>NC_088376.1:69281287-69584318 GCF_037993035.2 Macaca fascicularis | reverse complement strand
TGTCTTGGCGAAAGGCTTCTTGAGGTGAACGCTGTAACTCTGTGAGATGATTTCACAGAACACAAAGAAGTTTCTCAGAAAGCTTCTTTCTCTTTGTTATCGGAGAATATTTCCTTTGGCTCTATACTCTTCCAAGGGATCCGAAATATCTGTTCTCAGATTCCACAGAAATAAGGCTAGCAAAGAGATCCACGAAATACAGATGTAACTCTGTGAGATGAATTAACAGAACACTAAGCAGTTTCTCAGAAAGCTTCTTTCCAGATTTCATCTGAGGATATTTCCTTTTTCACCATAGCCCCCTATGGGCTTCCAAATATCACTTTGCCTATTGCACAAGAACTGCCTTGGCGAAAGGCTTCTTGAGGGGAAAGCTGTAACTCTGTGAGATGATTTCACAGAACACAAAGAAGTTTCTCAGAAAGCATCTTTCTCTTTGTTATCGGAGGATATTTCCTTTGGCCCTATAGTCTTCCAAGGGATCCGAAATATCTGTTCTCAGATTCCACAGAAATAAGGCTAGCAAAGAGATCCACGAAATACAGATGTAACTCTGTGAGATGAATTAACAGAACACTAAGCAGTTTCTCAGAAAGCTTCTTTCCAGATTTCATCTGAGAATATTTCCTTTTTCACCATAGCCCTCTAAGGGCTTCCAAATATCACTTTGCCAATTCCACAAGAACTGTCTTGGCGAAAGGCTTCTTGAGTGGAAAGCTGTACCTCTGTGAGATGATTTCACAGAACACAAAGAAGTTTCTCAGAAGGCTTCTTTCTCTTTGTTATCGGAGGATATTTCCTTTGGCCCTATAGTCTTCCAAGGGATCCGAAATATCTGTTCTCAGATTCCACAGAAATAAGGCTAGCAAAGAGATCCACGAAATACAGATGTAACTCTGTGAGATGAATTAACAGAACACTAAGCAGTTTCTTAGAAAGCTTCTTTCCAGATTTCATCTGAGGATATTTCCTTTTTCACCATTGCCCTCTATGTGCTTCCAAATATCACTTTGCCAATTCCACAAGAACTGTCTTAGCGAAAGGCTTCTTGAGGGGAAAGCGGTATCTCTGTGAGATGATTTCAAAGAACACAAAGAAGTTTCTCAGAAAGCTTCTTTCTCTTTGTTATCGGAGGATATTTCCTTTGGCCCTATAGTCTTCCAAGGGATCCGAAATATCTGTTCTCAGATTCCACAGAAATAAGGCTAGAAAGAGATCGACGAAATACAGATGTAACTCTGTGAGATGAATTAACAGAACACTAAGCAGTTTCTCAGAAAGCTTCTTTCCAGATTTCATCTGAGGATATTTCCTTTTTCACCATAGCCCTCTATGGGCTTCCAAATATCACTTTGCCAAATCCACAAGAACTGTCTTGGCGAAAGGCTTCTTGAGGGGAAAGCTGTAACTCTGTGAGATGATTTCAAAGAACACAAAGAAGTTTCTCAGAAAGCTTTTTCTCTTTGTTATCGGAGGATACTTCCTTTGGCCCTTTAGTCTTCCAAGGGATCCGAAATATCTGTTCTCAGATTCCACAGAAATAAGGCTAGCAAAGAGATCCACGAAATACAGATGTAACTCTGTGAGTTGAATTAACAGAACACTAAGCATTTTCTCAGAAAGCTTCTTTCCAGATATCATCTGTGAATATTTCCTTTTTCACCTTAGCCCTCTATGGGCTTCCAAATATCACTTTGCCAATTCCACAAGAACTGTCTTGGCGAAAGACTTCTTGAGGGGAAAGCTGTAACTCTGTGAGATGATTTCACAGAACACAAAGAAGTTTCTCAGAAAGCTTCTTTCTGTTTGTTATCGGAGGATATTTCCTTTGGCCATATAGTCTTCCAAGGGATCCGAAATATCTGTTCTCAGATTCCACAGAAATAAGGCTAGCAAAGAGATCCACGAAATACAGATGTAACTCTGTGAGATGAATTAACAGAACACTAAGCAGTTTCTCAAAAAGCTTCTTTCCGGATTTCATCGGAGGATATTTCCTTTTTCAACATAGCCCTCTAGGGGCTTCCAAATATCACTTTGCCAATTCCACAAGAACTGTCTTAGCGAAAGGCTTCTTGAGGGGAAAGCTGTAACTCTGTGAGATGATTTCAAAGAACACAAAGAAGTTTCTCAGAAAGCTTCTTTCTATTTGTTACCGGAGGATATTTCCTTTGGCCATATAGTCTTCCAAGGGATCCGAAGTATCTGTTCTCAGATACCACAGAAATAAGGCTAACAAAGAGATCGACGAAATACAGATGTAACTCTGTGAGATGAATTAACAGAACACTAAGCAGTTTCTCAGAAAGCTTCTTTCCAGACTTCATCTGAGGATATTTCCTTTTTCACCATAGCCCTCTATGGGCTTCCAAATATCACTTTGCCAATTCCACAAGAACTGTCTTGGCGAAAGGCTTCTTGAGGGGAAAGCTGTAACTCTGTGAGATGATTTCACAGAACACAAAGAAGTTTCTCAGAAAGCTTCTTTCCCTTTGTTATCGGAGAATATTTCATTTGGCCCTATAGTCTTCCAAGGGATCCGAAATATCTGTTCTCAGATTCCACAGAAATAAGGCTAGCAAAGAGATCCACGAAATACAGATGTAACTCTGTGAGATGAATTAACAGAACACTAAGCAGTTTCTCAGAAAGCTTCTTTCCAGATTTCATCTGAGGATATTTCCTTTTTCACCATAGCCCTCTATGGGCTTCCAAATACACTTTGCCATTTCCACAAGAACTGTCTTAACGAAAGGCTTCTTGAGGGGAAAGCTGTGACTCTGTGAGATGATTTCAAAGAACAGAAAGAAGGTTTCTCGGAAAGTTTCTTTCTCTTTGTTATCGGAGGATATTTCCTTTGGCCCTGTAGTCTTCCTAGGGATCCGAAATATCTGTTCTCAGATTCCACAGAAAAAAGGCTAGCAAAGAGATAGACGAAATACAGATTTAACTCTGTGAGTTGAATTAACAGAACACTAAGCAGTTTCTCAGAAAGCTTGTTTCCAGATTTCATCGAAGGATATTTCCTTTTTCACCATAGCCCACTTTGGGCTTCCAAATATCACTTTGCCAATTCCACAAGAACTGTCTTAGCGAAAGGCTTCTTGACGGGAAAGCTGTAACTCTGTGAGATGATTTCACAGAACACAAAGAAGTTTCTCAGAAAGCTTCTTTCTGTTTGTTATCGGAGGATATTTCCTTTGGCCCTATAGTCTTCCAAGTGATCCGAAATATCTTTTCTCAGATTCCACAGAAATAAGGCTAGCAAAGAGATCCACGAAATACAGATGTAACTCTGTGAGATGAATTAACAGAACACTAAGCAGTTTCTCAAAAAGCTTCTTTCCGGATTTCATCGGAGGATATTTCCTTTTTCAATATAGCCCTCTATGGGCTTCCAAATATCACTTTGCCAATTCCACAAGAACTGTCTTAGCGAAAGGCTTCTTGAGGGGAAAGCTGTAGCTCTGTGAGATGATTTCAAAGAACACAAAGAAGTTTCTCAGAAAGCTTCTTTCTCTTTGTTACCGGAGGATATTTCCTTTGGCCCTATAGTCTTCCAAGGGATCCGAAATATCTGTTCTCAGATACCACAGAAATAAGGCTAGCAAAGAGATCGACGAAATACAGATGTAACTCTGTGAGATGAATTAACAGAACACTAAGCAGTTTCTCAGAAAGCTTCTTTCCAGACTTCATCTGAGGATATTTCCTTTTTCACCATAGCCCTCTATGGGCTTCCAAATATCACTTTGCCATTTCCACAAGAACTGTCTTAACGAAAGGCTTCTTGAGGGGAAAGCTGTGACTCTGTGAGATGATTTCAAAGAACACAAAGAAGGTTTCTCAGAAAGTTTCTTTCTCTTTGTTATCGGAGGATATTTCCTTTGGCCCTGTAGTCTTCCCAGGGATCCGAAATATCTGTTCTCAGATTCCACAGAAAAAAGGCTAGCAAAGAGATAGACGAAATACAGATTTAACTCTGTGAGATGAATTAACAGAACACTAAGAAGTTTCTCAGAAAGCTTGTTTCCAGATTTCATCGAAGGATATTTCCTTTTTCACCATAGCCCTCTAAGGGCTTCCAAATATCACTTTGCCAATTCCACAAGAACTGTCTTAGCGAAAGGCTTCTTGACGGGAAAGCTGTAACTCTGTGAGATGATTTCACAGAACACAAAGAAGTTTCTCAGAAAGCTTCTGTCTCTTTGTTATCGGAGGATATTTCCTTTGGCCCTATAGTCCTCCAAGGGTTCCGAAATATCTGTTCTCATATTCCACAGAAATAAGGCTAGCAAAGAGATCCACGAAATACAGATGTAACTCTGTGAGATGAATTAACAGAACACTAAGCAGTTTCTCAGAAAGCTTCTTTCCAGATTTCATCTGTGAATATTTCCTTTTTCACCATAGCCCTCTATGGGTTTCCAAATATCACTTTGCCAATTCCACAAGAACTGTTTTGGCGAAAGGATTGTTGAGGAGAAAGCTGTACCTCTGTGAGATGATTTCACAGAACACAAAGAAGTTTCTCAGAAAGATTCTTTCTCTTTGTTATCGGAGGATATTTCCTTTGGCCCTATAGTCTTCCAAGGGATCCGAAATATCTGTTCTCAGATTCCACAGAAATAAGGTTAGGAAAGAGATCCACGAAATACAGATGTAACTCTGTGAGATGAATTAACAGAACACTAAGCAGTTTCTCAGAAAGCTTCTTTCCAGATTTCATCTGAGGATATTTCCTTTTTCACCATAGCCCCCTATGGGCTTCCAAATATCACTTTGCCAATTGCACAAGAACTGCCTTGGCGAAAGGCTTCTTGCGGGGAAAGCTGTAACTCTGTGAGATGATTTCACAGAACACAAAGAAGTTTCTCAGAAAGCTTCCTTCTCTTTGTTATCGGAGGATATTTCCTTTGGCCCTGTAGTCTTCCAAGGGATCCGAAATATCTGTTCTCAGATTCCACAGAAATAAGGCTAGCAAAGAGATCCACGAAATACAGATGTAACTCTGTGAGATGAATTAACAGAACACTAAGCAGTTTCTCAGAAAGCTTCTTTCCAGATTTCATCTGAGAATATTTCCTTTTTCACCATAGCCCTCTAAGGGCTTCCAAATATCACTTTGCCAATTCCACAAGAACTGTCTTGGCGAAAGGCTTCTTGAGGGGAAAGCTGTAATTCTGTAAGATGATTTCACAGAACACAAAGAAGTTTCTCAGAAAGCTTCTTCCTCTTTGTTATCGGAGGATATTTCCTTTGGCCCTATAGTCTTCCAAGGGATCCGAAATATCTGTTCTCAGATTCCAAAGAAATAAGGCTAGCAAAGAGATCCACGAAATACACATGTAACTCTGTGAGATGAATTAACAGAACACTAAGCAGTTTCTCAGAAAGCTTCTTTCCAGATTTCATCGGAGGATATTTCCTTTTTCACCATAGCCCTCTATGGGCTTCCAAATATCACTTTGCCAATTCCACAAGAACTGTCTTGGCGAAAGGCTTCTTGAGGGGAAAGCTGTAATTCTGTAAGATGATTTCACAGAACACAAAGAAGTTTCTCAGAAAGCTTCTTCCTCTTTGTTATCGGAGGATATTTCCTTTGGCCCTATAGTCTTCCAAGGGATCCGAAATATCTGTTCTCAGATTCCACAGAAATAAGGCTAGCAAAGAGATCGACGAAATACACATGTAACTCTGTGAGATGAATTAACAGAACACTAAGCAGTTTCTCAGAAAGCTTCTTTCCAGATTTCATCTGAGGATATTTCCTTTTTCACCATAGCCCTCTATGGGCTTCCAAATATCACTTTGCCAATTCCACAAGAACTGTCTTGGCGAAAGGCTTCTTGAGGCGAAAGCTGTAACTCTGTGAGATGATTTCACAGAACACAAAGAAGTTTCTCAGAAAGCTTCTTTCTCTTTGTTATCGGAGGATATTTCCTTTGGCCCTATAGTCTTCCAAGGGATCCGAAATATCTGTTCTCAGATTCCACAGAAATAAGGCTAGCAAAGAGATCCACGAAATACAGATGTAACTCTGTGAGATGAATTAACAGAACACTAAGCAGTTTCTCAGAAAGCTTCTTTCCAGATTTCATCGGAGGATATTTCCTTTTTCACCATAGCCCTCTATGGGCTTCCAAATATCACTTTGCCAATTCCACAAGAACTGTCTTAGCGAAAGGCTTCTTGAGGCGAAAGCTGTAACTATGTGAGATGATTTCAAAGAACACAAAGAAGTTTCTCAGAAAGCTTCTTTCTCTTTGTTATCTGAGGATATTTCCTTTGGCCCTATAGTCTTCCAAGGGATCCGAAATATCTGTTCTCAGATTCCACAGAAATAAGGCTAGCAAAGAGATCCACGAAATACACATGTAACTCTGTGAGATGAATTAACAGAACAGTAAGCAGTTTCTCAGAAAGCTTCTTTCCAGATTTCATCTGAGGATATTTCCTTTTTCACCATAGCCCTCTATGGGCTTCCAAATATCACTTTGCCCATTGCACAAGAACTGTCTTGTGGAAAGGCTTCTTGAGGGGAAAGCTGTAACTCTGTGAGATGATTTCACAGAACACAAAGAAGTTTCTCAGAAAGCTTCTTTCTCTTTGTTATCGGAGGATATTTCCTTTGGCCCTATAGTCTTCCAAGGGATCAGAAATATCTGTTCTCAGATTCCACAGAAATAAGGCTAGCAAAGAGATCCACGAAATACAGATGTAACTCTGTGAGATGAATTAACAGAACACTAAGCAGTTTCTCAGAAAGCTTCTTTCCAGATTTCATCGGAGGATATTTCCTTTTTCACCATAGCCCTCTATGGGCTTTCAAATATCACTATGCCAATTCCACAAGAAGTGTCTTAGCGAAAGGCTTCTTGAGGGGAAAGCTGTAACTCTGTGAGATGATTTCAAAGAACACAAAGAAGTTTCTCAGAAAGCTTCTTTCTCTTTGTTATCGGAGGATATTTCCTTTGGCCCTATAGTCTTCCAAGGGATCCGAAATATCTGTTCTCAGATTCCACAGAAATAAGGCTAGCAAAGAAATCGACGAAATACAGATGTAACTCTGTGAGATGAATTAACAGAACACTAAGCAGTTTCTCAGAAAGCTTCTTTCCAGATTTCATCTGAGGATATTTCCTTTTTCACAATAGCCCTCTACGGGCTTCCAAATATCACTTTGCCAATTCCACAAGAACCGTCTTGGCGAAAGACTTCTTGAGGGGAAAGCTGTAACTCTGTGAGATGATTTCAAAGAACGCAAAGAAGTTTCTCAGAAAGCTCCTTTCTCTTTGTTGTCGGAGGATATTTCCTTTGGCCCTATAGTCTTCCAAGGGATCCGAAATATCTGTTCTCAGATTACACAGAAATAAGGCTAGCAAAGAGATCCACGAAATACAGATGTAACTCTGTGAGATGAATTAACAGAACACTAAGCAGTTTCTCAGAAAGCTTCTTTCCAGATTTCATCGGAGGATATTTCCTTTTTCACCATAGCCCTCTATGGGCTTCCAAATATCACTTTGCCAATTCCACAAGAACTGTCTTAGCGAAAGGCTTCCTGAGGGGATAGCTGTAACTCTGTGAGATGATTTCACAGAACACAAAGAATTTTCTCAGAAAGCTTCTTTCTCTTTGTTATCGGACGATATTTCCTTTGGCCCTATAGTCTTCCAAGGGATCCGAAGTATCTGTTCTCAGATTCCACAGAAATAAGGCTAGCAAAGAGATCGACGAAATACAGATGTAACTCTGTGAGATGAATTAACAGAACACTAAGCAGTTTCTCAGAAAGCTTCTTTCCAGATTTCATCTGAGGATATTTCCTTTTTCACCATAGCCCTCTATGGGCTTCCAAATATCACTTTGCCAATTCCACAAGAACTGTCTTGGCGAAAGGCTTCTTGAGGTGAACGCTGTAACTCTGTGAGATGATTTCACAGAACACAAAGAAGTTTCTCAGAAAGCTTCTTTCTCTTTGTTATCGGAGGATATTTCCTTTGGCCCTATAGTCTTCCAAGGGATGCGAAATATCTGTTCTCAGATTCCACAGAAATAAGGCTAGCAAAGAGATCCACGAAATACAGATGTAACTCTGTGAGATGAATTAACAGAACACTAAGCAGTTTCTCAGAAAGCTTCTTTCCAGATTTCATCTGAGAATATTTCCTTTTTCACCATAGCCCTCTAAGGGCTTCCAAATATCACTTTGCCAATTCCACAAGAACTGTCTTGGCGAAAGGCTTCTTGAGTGGAAAGCTGTACCTCTGTGAGATGATTTCACAGAACACAAAGAAGTTTCTCAGAAAGCTTCTTTCTCTTTGTTATCGGAGGAAATTTCCTTTGGCCCTATAGTCTTCCAAGGGATCCGAAATATCTGTTCTCAGATTCCACAGAAATAAGGCTAGCAAAGAGATCCACGAAATACCGATGTAACTCTGTGAGATGAATTAACAGAACACTAAGCAGTTTCTCAGAAAGCTTCTTTCCAGATTTCATCGGAGGATATTTCCTTTTTCACAATAGCCCTCTACGGGCTTCCAAATATCACTTTGCCAATTCCACAAGAACTGTCTTGGCGAAAGACTTCTTGAGGGGAAAGCTGTAACTCTGTGAGATGATTTCAAAGAACACAAAGAAGTTTCTCAGAAAGCTTCTTTCTCTTTGTTATCGGAGGATATTTCCTTTGGCCCTATAGTCTTCCAAGGGATCCGAAATATCTGTTCTCAGATTCCACTGAAATAAGGGTAGCAAAGAGATCCACGAAATACAGATGTAACTCTGTGAGATGAATTAACAGAACACTAAGCAGTTTCTCAGAAAGCTTGTTTCCAGATTTCATCGGAGGATATTTCCTTTTTCACCATAGCCCTCTATGGGCTTCCAAATATCACTTTGCCAATTCCACAAGAACTGTCTTAGCGAAAGGCTTCTTGAGGGGATAGCTGTAACTCTGTGAGATGATTTCACAGAACACAAAGAAGTTTCTCAGAAAGCTTCTTTCTCTTTGTTATCGGAGAATATTTCCTTTGGCCCTATAGTCTTCCAAGGGATCCGAAGTATCTATTCTCAGATTCCACAGAAATAATGCTAGCAAAGAGATCGACGAAATACAGATGTAACTCTGTGAGATGAATTAACAGAACACTAAGCAGTTTCTCAGAAAGCTTCTTTCCAGATTTCATCTGAGGATATTTCCTTTTTCACCATAGCCCTCTATGGGCTTCCAAATATCACTTTGCCAATTCCACAAGAACTGTCTTGGCGAAAGGCTTCTTGAGGTGAACGCTGTAACTCTGTGAGATGATTTCACAGAACACAAAGAAGTTTCTCAGAAAGCTTCTTTCTCTTTGTTATCGGAGAATATTTCCTTTGGCTCTATACTCTTCCAAGGGATCCGAAATATCTGTTCTCAGATTCCACAGAAATAAGGCTAGCAAAGAGATCCACGAAATAGAGATGTAACTCTGTGAGATGAATTAACAGAACACTAAGCAGTTTCTCAGAAAGCTTCTTTCCAGATTTCATCGGAGGATATTTCCTTTTTCACCATAGCCCCCTATGGGCTTCCAAATATCACTTTGCCAATTGCACAAGAACTGTCTTGGCGAAAGGCTTCTTGAGTGGAAAGCTGTACCTCTGTGAGATGATTTCACAGAACACAGAGAAGTTTCTCAGGAAGCTTCTTTCTCTTTGTTATCGGAGGATATTTCCTTTGGCCCTATAGTCTTCCAAGGGATCCGAAATATCTGGTCTCAGATTCCACAGAAATAAGGCTAGCAAAGAGATCCACGAAATACAGATGTAACTCTGTGAGATGAATTAACAGAACACTAAGCAGTTTCTCAGAAAGCTTCTTTCCAGATTTCTTCGGAGGATATTTCCTTTTTCACAATAGCCCTCTACGGGCTTCCAAATATCACTTTGCCAATTCCACAAGAACAGTCTTGGCAAAGACTTCTTGAGGGGAAAGCTGTAACTCTGTGAGATGATTTCAAAGAACACAAAGAAGTTTCTCAGAAAGCTTCTTTCTCTTTGTTATCGGCGGATATTTCCTTTGGCCCTATAGTCTTCCAAGGGATCCGAAATATCTGTTCTCAGATTACACAGAAATAAGGCTAGCAAAGAGATCCACGAAATACACATGTAACTCTGTGAGATGAATTAACAGAACACTAAGCAGTTTCTCAGAAAGCTTCTTTCCAGATTTCATCGGAGGATATTTCCTTTTTCACCATAGCCCTCTATGGGCTTCCAAATATCACTTTGCCAATTCCACAAGAACTGTCTTAGCGAAAGCCTTATTGAGGCGAAAGCTGTAACTATGTGAGATGATTTCAAAGAACACAAAGAAGTTTCTCAGAAAGCTTCTTTCTCTTTGTTATCTGAGGATATTTCCTTTGGCCCTATAGTCTTCCAAGGGATCCGAAATATCTGTTCTCAGATTCCACAGAAATAAGGCTAGCAAAGAGATCCACGAAATACACATGTAACTCTGTGAGATGAATTAACAGAACAATAAGCAGTTTCTCAGAAAGCTTCTTTCCAGATTTCATCTGAGGATATTTCCTTTTTCACCATAGCCCTCTATGGGCTTCCAAATATCACTTTGCCCATTGCACAAGAACTGTCTTGGCGAAAGGCTTCTTGAGGGGAAAGCTGTAACTCTGTGAGATGATTTCACAGAACACAAAGAAGTTTCACAGAAAGCTTCTTTCTCTTTGTTATCGGAGGATATTTCCTTTGGCCCTATAGTCTTCCAAGGGATCAGAAATATCTGTTCTCAGATTCCACAAAAATAAGGCTAGCAAAGAGATCGACGAAATACAGATGTAACTCTGTGAGATGAATTAACAGAACACTAAGCAGTTTCTCAGAAAGCTTCTTTCCAGATTTCATCGGAGGATATTTCCTTTTTCACCATAGCCCTCTATGGGCTTCCAAATATCACTTTGCCAATTCCACAAGAACTGTCTTGGCGAAAGGCTTCTTGAGGGGAAAGCTGTAATTCTGTAAGATGATTTCACAGAACACAAAGAAGTTTCTCAGAAAGCTTCTTCCTCTTTGTTATCGGAGGATATTTCCTTTGGCCCTATAGTCTTCCAAGGGATCCGAAATATCTGTTCTCAGATTCCACAGAAATAAGGCTAGCAAAGAGATCCACGAAATACAGATGTAACTCTGTGAGATGAATTAACAGAACACTAAGCAGTTTCTCAGAAAGCTTCTTTCCAGATTTCATCTGAGGATATTTCCTTTTTCACCATAGCCCTCTATGGGCTTCCAAATATCACTTTGCCAATTCCACAAGAACTGTCTTGGCGAAAGGCTTCTTGAGGCGAAAGCTGTAACTCTGTGAGATGATTTCACAGAACACAAAGAAGTTTCTCAGAAAGCTTCTTTCTCTTTGTTATCGGAGGATATTTCCTTTGGCCCTATAGTCTTCCAAGGGATCCGAAATATCTGTTCTCAGATTCCACAGAAATAAGGCTAGCAAAGAGATCCACGAAATACAGATGTAACTCTGTGAGATGAATTAACAGAACACTAAGCAGTTTCTCAGAAAGCTTCTTTCCAGATTTCATCGGAGGATATTTCCTTTTTCACCATAGCCCTCTATGGGCTTCCAAATATCACTTTGCCAATTCCACAAGAACTGTCTTAGCGAAAGGCTTCTTGAGGCGAAAGCTGTAACTATGTGAGATGATTTCAAAGAACACAAAGAAGTTTCTCAGAAAGCTTCTTTCTCTTTGTTATCTGAGGATATTTCCTTTGGCCCTATAGTCTTCCAAGGGATCCGAAATATCTGTTTTCAGATTCCACAGAAATAAGGCTAGCAAAGAGATCCACGAAATACACATGTAACTCTGTGAGATGAATTAACAGAACAGTAAGCAGTTTCTCAGAAAGCTTCTTTCCAGATTTCATCTGAGGATATTTCCTTTTTCACCATAGCCCTCTATGGGCTTCCAAATATCACTTTGCCCATTGCACAAGAACTGTCTTGTGGAAAGGCTTCTTGAGGGGAAAGCTGTAACTCTGTGAGATGATTTCACAGAACACAAAGAAGTTTCTCAGAAAGCTTCTTTCTCTTTGTTATCGGAGGATATTTCCTTTGGCCTTATAGTCTTCCAAGGGATCAGAAATATCTGTTCTCAGATTCCACAGAAATAAGGCTAGCAAAGAGATCCACGAAATACAGATGTAACTCTGTGAGATGAATTAACAGAACACTAAGCAGTTTCTCAGAAAGCTTCTTTCCAGATTTCATCGGAGGATATTTCCTTTTTCACCATAGCCCTCTATGGGCTTTCAAATATCACTATGCCAATTCTACAAGAAGTGTCTTAGCGAAAGGCTTCTTGAGGGGAAAGCTGTAACTCTGTGAGATGATTTCAAAGAACACAAAGAAGTTTCTCAGAAAGCTTCTTTCTCTTTGTTATCGGAGGATATTTCCTTTGGCCCTATAGTCTTCCAAGGGATCCGAAATATCTGTTCTCAGATTCCACAGAAATAAGGCTAGCAAAGAAATCGACGAAATACAGATGTAACTCTGTGAGATGAATTAACAGAACACTAAGCAGTTTCTCAGAAAGCTTCTTTCCAGATTTCATCTGAGGATATTTCCTTTTTCACAATAGCCCTCTACGGGCTTCCAAATATCACTTTGCCAATTCCACAAGAACCGTCTTGGCGAAAGACTTCTTGAGGGGAAAGCTGTAACTCTGTGAGATGATTTCAAAGAACGCAAAGAAGTTTCTCAGAAAGCTCCTTTCTCTTTGTTGTCGGAGGATATTTCCTTTGGCCCTATAGTCTTCCAAGGGATCCGAAATATCTGTTCTCAGATTACACAGAAATAAGGCTAGCAAAGAGATCCACGAAATACAGATGTAACTCTGTGAGATGAATTAACAGAACACTAAGCAGTTTCTCAGAAAGCTTCTTTCCAGATTTCATCGGAGGATATTTCCTTTTTCACCATAGCCCTCTATGGGCTTCCAAATATCACTTTGCCAATTCCACAAGAACTGTCTTAGCGAAAGGCTTCCTGAGGGGATAGCTGTAACTCTGTGAGATGATTTCACAGAACACAAAGAATTTTCTCAGAAAGCTTCTTTCTCTTTGTTATCGGACGATATTTCCTTTGGCCCTATAGTCTTCCAAGGGATCCGAAGTATCTGTTCTCAGATTCCACAGAAATAAGGCTAGCAAAGAGATCGACGAAATACAGATGTAACTCTGTGAGATGAATTAACAGAACACTAAGCAGTTTCTCAGAAAGCTTCTTTCCAGATTTCATCTGAGGATATTTCCTTTTTCACCATAGCCCTCTATGGGCTTCCAAATATCACTTTGCCAATTCCACAAGAACTGTCTTGGCGAAAGGCTTCTTGAGGTGAACGCTGTAACTCTGTGAGATGATTTCACAGAACACAAAGAAGTTTCTCAGAAAGCTTCTTTCTCTTTGTTATCGGAGGATATTTCCTTTGGCCCTATAGTCTTCCAAGGGATGCGAAATATCTGTTCTCAGATTCCACAGAAATAAGGCTAGCAAAGAGATCCACGAAATACAGATGTAACTCTGTGAGATGTATTAACAGAACACTAAGCAGTTTCTCAGAAAGCTTCTTTCCAGATTTCATCTGAGAATATTTCCTTTTTCACCATAGCCCTCTAAGGGCTTCCAAATATCACTTTGCCAATTCCACAAGAACTGTCTTGGCGAAAGGCTTCTTGAGTGGAAAGCTGTACCTCTGTGAGATGATTTCACAGAACACAAAGAAGTTTCTCAGAAAGCTTCTTTCTCTTTGTTATCGGAGGAAATTTCCTTTGGCCCTATAGTCTTCCAAGGGATCCGAAATATCTGTTCTCAGATTCCACAGAAATAAGGCTAGCAAAGAGATCCACGAAATACCGATGTAACTCTGTGAGATGAATTAACAGAACACTAAGCAGTTTCTCAGAAAGCTTCTTTCCAGATTTCATCGGAGGATATTTCCTTTTTCACAATAGCCCTCTACGGCCTCCAAATATCACTTTGCCAATTCCACAAGAACTGTCTTGGCGAAAGACTTCTTGAGGGGAAAGCTGTAACTCTGTGAGATGATTTCAAAGAACACAAAGAAGTTTCTCAGAAAGCTTCTTTCTCTTTGTTATCGGAGGATATTTCCTTTGGCCCTATAGTCTTCCAAGGGATCCGAAATATCTGTTCTCAGATTCCACTGAAATAAGGGTAGCAAAGAGATCCACGAAATACAGATGTAACTCTGTGAGATGAATTAACAGAACACTAAGCAGTTTCTCAGAAAGCTTGTTTCCAGATTTCATCGGAGGATATTTCCTTTTTCACCATAGCCCTCTATGGGCTTCCAAATATCACTTTGCCAATTCCACAAGAACTGTCTTAGCGAAAGGCTTCTTGAGGGGATAGCTGTAACTCTGTGAGATGATTTCACAGAACACAAAGAAGTTTCTCAGAAAGCTTCTTTCTCTTTGTTATCGGAGAATATTTCCTTTGGCCCTATAGTCTTCCAAGGGATCCGAAGTATCTATTCTCAGATTCCACAGAAATAATGCTAGCAAAGAGATCGACGAAATACAGAT
The DNA here is from genome assembly GCF_037993035.2 of Macaca fascicularis. Taxonomy (NCBI): domain Eukaryota; kingdom Metazoa; phylum Chordata; class Mammalia; order Primates; family Cercopithecidae; genus Macaca; species Macaca fascicularis. Next base: position 69,569,711 of record NC_088376.1, on the reverse strand, counting down.
GTAACTCTGTGAGATGAATTAACAGAACACTAAGCAGTTTCTCAGAAAGCTTCTTTCCAGATTTCATCTGAGGATATTTCCTTTTTCACCATAGCCCTCTATGGGCTTCCAAATATCACTTTGCCACTTCCACAAGAACTGTCTTGGCGAAAGGCTTCTTGAGGTGAACGCTGTAACTCTGTGAGATGATTTCACAGAACACAAAGAAGTTTCTCAGAAAGCTTCTTTCTCTTTGTTATCGGAGAATATTTCCTTTGGCTCTATACTCTTCCAAGGGATCCGAAATATCTGTTCTCAGATTCCACAGAAATAAGGCTAGCAAAGAGATCCACGAAATAGAGATGTAACTCTGTGAGATGAATTAACAGAACACTAAGCAGTTTCTCAGAAAGCTTCTTTCCAGATTTCATCGGAGGATATTTCCTTTTTCACCATAGCCCCCTATGGGCTTCCAAATATCACTTTGCCAATTGCACAAGAACTGTCTTGGCGAAAGGCTTCTTGAGTGGAAAGCTGTACCTCTGTGAGATGATTTCACAGAACACAGAGAAGTTTCTCAGGAAGCTTCTTTCTCTTTGTTATCGGAGGATATTTCCTTTGGCCCTATAGTCTTCCAAGGGATCCGAAATATCTGTTCTCAGATTCCACAGAAATAAGGCTAGCAAAGAGATCCACGAAATACAGATGTAACTCTGTGAGATGAATTAACAGAACACTAAGCAGTTTCTCAGAAAGCTTCTTTCCAGATTTCATCTGAGAATATTTCCTTTTTCACCATAGTCCTCTAAGGGCTTCCAAATATCACTTTGCCAATTCCACAAGAACTGTCTTGGCGAAAGGCTTCTTGTGTGGAAAGCTGTACCTCTGTGAGATGATTTCACAGAACACAAAGAAGTTTCTCAGAAAGCTTCTTTCTCTTTGTTATCGGAGGATATTTTCTTTGGCCCTATAGTCTTCCAAGGGATCCGAAATATCTGGTCTCAGATTCCACAGAAATAAGGCTAGCAAAGAGATCCACGAAATACAGATGTAACTCTGTGAGATGAATTAACAGAACACTAAGCAGTTTCTCAGAAAGCTTCTTTCCAGATTTCTTCGGAGGATATTTCCTTTTTCACAATAGCCCTCTACGGGCTTCCAAATATCACTTTGCCAATTCCACAAGAACAGTCTTGGCAAAGACTTCTTGAGGGGAAAGCTGTAACTCTGTGAGATGATTTCAAAGAACACAAAGAAGTTTCTCAGAAAGCTTCTTTCTCTTTGTTATCGGCGGATATTTCCTTTGGCCCTATAGTCTTCCAAGGGATCCGAAATATCTCTTCTCAGATTACACAGAAATAAGGCTAGCAAAGAGATCCACGAAATACAGATGTAACACTGTGAGATGAATTAACAGAACACTCAGCAGTTTCTCAGAAAGCTTCTTTCCAGATTTCATCGGAGGATATTTCCTTTTTCACCATAGCCCTCTATGGGCTTCCAAATATCACTTTGCCAATTCCACAAGAACTGTCTTAGCGAAAGGCTTCTTGAGGGGATAGCTGTAACTCTGTGAGATGATTTCACAGAACACAAAGAAGTTTCTCAGAAAGCTTCTTTCTCTTTGTTATCGGAGGATATTTCCTTTGGCCCTATAGTCTTCCAAGGGATCCGAAGTATCTGTTCTCAGATTCCACAGAAATAAGGCTAGCAAAGAGATCCACGAAATACAGATGTAACTCCGTGAGATGAATTAACAGAACACTAAGCAGTTTCTCAGAAAACTTCTTTCCAGATTTCATCTGAGGATATTTCCTTTTTCACCATAGCCCTCTATGGGCTTCCAAATATCACTTTGCCAATTCCACAAGAAGTGTCTTAGCGAAAGGCTTCTTGAGGGGAAAGCTGTAACTCAGTGAGATGATTTCAAAGAACGCAAACAAGTTTCTCAGAAAGCTCCTTTCTCTTTGTTATCGGAGGATATTTCCTTTGGCCCTATAGTCTTCCAAGGGATCCGAAATATCTGTTCTCAGATTCCACAGAAATAAGGCTAGCAAAGAGATCCACGAAATACAGATGTAACTCTGTGAGATGAATTAAGAGAACACTAAGCAGTTTGTCAGAAAGCTTCTTTCCAGATTTCATCGGAGGATATTTCCTTTTTCACCATAGCCCTCTATGTGCTTCCAAATATCACTTTGCCAATTCCGCAAGAACTGTCTTGGCGAAAGGCTTCTTGAGGGGAAAGCTGTAACTCTGTGAGATGATTTCACAGAAAACAAAGAAGTTTCTCAAAAAGCTTCTTTCTCTTTGTTATCAGACGATATTTCCTTTGGCCCTATAGTCTTCCAAGGGATCCGAAATACCTGTTCTCTGATTCCACAGAAATAAGGCTAGCAAAGAGATCCACCAAATACAGATGTAACTCTGTGAGATGAATTAACAGAACACTAAGCAGTTTCTCAGAAAGCTTCTTTCCAGATTTCATCTGAGGATATTTCCTTTTTCACCATAGCCCTCTATGGACTTCCACATATCTCTTTGTCAATTCCACAGGAACTGTCTTGCGAAAGGCTTCTTGAGGGGAAGGCTGTAACTCTGCGAGATGATTTCACAGAACACAAAGAAGCTTCTCAGAAAGCTTCTTTCTCTTTGTTATCCGAGGATATACCCTTTGGCCCTATAGTCTTCCAAGGGATCCGAAATATCTGTTCTCAGATTCCACAGAAATAAGGCTAGCAAAGAGATCGACGAAATACAGGTGTAACTCTGTGAGATGAATTAACAGAACACTAAGCAGTTTCTCAGAAAGCTTCTTTCCAGATTTCATCGGGGGATATTTCCTTTTTCACCACAGCCCTCTATGGGCTTCCAAATATCACTTTGCCAATTCCACAAGAACTGTCTTGGCGAAAGGCTTCTTGAGGGGAAAGCTGTAACTCTGTGAGATGATTTCACAGAACACAAAGAAGTTTCTCAAAAAGCTTCTTTCTCTTTGTTATCGGAGGATATTTCCTTTGGCCCTATAGTCTTCCAAGGGATCTGAAATATCTGTTCTCAGATTCCACAGAAATAAGGCTAGCAAAGAAATCCACGAAATACAAATGTAACTCTGTGAGATGAATTAACAGAACACTAAGCAGTTTCTCAGAAAGCTTCTTTCCAGATTTCATCGGGGGATATTTCCTTTTTCACCATAGCCCTCTTTGGGCTTCCAAATATCACTTTGCCAATTCCACAAGAACTCTCTTGGCGAAAGGCTTCTTGAGGGGAATGCTGTAACTCTGTGAGATGATTTCTCAGAACACAAAGAAGTTTCTCAGAAAGCTTCTTTCTGTTTGTCATCGGAGGATATTTCCTTTGGCCCTATAGTCTTCCAAGGGATCCGAAATATCTGTTCTCAGATTCCACAGAAATAAGGCTAGCAAAGAGATCGACGAAATACAGATGTAACTCTGTGAGATGAATTAACAGAACACTAAGCAGTTTCTCAGAAAGCTTCTTTCTAGATTTCATCTGAGGATATTTCCTTTTTCACCATAGCCCTCTATGGGCTTCCAAATATCACTTTGCCAATTCCACAAGAACTGTGTTAAAGAAAGGCTTCTTGAGGGGAAAGCTGTAACTCTGTGAGATGATTTCAAAGAACAAAAAGTAGTTTCTCAGAAAGCTTCTTTCTCTCTGTTATCGGAGGATACTTCCTTTGGCCCTATAGTCTTCCAAGGGATCCGAAATATCTGTTCTCAGATTCCACAGAAATAAGGCTAGCAAAGAGATCGACGAAATACAGATGTAACTCTGTGAGATGATGAACAGAACACTAAGCAGTTTCTCAGAAAGCTTCTTTCCAGATTTCATCTGAGGATATTTCCTTTTTCACCATTGCCCTCTATGGGCTTCCAAATATCACTTTGCCAAATCCACAAGAACTGTCTTGGCAAAAGGCTTCTTGAGGGGAAAGCTGTAACTCTGTGAGATGATTTCACAGAACACAAAGAAGTTTCTCAGAAAGCTTCTTTCTCTTTGTTATCGCAGGATATTTCCTTTGGCCCTGTAGTCTTCCAAGGGATCCGAAATATCTGTTCTCAGATTCCACAGAAAGAAGGCTAGCAAAGAGATCGACGAAATAAAGATGTAACTCTGTGAGATGAATTAACAGAACACTAAGCAGTTTCTCAGAAAGCTTCTTTCCAGATTTCATCGGAGGATATTTCCTTTTTCACCATAGCCCTCTATGGGGTTCCAAATATCACTTTGAAAATTCCACAAGAACTGTCTTGCGAAAGGCTTCTTGAGGGGATAGCTGTAACTCTGTGAGATGATTTCACAGAACACAAAGAAGTTTCTCAGAAAGCTTCTTTCTCTTTGTTATCGGAGAATATTTCCTTTGGCCATATAGTCTTCCAAGGGATCCGAAATATCTGTTCTCAGATTCCACAGAAATAAAGCTAGCAAAGAGATCCACGAAATATAGATGTAACTATGTGAGATGAATTAACAGAACACTAAGCAGTTTCTCAGAAAGCTTCTTTCCAGATTTCATCTGAGGATATTTCCTTTTTCACCATAGCCCTCTATGGGCTTCCAAATATCACTTTGCCAATTCCACAAGAACTGTCTTGGCGAAAGGCTTCTTGAGGGGAAAGCTGTAATTCTGTAAGATGATTTCACAAAACACAAAGAAGTTTCTCAGAAAGCTTCTTTCTCTTTGTTATCGGAGGATATTTCCTTTGGCCCTATAGTCTTCCAAGGGATCCGAAATATCTGTTCTCAGATTCCACAGAAATAAGGCTAGCAAAGAGATCCACGAAATACAGATGTAACTCTGTGAGATGAATTAACAGAACACTAAGCAGTTTCTCAGAAAGCTTCTTTCCAGATTTCATCGGAGGATATTTCCTTTTTCACCATAGCCCCCTATGGGCTTCCAATTATCACTTTGCCAATTCCAAAAGAACTGTCTTAGCGAAAGGCTTCTGAGGGGAAAGCTGTAACTCTGTGAGATGATTTCAAAGAACACAAAGAAGTTTCTCAGAAAGCTTCTTTCTCTTTGTTATCAGAGGATATTTCCTTTGGCCCTATAGTCTTCCAAGGGATCCGAAATATCTGTTCTCAGATTCCACAGAAATAAGGCTAGCAAAGAGATCCACGAAATACACATGTAACTCTGTGAGATGAATTAACAGAACACTAAGCAGTTTCTCAGAAAGCTTCTTTCCAGATTTCATCTGAGGATATTTCCTTTTTCACCATAGCCCTCTATGGGCTTCCAAATATCACTTTGCCAATTCCACAAGAACTGTCTTGGCGAAAGGCTTCTTGAGGGGAAAGCTGTAACTCTGTGAGATGATTTCACAGAACACAAAGAAGTTTCTCAGAAAGCTTCCTTCTCTTTGTTATCGGAGGATATTTCTTTGGCTCTATACTCTTCCAAGGGATCCGAAATATCTGTTCTCAGATTCCACAGAAATAAGGCTAGCAAAGAGATCCACGAAATACAGATGTAACTCTGTGAGATGAATTAACAGAACACTAAGCACTTTCTCAGAAAGCTTCTTTCCAGATTTCATCTGAGGATATTTCCTTTTTCACCATAGCCCTCTATGGGCTTCCAAATATCACTTTGCCAATTCCACAAGAACTGTCTTGGCGAAAGGCTTCTTGAGGGGAAAGCTGTAATTCTGTAAGATGATTTCACAGAACACAAAGAAGTTTCTCAGAAAGCTTCTTCCTCTTTGTTATCGGAGGATATTTCCTTTGGCCCTATAGTCTTCCAAGGGATCCGAAATATCTGTTCTCAGATTCCACAGAAATAAGGCTAGCAAAGAGATCCACGAAATACACATGTAACTCTGTGAGATGAATTAACAGAACACTAAGCAGTTTCTCAGAAAGCTTCTTTCCAGATTTCATGTGAGGATATTTCCTTTTTCACCATAGCCCTCTATGGGCTTCCAAATATCACTTTGCCAATTCCACAAGAACTGTCTTGGCGAAAGGCTTCTTGAGGCGAAAGCTGTAACTCTGTGAGATGATTTCACAGAACACAAAGAAGTTTCTCAGAAAGCTTCTTTCTCTTTGTTATCGGAGGATATTTCCTTTGGCCCTATAGTCTTCCAAGGGATCCGAAATATCTGTTCTCAGATTCCACAGAAATAAGGCTAGCAAAGAGATCCACGAAATACAGATGTAACTCTGTGAGATGAATTAACAGAACACTAAGCAGTTTCTCAGAAAGCTTCTTTCCAGATTTCATCGGAGGATATTTCCTTTTTCACCATAGCCCTCTATGGGCTTCCAAATATCACTTTGCCAATTCCACAAGAACTGTCTTAGCGAAAGGCTTCTTGAGGCGAAAGCTGTAACTATGTGAGATGATTTCAAAGAACACAAAGAAGTTTCTCAGAAAGCTTCTTTCTCTTTGTTATCTGAGGATATTTCCTTTGGCCCTATAGTCTTCCAAGGGATCCGAAATATCTGTTCTGAGATTCCACAGAAATAAGGCTAGCAAAGAGATCCACGAAATACACATGTAACTCTGTGAGATGAATTAACAGAACAGTAAGCAGTTTCTCAGAAAGCTTCTTTCCAGATTTCATCTGAGGATATTTCCTTTTTCACCATAGCCCTCTATGGGCTTCCAAATATCACTTTGCCCATTGCACAAGAACTGTCTTGGCGAAAGGCTTCTTGAGGGGAAAGCTGTAACTCTGTGAGATGATTTCACAGAACACAAAGAAGTTTCTCAGAAAGCTTCTTTCTCTTTGTTATCGGAGGATATTTCCTTTGGCCCTATAGTCTTCCAAGGGATCAGAAATATCTGTTCTCAGATTCCACAGAAATAAGGCTAGCAAAGAGATCCACGAAATACAGATGTAACTCTGTGAGATGAATTAACAGAACACTAAGCAGTTTCTCAGAAAGCTTCTTTCCAGATTTCATCGGAGGATATTTCCTTTTTCACCATAGCCCTCTATGGGCTTCCAAATATCACTTTGCCAATTCCACAAGAACTGTCTTAGCGAAAGGCTTCCTGAGGGGATAGCTGTAACTCTGTGAGATGATTTCACAGAACACAAAGAATTTTCTCAGAAAGCTTCTTTCTCTTTGTTATCGGACGATATTTCCTTTGGCCCTATAGTCTTCCAAGGGATCCGAAGTATCTGTTCTCAGATTCCACAGAAATAAGGCTAGCAAAGAGATCGACGAAATACAGATGTAACTCTGTGAGATGAATTAACAGAACACTAAGCAGTTTCTCAGAAAGCTTCTTTCCAGATTTCATCTGAGGATATTTCCTTTTTCACCATAGCCCTCTATGGGCTTCCAAATATCACTTTGCCAATTCCACAAGAACTGTCTTGGCGAAAGGCTTCTTGAGGTGAACGCTGTAACTCTGTGAGATGATTTCACAGAACACAAAGAAGTTTCTCAGAAAGCTTCTTTCTCTTTGTTATCGGAGGATATTTCCTTTGGCCCTATAGTCTTCCAAGGGATGCGAAATATCTGTTCTCAGATTCCACAGAAATAAGGCTAGCAAAGAGATCCACGAAATACAGATGTAACTCTGTGAGATGAATTAACAGAACACTAAGCAGTTTCTCAGAAAGCTTCTTTCCAGATTTCATCTGAGAATATTTCCTTTTTCACCATAGCCCTCTAAGGGCTTCCAAATATCACTTTGCCAATTCCACAAGAACTGTCTTGGCGAAAGGCTCCTTGAGTGGAAAGCTGTACCTCTGTGAGATGATTTCACAGAACACAAAGAAGTTTCTCAGAAAGCTTCTTTCTCTTTGTTATCGGAGGAAATTTCCTTTGGCCCTATAGTCTTCCAAGGGATCCGAAATATCTGTTCTCAGATTCCACAGAAATAAGGCTAGCAAAGAGATCCACGAAATACCGATGTAACTCTGTGAGATGAATTAACAGAACACTAAGCAGTTTCTCAGAAAGCTTCTTTCCAGATTTCATCTGAGGATATTTCCTTTTTCACCATAGCCCTCTATGGGCTTCCAAATATCACTTTGCCAATTGCACAAGAACTGTCTTGGCGAAAGGCTTCTTGAGTGGAAAGCTGTACCTCTGTGAGATGATTTCACAGAACACAGAGAAGTTTCTCAGAAAGCTTCTTTCTCTTTGTTATCGGAGGATATTTCCTTTGGCCCTATTGTCTTCCAAGGGATCCGAAATATCTGTTCTCAGATTCCACAGAAATAAGGCTAGCAAAGAGATCCACGAAATACAGATGTAACTCTGTGAGATGAATTAACAGAACACTAAGCAGTTTCTCAGAAAGCTTCTTTCCAGATTTCATCTGAGAATATTTCCTTTTTCACCATAGCCCTCTAAGGGCTACCAAATATCACTTTGCCAATTCCACAAGAACTGTCTTGGCGAAAGGCTTCTTGTGTGGAAAGCTGTACCTCTGTGAGATGATTTCACAGAACACAAAGAAGTTTCTCAGAAAGCTTCTTTCTCTTTGTTATCGGAGGATATTTCCTTTGGCCCTATAGTCTTCCAAGGGATCCGAAATATCTGTTCTCAGATTCCACAGATAAGGCTAGCAAAGAGATCCACGAAATACAGATGTAACTCTGTGAGATGAATTAACAGAACACTAAGCAGTTTCTCAGAAAGCTTCTTTCCAGATTTCATCGGAGGATATTTCCTTTTTCACAATAGCCCTCTACGGGCTTCCAAATATCACTTTGCCAATTCCACAAGAACAGCCTTGGCGAAAGACTTCTTGAGGGGAAAGCTGTAACTCTGTGAGATGATTTCAAAGAACACAAAGAAGTTTCTCAGAAAGCTTCTTTCTCTTTGTTATCGGCGGATATTTCCTTTGGCCCTATAGTCTTCCAAGGGATCCGAAATATCTGTTCTCAGATTCCACAGAAATAAGGCTAGCAAAGAGATCCACGAAATACAGTTGTAACACTGTGAGATGAATTAACAGAACACTAAGCAGTTTCTCAGAAAGCTTCTTTCCAGATTTCATCGGAGGATATTTCCTTTTTCACCATAGCCCTCTATGGGCTTCCAAATATCACTTTGCCAATTCCACAAGAACTGTCTTAGCGAAAGGCTTCTTGAGGGGATAGCTGTAACTCTGTGAGATGATTTCACAGAACACAAAGAAGTTTCTCAGAAAGCTTCTTTCTCTTTGTTATCGGAGGATATTTCCTTTGGCCCTATAGTCTTCCAAGGGATCCGAAGTATCTGTTCTCAGATTCCACAGAAATAAGGCTAGCAAAGAGATCGACGAAATACAGATGTAACTCCGTGAGATGAATTAACAGAACACTAAGCAGTTTCTCAGAAAGCTTCTCTCCAGATTTCATCTGAGGATATTTCCTTTTTCACCATAGCCCTCTATGGGCTTCCAAATATCACTTTGGCAATTCCACAAGAACTGTCTTGGCGAAAGGCTTCTTGAGGTGAACGCTGTAACTCTGTGAGATGATTTCACAGAACACAAAGAAGTTTCTCAGAAAGCTTCTTTCTCTTTGTTATCGGAGAATATTTCCTTTGGCTCTATACTCTTCCAAGGGATCCGAAATATCTGTTCTCAGATTCCACAGAAATAAGGCTAGCAAAGAGATCCACGAAATACAGATGTAACTCTGTGAGATGAATTAACAGAACACTAAGCAGTTTCTCAGAAAGCTTCTTTCCAGATTTCATCTGAGGATATTTCCTTTTTCACCATAGCCCTCTATGGGCTTCCAAATATCACTTTGCCAATTGCACAAGAACTGCCTTGGCGAAAGGCTTCTTGAGGGGAAAGCTGTAACTCTGTGAGATGATTTCACAGAACACAAAGAAGTTTCTCAGAAAGCATCTTTCTCTTTGTAATCGGAGGATATTTCCTTTGGCCCTATAGTCTTCCAAGGGATCCGAAATATCTGTTCTCAGATTCCACAGAAATAAGGCTAGCAAAGAGATCCACGAAATACAGATGTAACTCTGTGAGATGAATTAACAGAACACTAAGCAGTTTCTCAGAAAGCTTCTTTCCAGATTTCATCTGAGAATATTTCCTTTTTCACCATAGCCCTCTAAGGGCTTCCAAATATCACTTTGCCAATTCCACAAGAACTGTCTTGGCGAAAGGCTTCTGGAGTGGAAAGCTGTACCTCTGTGAGATGATTTCACAGAACACAAAGAAGTTTCTCAGAAGGCTTCTTTCTCTTTGTTATCGGAGGATATTTCCTTTGGCCCTATAGTCTTCCAAGGGATCCGAAATATCTGTTCTCAGATTCCACAGAAATAAGGCTAGCAAAGAGATCCACGAAATACAGATGTAACTCTGTGAGATGAATTAACAGAACACTAAGCAGTTTCTCAGAAAGCTTCTTTCCAGATTTCATCGGAGGATATTTCCTTTTTCACCATAGCCCTCTATGGGCTTCCAAATATCACTTTGCCAATTCCACAAGAACTGTCTTAGCGAAAGGCTTCTTGAAGGGAAAGCTGTAACTCTGTGAGATGATTTCAAGAACACAAAGAAGTTTCTCAGAAAGCTTCTTTCTCTTTGCTATCGGAGGATATTTCCTTTGGCCCTATAGTCTTCCAAGGGATCCGAAATATCTGTTCTCAGATTCCACAGAAATAAGGCTAGCAAAGAGATCCACGAAATACAGATGTAACTCTGTGAGATGAATTAACAGAACACTAAGCAGTTTCTCAGAAAGCTTCTTTCCAGATTTCATCTGTGAATATTTCCTTTTTCACCATAGCCCTCTATGGGTTTCCAAATATCACTTTGCCAATTCCACAAGAACTGTTTTGGCGAAAGGATTGTTGAGGGGAAAGCTGTACCTCTGTGAGATGATTTCACAGAACACAAAGAAGTTTCTCAGAAAGATTCTTTCTCTTTGTTATCGGAGGATATTTCCTTTGGCCCTATAGTCTTCCAAGGGATCCGAAATATCTGTTCTCAGATTCCACAGAAATAAGGCTAGCAAAGAGATCCACGAAATACAGATGTAACTCTGTGAGATGAATTAACAGAACACTAAGCAGTTTCTCAGAAAGCTTCTTTCCAGATTTCATCTGAGGATATTTCCTTTTTCACCATAGCCCCCTATGGGCTTCCAAATATCACTTTGCCAATTGCACAAGAACTGCCTTGGCGAAAGGCTTCTTGAGGGGAAAGCTGTAACTCTGTGAGATGATTTCACAGAACACAAAGAAGTTTCTCAGAAAGCTTCCTTCTCTTTGTTATCGGAGGATATTTCCTTTGGCCCTGTAGTCTTCCAAGGGATCCGAAATATCTGTTCTCAGATTCCACAGAAATAAGGCTAGCAAAGAGATCCACGAAATACAGATGTAACTCTGTGAGATGAATTAACAGAACACTAAGCAGTTTCTCAGAAAGCTTCTTTCCAGATTTCATCTGAGAATATTTCCTTTTTCACCATAGCCCTCTAAGGGCTTCCAAATATCACTTTGCCAATTCCACAAGAACTGTCTTGGCGAAAGGCTTCTTGAGTGGAAAGCTGTACCTCTGTGAGATGATTTCACAGAACACAAAGAAGTTTCTCAGAAAGCTTCTTTCTCTTTGTTATCGGAGGATATTTCCTTTGGCCCTATAGTCTTCCAAGGGATCCGAAATATCTGTTCTCAGATTCCACAGAAATAAGGCTAGCAAAGAGATCCACGAAATACAGATGTAACTCTGTGAGATGAATTAACAGAACACTAAGCAGTTTCTCAAAAAGCTTCTTTCCAGATTTCATCAAAGGATATTTCCTTTTTCACCATAGCCCTCTATGTGCTTCCAAATATCACTTTGCCAATTCCACAAGAACTGTCTTAGCGAAAGGCTTCTTGAGCGGAAAGCGGTATCTCTGTGAGATGATTTCAAAGAACACAAAGAAGTTTCTCAGAAAGCTTCTTTCTCTTTGTTATCGGAGGATATTTCCTTTGGCCCTATAGTCTTCCAAGGGATCCGAAATATCTGTTCTCAGATTCCACAGAAATAATGCTAGAAAGAGATCGACGAAATACAGATGTAACTCTGTGAGATGAATTAACAGAACACTAAGCAGTTTCTCAAAAAGCTTCTTTCCGGATTTCATCGGAGGATATTTCCTTTATCAACATAGCCCTCTAGAGGCTTCCAAATATCACTTTGCCAATTCCACAAGAACTGTCTTAGCGAAAGGCTTCTTGAGGAGAAAGCTGTAACTCTGTGAGATGATTTCAAAGAACACAAAGAAGTTTCTCAGAAAGCTTCTTTCTGTTTGTTACCGGAGGATATTTCTTTGGCCCTATAGTCTTCCAAGGGATCCGAAGTATCTGTTCTCAGATACCAGAGAAATAAGGCTAACAAAGAGATGGACGAAATACAGATGTAACTCTGTGAGATGAATTAACAGAACACTAAGCAGTTTCTCAGAAAGCTTCTTTCCAGACTTCATCTGAGGATATTTCCTTTTTCACCATAGCCCTCTATGGGCTTCCAAATATCACTTTGCCAATTCCACAAGAACTGTCTTGGCGAAAGGCTTCTTGAGGGGAAAGCTGTAACTCTGTGAGATGATTTCACAGAACACAAAGAAGTTTCTCAGAAAGCTTCTTTCCCTTTGTTATCGGAGAATATTTCCTTTGGCCCTATAGTCTTCCAAGGGATCCGAAATATCTGTTCTCAGATTCCACAGAAATAAGGCTAGCAAAGAGATCCACGAAATACAGATGTAACTCTGTGAGATGAATTAACAGAACACTAAGCAGTTTCTCAGAAAGCTTCTTTCCAGATTTCATCTGAGGATATTTCCTTTTTCACCATAGCCCTCTATGGGCTTCCAAATACACTTTGCCATTTCCACAAGAACTGTCTTAACGAAAGGCTTCTTGAGGGGAAAGCTGTAACTCTGTGAGATGATTTCAAAGAACACAAAGAAGTTTCTCAGAAAGCTTCTTTCTCTTTGTTATCGGCGGATATTTCCTTTGGCCCTATAGTCTTCCAAGGGATCCGAAATATCTGTTCTCAGATTCCACAGAAATAAGGCTAGCAAAGAGATCCACGAAATACAGATGTAACTCTGTGAGATGAATTAACAGAACACTAAGCAGTTTCTCAGAAAGCTTCTTTCCAGATTTCATCTGAAGATATTTCCTTTTTCACAATAGCCCTCCATGGGCTTCCAAATATCACTTTGCCAATTCCACAAGAACCGTCTTGGCGAAAGACTTCTTGAGGGGAAAGCTGTAACTCTGTGAGATGATTTCAAAGAACACAAAGAAGTTTCTCAGAAAGCTTCTTTCTCTTTGTTATCGGAGGATATTTCCTTTGGCCCTATAGTCTTCCAAGGGATCCGAAATATCTGTTCTCAGATTCCACAGAAATAAGGCTAGCAAAGAAATCGACGAAATACAGATGTAACTCTGTGAGATGAATTAACAGAACACTAAGCAGTTTCTCAGAAAGCTTCTTTCCAGATTTCATCTGAAGATATTTCCTTTTTCACAATAGCCCTCCATGGGCTTCCAAATATCACTTTGCCAATTCCACAAGAACCGTCTTGGCGAAAGACTTCTTGAGGGGAAAGCTGTAACTCTGTGAGATGATTTCAAAGAACACAAAGAAGTTTCTCAGAAAGCTTCTTTCTCTTTGTTATCGGCGGATATTTCCTTTGGCCCTATAGTCTTCCAAGGGATCCGAAATATCTGTTCTCAGATTCCACAGAAATAAGGCTAGCAAAGAGATCCACGAAATACAGATGTAACTCTATGAGATGAATTAACAGAACACTAAGCAGTTTCTCAGAAAGCTTCTTTCCAGATTTCATCGGAGGATATTTCCTTTTTCACCATAGCCCTCTATGGGCTTCCAAATATCACTTTGCCAATTCCACAAGAACTGTCTTAGCGAAAGGCTTCTTGAGGGGATAGCTGTAACTCTGTGAGATGATTTCACAGAACACAAAGACGTTTCTCAGAAAGCTTCTTTCTCTTTGTTATCGGAGGATATTTCCTTTGGCCCTATAGTCTTCCAAGGGATGCGAAATATCTGTTCTCAGATTCCACAGAAATAAGGCTAGCAAAGAGATCGACGAAATACAGATGTAACTCTGTGAGATGAATTAACAGAACACTAAGCAGTTTCTCAGAAAGCTTCTTTCCAGATTTCATCTGAGGATATTTCCTTTTTCACCATAGCCCTCTATGGGCTTCCAAATATCACTTTGCCAATTCCACAAGAACTGTCTTGGCGAAAGGCTTCTTGAGGTGAAATCTGTAACTCTGTGAGATGATTTCACAGAACACAAAGAAGTTTCTCAGAAAGCTTCTTTCTCTTTGTTATCGGAGAATATTTCCTTTGGCTCTATACTCTTCCAAGGGATCCGAAATATCTGTTCTCAGATTCCACAGAAATAAGGCTAGCAAAGAGATCCACGAAATACAGATGTAACTCTGTGAGATGAATTAACAGAACACTGAGCAGTTTCTCAGAAAGCTTCTTTCCAGATTTCATCGGAGGATATTTCCTTTTTCACCATAGCCCTCTATGGGCTTCCAAATATCACTTTGCCAATTGCACAAGAACTGCCTTGGCGAAAGGCTTCTTGAGGGGAAAGCTGTAACTCTGTGAGATGATTTCACAGAACACAAAGAAGTTTCTCAGAAAGCTTCTTTCTGTTTGTTATCGGAGGATATTTCCTTTGGCCCTATAGTCTTCCAAGGGATCCGAAATATCTGTTCTCAGATTCCACAGAAATAAGGCTAGCAAAGAGATCCATGAAATACAGATATAACTCTGTGAGATGAATTAACAGAACACTAAGCACTTTCTCAGAAAGCTTCTTTCCGGATTTCATCTGAGAATATTTCCTTTTTCACCATAGCCCTCTAAGGGCTTCCAAATATCACTTTGCCAATTCCACAAGAACTGTCTTGGCGAAAGGCTTCTTGAGTGGAAAGCTGTACCTCTGTGAGATGATTTCACAGAACACAAAGAAGTTTCTCAGAAAGCTTCTTTCTCTTTGTTATCGGAGGATATTTCCTTTGGCCCTATAGTCTTCCAAGGGATCAGAAATATCTGTTCTCAGATTCCACAGAAATAAGGCTAGCAAAGAGATCCACGAAATACAGATGTAACTCTGTGAGATGAATTAACAGAACACTAAGCAGTTTCTCAGAAAGCTTCTTTCCAGATTTCATCGAAGGATATTTCCTTTTTCACCATAGCCCTCTATGGGCTTCCAAATATCACTTTGCCAATTCCACAAGAACTGTCTTAGCGAAAGGCTTCTTGAGGGGAAAGCTGTAACTCTGTGAGATGATTTCAAAGAACACAAAGAAGTTTCTCAGAAAGCTTCTTTCTCTTTGTTATCGGAGGATATTTCCTTTGGCCCTATAGTCTTCCAAGGGATCCGAAATATGTGTTCTCAGATTCCACAGAAATAAGGCTAGCAAAGAGATCCACGAAATACAGATGTAACTCTGTGAGATGAATTAACAGAACACTAAGCAGTTTCTCAGAAAGCTTCTTTCCAGATTTCATCTGTGGATATTTCCTTTTTCACCGTAGCCCTCTATGGGCTTCCAAATATCACTTTGCCAATTCCACAAGAACTGTCTCAGCGAAAGGGTTCTTGAGGGGAAAGCTGTAACTCTGTGAGATGATTTCAAAGAACACAAAGAAGTTTCTCAGAAAGCTTCTTTCTCTTTGTTATCGGAGGATATTTCCCTTGGCCCTATAGTCTTCCAAGGGATCCGAAATATCTGTTCTCAGATTCCACAGAAATAAGGCTAGCAAAGCGGTCCACGAAATACACATGTAACTCAGTGAGATGAATTAACAGAACACTAAGCAGTTTCTCAGAAAGCTTCTTTCCAGATTTCATCTGAGGATATTTCCTTTTTCACCATAGCCCTCTATGGGCTTCCAAATATCACTTTGCCATTTCCACAAGAACTGTCTTGGCGAAAGGGTTCTTGAGGGGAAAGCTGTAATTCTGTGAGATGATTTCACAGAACACAAAGAAGTTTCTCAGAAAGCTTCTTTCTCTTTGTTATCGGAGGATATTTCCTTTGGCCCTATAGTCTTCCAAGGGATCCGAAATATCTGTTCTCAGATTCCACAGAAATAAGGCTAGCAAAGAGATCCACGAAATACAGATGTAACTCTGTGAGATGAATTAACAGAACACTAAGCAGTTTCTCAGAAAGCTTCTTTCCAGATTTCATCTGTGAATATTTCCTTTTTCGCCATAGCCCTCTTTGGGCTTCCAAATATCACTTTGCCAATTCCACAAGAACTGTCTTGGCGAAAGCCTTCTTGAGGGGAAAGCTGTAACTCTGTGAGATGATTTCACAGAACACAAAGAAGTTTCTCAGAAAGCTTCTTTCTCTTTGTTATCGGCGGATATTTCCTTTGGCCCTATAGTCTTCCAAGGGATCCGAAATATCTGTTCTCAGATTCCACGGAAATAAGGCTAGTAAAGAGATCCACGAAATAGAGATGTAACTCTGTGAGATGAATTAACAGAACACTAATCAGTTTCTCAGAAAGCTTCTTTCCAGATTTCATCTGAGGATATTTCCTTTTTCACCATAGCCCTCTGTGGGCTTCCAAATATCACTTTGCCAATTGCACAAGAACTGCCTTGGCGAAAGACTTCTTGAGGGGAAAGCTGTAACTCTGTGAGATGATTTCAAAGAACACAAAGAAGTTTCTCAGAAAGCTTCTTTCTGTTTGTTATCGGAGGATATTTCCTTTGGCCCTATAGTCTTCCGAGGGATCCGAAATATCTGTTCTCAGATTCCACAGAAATAAGGCTAGCAAAGAGATCCATGAAATACAGATGTAATTCTATGAGATGAATTAAGAGAACACTAAGCACTTTCTCAGAAAGCTTCTTTCTGGATTTCATCTGAGAATATTTCCTTTTTCACCATAGCCCTCTATGGGCTTCCAAATATCACTTTGCCAATTCCACAAGAACTGTCTTAGCGAAAGGCTTCTTGAGGGGATAGCTGTAACTCTGTGAGATGATTTCACAGAACACAAAGAAGTTTCTCAGAAAGCTTCTTTCTCTTTGTTATCGGAGGATATTTCCTTTGGCCCTATAGTCTTCCAAGGGATGCGAAATATCTGTTCTCAGATTCCACAGAAATAAGGCTAGCAAAGAGATCGACGAAATACAGATGTAACTCTGTGAGATGAATTAACAGAACACTAAGCAGTTTCTCAGAAAGCTTCTTTCCAGATTTCATCTGAGGATATTTCCTTTTTCACCATAGCCCTCTATGGGCTTCCAAATATCACTTTGCCAATTCCACAAGAACTGTCTTAGCGAAAGGCTTCTTGAGGGGATAGCTGTAACTCTGTGAGATGATTTCACAGAACACAAAGACGTTTCTCAGAAAGCTTCTTTCTCTTTGTTATCGGAGGATATTTCCTTTGGCCCTATAGTCTTCCAAGGGATGCGAAATATCTGTTCTCAGATTCCACAGAAATAAGGCTAGCAAAGAGATCGACGAAATACAGATGTAACTCTGTGAGATGAATTAACAGAACACTAAGCAGTTTCTCAGAAAGCTTCTTTCCAGATTTCATCTGAGGATATTTCTTTTTTCACCATAGCCCTCTATGGGTTTCCAAATATCACTTTGCCAATTCCACAAGAACTGTCTTGGCGAAAGGCTTCTTGAGGTGAAATCTGTAACTCTGTGAGATGATTTCACAGAACACAAAGAAGTTTCTCAGAAAGCTTCTTTCTCTTTGTTATCGGAGAATATTTCCTTTGGCTCTATACTCCTCCAAGGGATCCGAAATATCTGTTCTCAGATTCCACAGAAATAAGGCTAGCAAAGAGATCCACGAAATACAGATGTAACTCTGTGAGATGAATTAACAGAACACTGAGCAGTTTCTCAGAAAGCTTCTTTCCAGATTTCATCTGAGGATATTTCCTTTTTCACCATAGCCCTCTATGGGCTTCCAAATATCACTTTGCCAATTGCACAAGAACGGCCTTGGCGAAAGGCTTCTTGAGGGGAAAGCTGTAACTCTGTGAGATGATTTCACAGAACACAAAGAAGTTTCTCAGAAAGCTTCTTTCTGTTTGTTATCGGAGGATATTTCCTTTGGCCCTATAGTCTTCCAAGGGATCCGAAATATCTGTTCTCAGATTCCACAGAAATAAGGCTAGCAAAGAGATCCATGAAATACAGATGTAACTCTGTGAGATGAATTAACAGAACACTAAGCACTTTCTCAGAAAGCTTCTTTCCGGATTTCATCTGAGAATATTTCCTTTTTCACCATAGCCCTCTAAGGGCTTCCAAATATCACTTTGCCAATTCCACAAGAACTGTCTTAGCGAAAGGCTTCTTGAGGGGAAAGCTGTAACTCTGTGAGATGATTTCAAAGAACACAAAGAAGTTTCTCAGAAAGCTTCTTTCTCTTTGTTATCGGAGGATATTTCCTTTGGCCCTATAGTCTTCCAAGGGATCCGAAATATCTGTTCTCAGATTCCACAGAAATAAGACTAGGAAAGAGATCCACGAAATACAGATGTAACTCTGTGAGATGAATTAACAGAACACTAAGCAGTTTCTCAGAAAGCTTCTTTCCAGATTTCATCTGTGGATATTTCCTTTTTCACCGTAGCCCTCTATGGGCTTCCAAATATCACTTTGCCAATTCCACAAGAACTGTCTCAGCGAAAGGGTTCTTGAGGGGAAAGCTGTAACTCTGTGAGATGATTTCACAGAACACAAAGAAGTTTCTCAGAAAGCTTCTTTCTCTTTGTTATCGGAGGATATTTCCTTTGGCCCTATAGTCTTCCAAGGGATCCGAAATATCTGTTCTCAGATTCCACAGAAATAAGGCTAGCAAAGAGATCCACGAAATACAGATGTAACTCTGTGAGATGAATTAACAGAACACTAAGCAGTTTCTCAGAAAGCTTCTTTCCAGATTTCATCTGTGACTATTTCCTTTTTCGCCATAGCCCTCTTTGGGCTTCCAAATATCACTTTGCCAATTCCACAAGAACTGTCTTGGCGAAAGCCTTCTTGAGGGGAAAGCTGTAACTCTGTGAGATGATTTCACAGAACACAAAGAAGTTTCTCAGAAAGCTTCTTTCTCTTTGTTATCGGCGGATATTTCCTTTGGCCCTATAGTCTTCCAAGGGATCCGAAATATCTGTTCTCAGATTCCACGGAAATAAGGCTAGTAAAGAGATCCACGAAATAGAGATGTAACTCTGTGAGATGAATTAACAGAACACTAATCAGTTTCTCAGAAAGCTTCTTTCCAGATTTCATCTGAGGATATTTCCTTTTTCACCATAGCCCTCTGTGGGCTTCCAAATATCACTTTGCCAATTGCACAAGAACTGCCTTGGCGAAAGGCTTCTTGAGGGGAAAGCTGTAACTCTGTGAGATGATTGCAAAGAACACAAAGAAGTTTCTCAGAAAGCTTCTTTCTGTTTGTTATCGGAGGATATTTCTTTTGGCCCTATAGTCTTCCAAGGGATCCGAAATATCTGTTCTCAGATTCCACAGAAATAAGGCTAGCAAAGAGATCCATGAAATACAGATGTAACTCTGTGAGATGAATTAAGAGAACACTAAGCACTTTCTCAGAAAGCTTCTTTCTGGATTTCATCTGAGAATATTTCCTTTTTCACCATAGCCCTCTAAGGGCTTCCAAATATCACTTTGCCAATTCCACAAGAACTGTCTTGGCGAAAGGCTTCTTGAGTGGAAAGCTGTACCTCTGTGAGATGATTTCACAGAACACAAAGAAGTTTCTCAGAAAGCTTCTTTCTCTTTGTTATCGGAGGATATTTCCTTTGGCCCTATAGTCTTCCAAGGGATCCGAAATATCTGTTCTCAGATTCCACAGAAATAAGGCTAGCAAAGAGATCCACGAAATACACATGTAACTCTGTGAGATGAATTAACAGAACACTAAGCAGTTTCTCAGAAAGCTTCTTTCCATATTTCATCGAAGGATATTTCCTTTTTCACCATAGACCTCTATGGGCTTCCAAATATCACTTTGCCAATTCCACAAGAACTGTCTTAGCGAAAGGCTTCTTGAGGGGAAAGCTGTAACTCTGTGAGATGATTTCACAGAACACAAAGAAGTTTCTCAGAAAGCTTCTTTCTCTTTGTTATCGGAGGATATTTCCTTTGGCCCTATAGTCTTCCAAGGGATCCGAAATATCTGTTCTCAGATTCCACAGAAATAAGGCTAGCAAAGAGATCCACGAAATACAGATGTAACTCTGTGAGATGAATTAACAGAACACTAAGCAGTTTCTCAGAAAGCTTCTTTCCAGATTTCATCTGAGGATATTTCCTTTTTCACCATAGCCCTCTATGGGCTTCCAAATATCACTTTGCCAATTCCACAAGAACTTTCTCAGCGAAAGGGTTCTTGAGGGGAAAGCTGTAACTCTGTGAGATGATTTCAAAGAACACAAAGAAGTTTCTCAGAAAGCTTCTTTCTCTTTGTTATCGGAGGATATTTCCTTTGGCCCTATAGTCTTCCAAGGGATCCGAATTATCTGTTCTCAGATTCCACAGAAATAAGGCTAGCAAAGAGGTCCACGAAATACACATGTAACTCTGTGAGATGAATTAACAGAACACTGAGCAGTTTCTCAGAAAGCTTCTTTCCAGATTTCATCTGAGGATATTTCCTTTTTCACCATAGCCCTCTATGGGCTTCCAAATATCACTTTGCCAATTGCACAAGAACTGCCTTGGCGAAAGGCTTCTTGAGGGGAAAGCTGTAACTCTGTGAGATGATTTCACAGAACACAAAGAAGTTTCTCAGAAAGCTTCTTTCTGTTTGTTATCGGAGGATATTTCCTTTGGCCCTTTAGTCTTCCAAGGGATCCGAAATATCTGTTCTCAGATTCCACAGAAATAAGGCTAGCAAAGAGATCCATGAAATACAGATGTAACTCTGTGAGATGAATTAACAGAACACTAAGCACTTTCTCAGAAAGCTTCTTTCCGGATTTCATCTGAGAATATTTCCTTTTTCACCATAGCCCTCTAAGGGCTTCCAAATATCACTTTGCCATTTCCACAAGAACTGTCTTGGCGAAAGGGTTCTTGGGGGGAAAGCTGTAATTCTGTGAGATGATTTCACAGAACACAAAGAAGTTTCTCAGAAAGCTTCTTTCTCTTTGTTATCGGAGAATATTTCCTTTGGCCCTATAGTCTTCCAAGGGATCCGAAATATCTGTTCTCAGATTCCACGGAAATAAGGCTAGTAAAGAGATCCACGAAATAGAGATGTAACTCTGTGAGATGAATTAACAGAACACTAATCAGTTTCTCAGAAAGCTTCTTTCCAGATTTCATCTGAGGATATTTCCTTTTTCACCATAGCCCTCTGTGGGCTTCCAAATATCACTTTGCCAATTGCACAAGAACTGCCTTGGCGAAAGGCTTCTTGAGGGGAAAGCTGTAACTCTGTGAGATGATTTCAAAGAACACAAAGAAGTTTCTCAGAAAGCTTCTTTCTGTTTGTTATCGGAGGATATTTCCTTTGGCCCTATAGTCTTCCAAGGGATCCGAAATATCTGTTCTCAGATTCCACAGAAATAAGGCTAGCAAAGAGATCCACGAAATACAGATGTAACTCTGTGAGATGAATTAACAGAACACTAAGCAGTTTCTCAGAAAGCTTCTTTCCAGATTTCATCGGAGGATATTTCCTTTTTCACCATAGCCCTCTATGGGCTTCCAAATATCACTTTGCCAATTCCACAAGAACTGTCTTAGCGAAAGCCTTCTTGAGGCGAAAGCTGTAACTATGTGAGATGATTTCAAAGAACACAAAGAAGTTTCTCAGAAAGCTTCTTTCTCTTTGTTATCTGAGGATATTTCCTTTGGCCCTATAGTCTTCCAAGGGATCCGAAATATCTGTTCTCAGATTCCACAGAAATAAGGCTAGCAAAGAGATCCACGAAATACAGATGTAACTCTGTGAGATGAATTAACAGAACAATAAGCAGTTTCTCAGAAAGCTTCTTTCCAGATTTCATCTGAGGATATTTCCTTTTTCACCATAGCCCTCTATGGGCTTCCAAATATCACTTTGCCCATTGCACAAGAACTGTCTTGGCGAAAGGCTTCTTGAGGGGAAAGCTGTAACTCTGTGAGATGATTTCACAGAACACAAAGAAGTTTCACAGAAAGCTACTTTCTCTTTGTTATCGGAGGATATTTCCTTTGGCCCTATAGTCTTCCAAGGGATCAGAAATATCTGTTCTCAGATTCCACAGAAATAAGGCTAGCAAAGAGATCCACGAAATACAGATGTAACTCTGTGAGATGAATTAACAGAACACTAAGCAGTTTCTCAGAAAGCTTCTTTCCAGATTTCATCGGAGGATATTTCCTTTTTCACCATAGCCCTCTATGGGCTTCCAAATATCACTTTGCCAATTCCACAAGAACTGTCTTGGCGAAAGGCTTCTTGAGGGGAAAGCTGTAATTCTGTAAGATGATTTCACAGAACACAAAGAAGTTTCTCAAAAAGCTTCTTCCTCTTTGTTATCAGAGGATATTTCCTTTGGCCCTATAGTCTTCCAAGGGATCCGAAATATCTGTTCTCAGATTCCACAGAAATAAGGCTAGCAAAGAGATCCACGAAATACAGATGTAACTCTGTGAGATGAATTAACAGAACACTAAGCAGTTTCTCAGAAAGCTTCTTTCCAGATTTCATCTGAGGATATTTCCTTTTTCACCATAGCCCTCTATGGGCTTCCAAATATCACTTTGCCAATTCCACAAGAACTGTCTTGGCGAAAGGCTTCTTGAGGCGAAAGCTGTAACTCTGTGAGATGATTTCACAGAACACAAAGAAGTTTCTCAGAAAGCTTCTTTCTCTTTGTTATCGGAGGATATTTCCTTTGGCCCTATAGTCTTCCAAGGGATCCGAAATATCTGTTCTCAGATTCCACAGAAATAAGGCTAGCAAAGAGATCCACGAAATACAGATGTAACTCTGTGAGATGAATTAACAGAACACTAAGCAGTTTCTCAGAAAGCTTCTTTCCAGATTTCATCGGAGGATATTTCCTTTTTCACCATAGCCCTCTATGGGCTTCCAAATATCACTTTGCCAATTCCACAAGAACTGTCTTAGCGAAAGGCTTCTTGAGGCGAAAGCTGTAACTATGTGAGATGATTTCAAAGAACACAAAGAAGTTTCTCAGAAAGCTTCTTTCTCTTTGTTATCTGAGGATATTTCCTTTGGCCCTATAGTCTTCCAAGGGATCCGAAATATCTGTTCTCAGATTCCACAGAAATAAGGCTAGCAAAGAGATCCACGAAATACACATGTAACTCTGTGAGATGAATTAACAGAACAGTAAGCAGTTTCTCAGAAAGCTTCTTTCCAGATTTCATCTGAGGATATTTCCTTTTTCACCATAGCCCTCTATGGGCTTCCAAATATCACTTTGCCCATTGCACAAGAACTGTCTTGGCGAAAGGCTTCTTGAGGGGAAAGCTGTAACTCTGTGAGATGATTTCACAGAACACAAAGAAGTTTCTCAGAAAGCTTCTTTCTCTTTGTTATCGGAGGATATTTCCTTTGGCCCTATAGTCTTCCAAGGGATCAGAAATATCTGTTCTCAGATTCCACAGAAATAAGGCTAGCAAAGAGATCCACGAAATACAGATGTAACTCTGTGAGATGAATTAACAGAACACTAAGCAGTTTCTCAGAAAGCTTCTTTCCAGATTTCATCGGAGGATATTTCCTTTTTCACCATAGCCCTCTATGGGCTTTCAAATATCACTATGCCAATTCCACAAGAAGTGTCTTAGCGAAAGGCTTCTTGAGGGGAAAGCTGTAACTCTGTGAGATGATTTCAAAGAACACAAAGAAGTTTCTCAGAAAGCTTCTTTCTCTTTGTTATCGGAGGATATTTCCTTTGGCCCTATAGTCTTCCAAGGGATCCGAAATATCTGTTCTCAGATTCCACAGAAATAAGGCTAGCAAAGAAATCGACGAAATACAGATGTAACTCTGTGAGATGAATTAACAGAACACTAAGCAGTTTCTCAGAAAGCTTCTTTCCAGATTTCATCTGAGGATATTTCCTTTTTCACAATAGCCCTCTACGGGCTTCCAAATATCACTTTGCCAATTCCACAAGAACCGTCTTGGCGAAAGACTTCTTGAGGGGAAAGCTGTAACTCTGTGAGATGATTTCAAAGAACGCAAAGAAGTTTCTCAGGAAGCTCCTTTCTCTTTGTTGTCGGAGGATATTTCCTTTGGCCCTATAGTCTTCCAAGGGATCCGAAATATCTGTTCTCAGATTACACAGAAATAAGGCTAGCAAAGAGATCCACGAAATACAGATGTAACTCTGTGAGATGAATTAACAGAACACTAAGCAGTTTCTCAGAAAGCTTCTTTCCAGATTTCATCGGAGGATATTTCCTTTTTCACCATAGCCCTCTATGGGCTTCCAAATATCACTTTGCCAATTCCACAAGAACTGTCTTAGCGAAAGGCTTCCTGAGGGGATAGCTGTAACTCTGTGAGATGATTTCACAGAACACAAAGAATTTTCTCAGAAAGCTTCTTTCTCTTTGTTATCGGACGATATTTCCTTTGGCCCTATAGTCTTCCAAGGGATCCGAAGTATCTGTTCTCAGATTCCACAGAAATAAGGCTAGCAAAGAGATCGACGAAATACAGATGTAACTCTGTGAGATGAATTAACAGAACACTAAGCAGTTTCTCAGAAAGCTTCTTTCCAGATTTCATCTGAGAATATTTCCTTTTTCACCATAGCCCTCTAAGGGCTTCCAAATATCACTTTGCCAATTCCACAAGAACTGTCTTGGCGAAAGGCTTCTTGAGTGGAAAGCTGTACCTCTGTGAGATGATTTCACAGAACACAAAGAAGTTTCTCAGAAAGCTTCTTTCTCTTTGTTATCGGAGGAAATTTCCTTTGGCCCTATAGTCTTCCAAGGGATCCGAAATATCTGTTCTCAGATTCCACAGAAATAAGGCTAGCAAAGAGATCCACGAAATACCGATGTAACTCTGTGAGATGAATTAACAGAACACTAAGCAGTTTCTCAGAAAGCTTCTTTCCAGATTTCATCGGAGGATATTTCCTTTTTCACAATAGCCCTCTACGGGCTTCCAAATATCACTTTGCCAATTCCACAAGAACTGTCTTGGCGAAAGACTTCTTGAGGGGAAAGCTGTAACTCTGTGAGATGATTTCAAAGAACACAAAGAAGTTTCTCAGAAAGCTTCTTTCTCTTTGTTATCGGAGGATATTTCCTTTGGCCCTATAGTCTTCCAAGGGATCCGAAATATCTGTTCTCAGATTCCACTGAAATAAGGGTAGCAAAGAGATCCACGAAATACAGATGTAACTCTGTGAGATGAATTAACAGAACACTAAGCAGTTTCTCAGAAAGCTTCTTTCCAGATTTCATCTGAGAATATTTCCTTTTTCACCATAGCCCTCTAAGGGCTTCCAAATATCACTTTGCCAATTCCACAAGAACTGTCTTGGCGAAAGGCTTCTTGTGTGGAAAGCTGTACCTCTGTGAGATGATTTCACAGAACACAAAGAAGTTTCTCAGAAAGCTTCTTTCTCTTTGTTATCGGAGGATATTTTCTTTGGCCCTATAGTCTTCCAAGGGATCAGAAATATCTGGTCTCAGATTCCACAGAAATAAGGCTAGCAAAGAGATCCACGAAATACCGATGTAACTCTGTGAGATGAATTAACAGAACACTAAGCAGTTTCTCAAAAAGCTTCTTTCCGGATTTCATCGGAGGATATTTCCTTTATCAACATAGCCCTCTAGAGGCTTCCAAATATCACTTTGCCAATTCCACAAGAACTGTCTTAGCGAAAGGCTTCTTGAGGAGAAAGCTGTAACTCTGTGAGATGATTTCAAAGAACACAAAGAAGTTTCTCAGAAAGCTTCTTTCTGTTTGTTACCGGAGGATATTTCTTTGGCCCTATAGTCTTCCAAGGGATCCGAAGTATCTGTTCTCAGATACCAGAGAAATAAGGCTAACAAAGAGATGGACGAAATACAGATGTAACTCTGTGAGATGAATTAACAGAACACTAAGCAGTTTCTCAGAAAGCTTCTTTCCAGACTTCATCTGAGGATATTTCCTTTTTCACCATAGCCCTCTATGGGCTTCCAAATATCACTTTGCCAATTCCACAAGAACTGTCTTGGCGAAAGGCTTCTTGAGGGGAAAGCTGTAACTCTGTGAGATGATTTCACAGAACACAAAGAAGTTTCTCAGAAAGCTTCTTTCCCTTTGTTATCGGAGAATATTTCCTTTGGCCCTATAGTCTTCCAAGGGATCCGAAATATCTGTTCTCAGATTCCACAGAAATAAGGCTAGCAAAGAGATCCACGAAATACAGATGTAACTCTGTGAGATGAATTAACAGAACACTAAGCAGTTTCTCAGAAAGCTTCTTTCCAGATTTCATCTGAGGATATTTCCTTTTTCACCATAGCCCTCTATGGGCTTCCAAATACACTTTGCCATTTCCACAAGAACTGTCTTAACGAAAGGCTTCTTGAGGGGAAAGCTGTAACTCTGTGAGATGATTTCAAAGAACACAAAGAAGTTTCTCAGAAAGCTTCTTTCTCTTTGTTATCGGCGGATATTTCCTTTGGCCCTATAGTCTTCCAAGGGATCCGAAATATCTGTTCTCAGATTCCACAGAAATAAGGCTAGCAAAGAGATCCACGAAATACAGATGTAACTCTGTGAGATGAATTAACAGAACACTAAGCAGTTTCTCAGAAAGCTTCTTTCCAGATTTCATCTGAAGATATTTCCTTTTTCACAATAGCCCTCCATGGGCTTCCAAATATCACTTTGCCAATTCCACAAGAACCGTCTTGGCGAAAGACTTCTTGAGGGGAAAGCTGTAACTCTGTGAGATGATTTCAAAGAACACAAAGAAGTTTCTCAGAAAGCTTCTTTCTCTTTGTTATCGGAGGATATTTCCTTTGGCCCTATAGTCTTCCAAGGGATCCGAAATATCTGTTCTCAGATTCCACAGAAATAAGGCTAGCAAAGAAATCGACGAAATACAGATGTAACTCTGTGAGATGAATTAACAGAACACTAAGCAGTTTCTCAGAAAGCTTCTTTCCAGATTTCATCTGAAGATATTTCCTTTTTCACAATAGCCCTCCATGGGCTTCCAAATATCACTTTGCCAATTCCACAAGAACCGTCTTGGCGAAAGACTTCTTGAGGGGAAAGCTGTAACTCTGTGAGATGATTTCAAAGAACACAAAGAAGTTTCTCAGAAAGCTTCTTTCTCTTTGTTATCGGCGGATATTTCCTTTGGCCCTATAGTCTTCCAAGGGATCCGAAATATCTGTTCTCAGATTCCACAGAAATAAGGCTAGCAAAGAGATCCACGAAATACAGATGTAACTCTATGAGATGAATTAACAGAACACTAAGCAGTTTCTCAGAAAGCTTCTTTCCAGATTTCATCGGAGGATATTTCCTTTTTCACCATAGCCCTCTATGGGCTTCCAAATATCACTTTGCCAATTCCACAAGAACTGTCTTAGCGAAAGGCTTCTTGAGGGGATAGCTGTAACTCTGTGAGATGATTTCACAGAACACAAAGACGTTTCTCAGAAAGCTTCTTTCTCTTTGTTATCGGAGGATATTTCCTTTGGCCCTATAGTCTTCCAAGGGATGCGAAATATCTGTTCTCAGATTCCACAGAAATAAGGCTAGCAAAGAGATCGACGAAATACAGATGTAACTCTGTGAGATGAATTAACAGAACACTAAGCAGTTTCTCAGAAAGCTTCTTTCCAGATTTCATCTGAGGATATTTCCTTTTTCACCATAGCCCTCTATGGGCTTCCAAATATCACTTTGCCAATTCCACAAGAACTGTCTTGGCGAAAGGCTTCTTGAGGTGAAATCTGTAACTCTGTGAGATGATTTCACAGAACACAAAGAAGTTTCTCAGAAAGCTTCTTTCTCTTTGTTATCGGAGAATATTTCCTTTGGCTCTATACTCTTCCAAGGGATCCGAAATATCTGTTCTCAGATTCCACAGAAATAAGGCTAGCAAAGAGATCCACGAAATACAGATGTAACTCTGTGAGATGAATTAACAGAACACTGAGCAGTTTCTCAGAAAGCTTCTTTCCAGATTTCATCGGAGGATATTTCCTTTTTCACCATAGCCCTCTATGGGCTTCCAAATATCACTTTGCCAATTGCACAAGAACTGCCTTGGCGAAAGGCTTCTTGAGGGGAAAGCTGTAACTCTGTGAGATGATTTCACAGAACACAAAGAAGTTTCTCAGAAAGCTTCTTTCTGTTTGTTATCGGAGGATATTTCCTTTGGCCCTATAGTCTTCCAAGGGATCCGAAATATCTGTTCTCAGATTCCACAGAAATAAGGCTAGCAAAGAGATCCATGAAATACAGATATAACTCTGTGAGATGAATTAACAGAACACTAAGCACTTTCTCAGAAAGCTTCTTTCCGGATTTCATCTGAGAATATTTCCTTTTTCACCATAGCCCTCTAAGGGCTTCCAAATATCACTTTGCCAATTCCACAAGAACTGTCTTGGCGAAAGGCTTCTTGAGTGGAAAGCTGTACCTCTGTGAGATGATTTCACAGAACACAAAGAAGTTTCTCAGAAAGCTTCTTTCTCTTTGTTATCGGAGGATATTTCCTTTGGCCCTATAGTCTTCCAAGGGATCAGAAATATCTGTTCTCAGATTCCACAGAAATAAGGCTAGCAAAGAGATCCACGAAATACAGATGTAACTCTGTGAGATGAATTAACAGAACACTAAGCAGTTTCTCAGAAAGCTTCTTTCCAGATTTCATCGAAGGATATTTCCTTTTTCACCATAGCCCTCTATGGGCTTCCAAATATCACTTTGCCAATTCCACAAGAACTGTCTTAGCGAAAGGCTTCTTGAGGGGAAAGCTGTAACTCTGTGAGATGATTTCAAAGAACACAAAGAAGTTTCTCAGAAAGCTTCTTTCTCTTTGTTATCGGAGGATATTTCCTTTGGCCCTATAGTCTTCCAAGGGATCCGAAATATGTGTTCTCAGATTCCACAGAAATAAGGCTAGCAAAGAGATCCACGAAATACAGATGTAACTCTGTGAGATGAATTAACAGAACACTAAGCAGTTTCTCAGAAAGCTTCTTTCCAGATTTCATCTGTGGATATTTCCTTTTTCACCGTAGCCCTCTATGGGCTTCCAAATATCACTTTGCCAATTCCACAAGAACTGTCTCAGCGAAAGGGTTCTTGAGGGGAAAGCTGTAACTCTGTGAGATGATTTCAAAGAACACAAAGAAGTTTCTCAGAAAGCTTCTTTCTCTTTGTTATCGGAGGATATTTCCTTTGGCCCTATAGTCTTCCAAGGGATCCGAAATATCTGTTCTCAGATTCCACAGAAATAAGGCTAGCAAAGCGGTCCACGAAATACACATGTAACTCTGTGAGATGAATTAACAGAACACTAAGCAGTTTCTCAGAAAGCTTCTTTCCAGATTTCATCTGAGGATATTTCCTTTTTCACCATAGCCCTCTATGGGCTTCCAAATATCACTTTGCCATTTCCACAAGAACTGTCTTGGCGAAAGGGTTCTTGAGGGGAAAGCTGTAATTCTGTGAGATGATTTCACAGAACACAAAGAAGTTTCTCAGAAAGCTTCTTTCTCTTTGTTATCGGAGGATATTTCCTTTGGCCCTATAGTCTTCCAAGGGATCCGAAATATCTGTTCTCAGATTCCACAGAAATAAGGCTAGCAAAGAGATCCACGAAATACAGATGTAACTCTGTGAGATGAATTAACAGAACACTAAGCAGTTTCTCAGAAAGCTTCTTTCCAGATTTCATCTGTGAATATTTCCTTTTTCGCCATAGCCCTCTTTGGGCTTCCAAATATCACTTTGCCAATTCCACAAGAACTGTCTTGGCGAAAGCCTTCTTGAGGGGAAAGCTGTAACTCTGTGAGATGATTTCACAGAACACAAAGAAGATTCTCAGAAAGCTTCTTTCTCTTTGTTATCGGCGGATATTTCCTTTGGCCCTATAGTCTTCCAAGGGATCCGAAATATCTGTTCTCAGATTCCACGGAAATAAGGCTAGTAAAGAGATCCACGAAATAGAGATGTAACTCTGTGAGATGAATTAACAGAACACTAATCAGTTTCTCAGAAAGCTTCTTTCCAGATTTCATCTGAGGATATTTCCTTTTTCACCATAGCCCTCTGTGGGCTTCCAAATATCACTTTGCCAATTGCACAAGAACTGCCTTGGCGAAAGGCTTCTTGAGGGGAAAGCTGTAACTCTGTGAGATGATTTCAAAGAACACAAAGAAGTGTCTCAGAAAGCTTCTTTCTGTTTGTTATCGGAGGATATTTCCTTTGGCCCTATAGTCTTCCAAGGGATCCGAAATATCTGTTCTCAGATTCCACAGAAATAAGGCTAGCAAAGAGATCCATGAAATACAGATGTAATTCTATGAGATGAATTAAGAGAACACTAAGCACTTTCTCAGAAAGCTTCTTTCTGGATTTCATCTGAGAATATTTCCTTTTTCACCATAGCCCTCTATGGGCTTCCAAATATCACTTTGCCAATTCCACAAGAACTGTCTTAGCGAAAGGTTTCTTGAGGGGATAGCTGTAACTCTGTGAGATGATTTCACAGAACACAAAGAAGTTTCTCAGAAAGCTTCTTTCTCTTTGTTATCGGAGGATATTTCCTTTGGCCCTATAGTCTTCCAAGGGATGCGAAATATCTGTTCTCAGATTCCACAGAAATAAGGCTAGCAAAGAGATCGACGAAATACAGATGTAACTCTGTGAGATGAATTAACAGAACACTAAGCAGTTTCTCAGAAAGCTTCTTTCCAGATTTCATCTGAGGATATTTCCTTTTTCACCATAGCCCTCTATGGGCTTCCAAATATCACTTTGCCAATTCCACAAGAACTGTCTTAGCGAAAGGCTTCTTGAGGGGATAGCTGTAACTCTGTGAGATGATTTCACAGAACACAAAGACGTTTCTCAGAAAGCTTCTTTCTCTTTGTTATCGGAGGATATTTCCTTTGGCCCTATAGTCTTCCAAGGGATGCGAAATATCTGTTCTCAGATTCCACAGAAATAAGGCTAGCAAAGAGATCGACGAAATACAGATGTAACTCTGTGAGATGAATTAACAGAACACTAAGCAGTTTCTCAGAAAGCTTCTTTCCAGATTTCATCTGAGGATATTTCCTTTTTCACCATAGCCCTCTATGGGTTTCCAAATATCACTTTGCCAATTCCACAAGAACTGTCTTGGCGAAAGGCTTCTTGAGGTGAAATCTGTAACTCTGTGAGATGATTTCACAGAACACAAAGAAGTTTCTCAGAAAGCTTCTTTCTCTTTGTTATCGGAGAATATTTCCTTTGGCTCTATACTCCTCCAAGGGATCCGAAATATCTGTTCTCAGATTCCACAGAAATAAGGCTAGCAAAGAGATCCACGAAATACAGATGTAACTCTGTGAGATGAATTAACAGAACACTGAGCAGTTTCTCAGAAAGCTTCTTTCCAGATTTCATCTGAGGATATTTCCTTTTTCACCATAGCCCTCTATGGGCTTCCAAATATCACTTTGCCAATTGCACAAGAACGGCCTTGGCGAAAGGCTTCTTGAGGGGAAAGCTGTAACTCTGTGAGATGATTTCACAGAACACAAAGAAGTTTCTCAGAAAGCTTCTTTCTGTTTGTTATCGGAGGATATTTCCTTTGGCCCTATAGTCTTCCAAGGGATCCGAAATATCTGTTCTCAGATTCCACAGAAATAAGGCTAGCAAAGAGATCCATGAAATACAGATGTAACTCTGTGAGATGAATTAACAGAACACTAAGCACTTTCTCAGAAAGCTTCTTTCCGGATTTCATCTGAGAATATTTCCTTTTTCACCATAGCCCTCTAAGGGCTTCCAAATATCACTTTGCCAATTCCACAAGAACTGTCTTAGCGAAAGGCTTCTTGAGGGGAAAGCTGTAACTCTGTGAGATGATTTCAAAGAACACAAAGAAGTTTCTCAGAAAGCTTCTTTCTCTTTGTTATCGGAGGATATTTCCTTTGGCCCTATAGTCTTCCAAGGGATCCGAAATATCTGTTCTCAGATTCCACAGAAATAAGACTAGGAAAGAGATCCACGAAATACAGATGTAACTCTGTGAGATGAATTAACAGAACACTAAGCAGTTTCTCAGAAAGCTTCTTTCCAGATTTCATCTGTGGATATTTCCTTTTTCACCGTAGCCCTCTATGGGCTTCCAAATATCACTTTGCCAATTCCACAAGAACTGTCTCAGCGAAAGGGTTCTTGAGGGGAAAGCTGTAACTCTGTGAGATGATTTCACAGAACACAAAGAAGTTTCTCAGAAAGCTTCTTTCTCTTTGTTATCGGAGGATATTTCCTTTGGCCCTATAGTCTTCCAAGGGATCCGAAATATCTGTTCTCAGATTCCACAGAAATAAGGCTAGCAAAGAGATCCACGAAATACAGATGTAACTCTGTGAGATGAATTAACAGAACACTAAGCAGTTTCTCAGAAAGCTTCTTTCCAGATTTCATCTGTGACTATTTCCTTTTTCGCCATAGCCCTCTTTGGGCTTCCAAATATCACTTTGCCAATTCCACAAGAACTGTCTTGGCGAAAGCCTTCTTGAGGGGAAAGCTGTAACTCTGTGAGATGATTTCACAGAACACAAAGAAGTTTCTCAGAAAGCTTCTTTCTCTTTGTTATCGGCGGATATTTCCTTTGGCCCTATAGTCTTCCAAGGGATCCGAAATATCTGTTCTCAGATTCCACGGAAATAAGGCTAGTAAAGAGATCCACGAAATAGAGATGTAACTCTGTGAGATGAATTAACAGAACACTAATCAGTTTCTCAGAAAGCTTCTTTCCAGATTTCATCTGAGGATATTTCCTTTTTCACCATAGCCCTCTGTGGGCTTCCAAATATCACTTTGCCAATTGCACAAGAACTGCCTTGGCGAAAGGCTTCTTGAGGGGAAAGCTGTAACTCTGTGAGATGATTGCAAAGAACACAAAGAAGTTTCTCAGAAAGCTTCTTTCTGTTTGTTATCGGAGGATATTTCTTTTGGCCCTATAGTCTTCCAAGGGATCCGAAATATCTGTTCTCAGATTCCACAGAAATAAGGCTAGCAAAGAGATCCATGAAATACAGATGTAACTCTGTGAGATGAATTAAGAGAACACTAAGCACTTTCTCAGAAAGCTTCTTTCTGGATTTCATCTGAGAATATTTCCTTTTTCACCATAGCCCTCTAAGGGCTTCCAAATATCACTTTGCCAATTCCACAAGAACTGTCTTGGCGAAAGGCTTCTTGAGTGGAAAGCTGTACCTCTGTGAGATGATTTCACAGAACACAAAGAAGTTTCTCAGAAAGCTTCTTTCTCTTTGTTATCGGAGGATATTTCCTTTGGCCCTATAGTCTTCCAAGGGATCCGAAATATCTGTTCTCAGATTCCACAGAAATAAGGCTAGCAAAGAGATCCACGAAATACACATGTAACTCTGTGAGATGAATTAACAGAACACTAAGCAGTTTCTCAGAAAGCTTCTTTCCATATTTCATCGAAGGATATTTCCTTTTTCACCATAGACCTCTATGGGCTTCCAAATATCACTTTGCCAATTCCACAAGAACTGTCTTAGCGAAAGGCTTCTTGAGGGGAAAGCTGTAACTCTGTGAGATGATTTCACAGAACACAAAGAAGTTTCTCAGAAAGCTTCTTTCTCTTTGTTATCGGAGGATATTTCCTTTGGCCCTATAGTCTTCCAAGGGATCCGAAATATCTGTTCTCAGATTCCACAGAAATAAGGCTAGCAAAGAGATCCACGAAATACAGATGTAACTCTGTGAGATGAATTAACAGAACACTAAGCAGTTTCTCAGAAAGCTTCTTTCCAGATTTCATCTGAGGATATTTCCTTTTTCACCATAGCCCTCTATGGGCTTCCAAATATCACTTTGCCAATTCCACAAGAACTTTCTCAGCGAAAGGGTTCTTGAGGGGAAAGCTGTAACTCTGTGAGATGATTTCAAAGAACACAAAGAAGTTTCTCAGAAAGCTTCTTTCTCTTTGTTATCGGAGGATATTTCCTTTGGCCCTATAGTCTTCCAAGGGATCCGAATTATCTGTTCTCAGATTCCACAGAAATAAGGCTAGCAAAGAGGTCCACGAAATACACATGTAACTCTGTGAGATGAATTAACAGAACACTGAGCAGTTTCTCAGAAAGCTTCTTTCCAGATTTCATCTGAGGATATTTCCTTTTTCACCATAGCCCTCTATGGGCTTCCAAATATCACTTTGCCAATTGCACAAGAACTGCCTTGGCGAAAGGCTTCTTGAGGGGAAAGCTGTAACTCTGTGAGATGATTTCACAGAACACAAAGAAGTTTCTCAGAAAGCTTCTTTCTGTTTGTTATCGGAGGATATTTCCTTTGGCCCTTTAGTCTTCCAAGGGATCCGAAATATCTGTTCTCAGATTCCACAGAAATAAGGCTAGCAAAGAGATCCATGAAATACAGATGTAACTCTGTGAGATGAATTAACAGAACACTAAGCACTTTCTCAGAAAGCTTCTTTCCGGATTTCATCTGAGAATATTTCCTTTTTCACCATAGCCCTCTAAGGGCTTCCAAATATCACTTTGCCATTTCCACAAGAACTGTCTTGGCGAAAGGGTTCTTGAGGGGAAAGCTGTAATTCTGTGAGATGATTTCACAGAACACAAAGAAGTTTCTCAGAAAGCTTCTTTCTCTTTGTTATCGGAGAATATTTCCTTTGGCCCTATAGTCTTCCAAGGGATCCGAAATATCTGTTCTCAGATTCCACGGAAATAAGGCTAGTAAAGAGATCCACGAAATAGAGATGTAACTCTGTGAGATGAATTAACAGAACACTAATCAGTTTCTCAGAAAGCTTCTTTCCAGATTTCATCTGAGGATATTTCCTTTTTCACCATAGCCCTCTGTGGGCTTCCAAATATCACTTTGCCAATTGCACAAGAACTGCCTTGGCGAAAGGCTTCTTGAGGGGAAAGCTGTAACTCTGTGAGATGATTTCAAAGAACACAAAGAAGTTTCTCAGAAAGCTTCTTTCTGTTTGTTATCGGAGGATATTTCCTTTGGCCCTATAGTCTTCCAAGGGATCCGAAATATCTGTTCTCAGATTCCACAGAAATAAGGCTAGCAAAGAGATCCACGAAATACAGATGTAACTCTGTGAGATGAATTAACAGAACACTAAGCAGTTTCTCAGAAAGCTTCTTTCCAGATTTCATCGGAGGATATTTCCTTTTTCACCATAGCCCTCTATGGGCTTCCAAATATCACTTTGCCAATTCCACAAGAACTGTCTTAGCGAAAGCCTTCTTGAGGCGAAAGCTGTAACTATGTGAGATGATTTCAAAGAACACAAAGAAGTTTCTCAGAAAGCTTCTTTCTCTTTGTTATCTGAGGATATTTCCTTTGGCCCTATAGTCTTCCAAGGGATCCGAAATATCTGTTCTCAGATTCCACAGAAATAAGGCTAGCAAAGAGATCCACGAAATACAGATGTAACTCTGTGAGATGAATTAACAGAACAATAAGCAGTTTCTCAGAAAGCTTCTTTCCAGATTTCATCTGAGGATATTTCCTTTTTCACCATAGCCCTCTATGGGCTTCCAAATATCACTTTGCCCATTGCACAAGAACTGTCTTGGCGAAAGGCTTCTTGAGGGGAAAGCTGTAACTCTGTGAGATGATTTCACAGAACACAAAGAAGTTTCACAGAAAGCTACTTTCTCTTTGTTATCGGAGGATATTTCCTTTGGCCCTATAGTCTTCCAAGGGATCAGAAATATCTGTTCTCAGATTCCACAGAAATAAGGCTAGCAAAGAGATCCACGAAATACAGATGTAACTCTGTGAGATGAATTAACAGAACACTAAGCAGTTTCTCAGAAAGCTTCTTTCCAGATTTCATCGGAGGATATTTCCTTTTTCACCATAGCCCTCTATGGGCTTCCAAATATCACTTTGCCAATTCCACAAGAACTGTCTTGGCGAAAGGCTTCTTGAGGGGAAAGCTGTAATTCTGTAAGATGATTTCACAGAACACAAAGAAGTTTCTCAAAAAGCTTCTTCCTCTTTGTTATCAGAGGATATTTCCTTTGGCCCTATAGTCTTCCAAGGGATCCGAAATATCTGTTCTCAGATTCCACAGAAATAAGGCTAGCAAAGAGATCCACGAAATACAGATGTAACTCTGTGAGATGAATTAACAGAACACTAAGCAGTTTCTCAGAAAGCTTCTTTCCAGATTTCATCTGAGGATATTTCCTTTTTCACCATAGCCCTCTATGGGCTTCCAAATATCACTTTGCCAATTCCACAAGAACTGTCTTGGCGAAAGGCTTCTTGAGGCGAAAGCTGTAACTCTGTGAGATGATTTCACAGAACACAAAGAAGTTTCTCAGAAAGCTTCTTTCTCTTTGTTATCGGAGGATATTTCCTTTGGCCCTATAGTCTTCCAAGGGATCCGAAATATCTGTTCTCAGATTCCACAGAAATAAGGCTAGCAAAGAGATCCACGAAATACAGATGTAACTCTGTGAGATGAATTAACAGAACACTAAGCAGTTTCTCAGAAAGCTTCTTTCCAGATTTCATCGGAGGATATTTCCTTTTTCACCATAGCCCTCTATGGGCTTCCAAATATCACTTTGCCAATTCCACAAGAACTGTCTTAGCGAAAGGCTTCTTGAGGCGAAAGCTGTAACTATGTGAGATGATTTCAAAGAACACAAAGAAGTTTCTCAGAAAGCTTCTTTCTCTTTGTTATCTGAGGATATTTCCTTTGGCCCTATAGTCTTCCAAGGGATCCGAAATATCTGTTCTCAGATTCCACAGAAATAAGGCTAGCAAAGAGATCCACGAAATACACATGTAACTCTGTGAGATGAATTAACAGAACAGTAAGCAGTTTCTCAGAAAGCTTCTTTCCAGATTTCATCTGAGGATATTTCCTTTTTCACCATAGCCCTCTATGGGCTTCCAAATATCACTTTGCCCATTGCACAAGAACTGTCTTGGCGAAAGGCTTCTTGAGGGGAAAGCTGTAACTCTGTGAGATGATTTCACAGAACACAAAGAAGTTTCTCAGAAAGCTTCTTTCTCTTTGTTATCGGAGGATATTTCCTTTGGCCCTATAGTCTTCCAAGGGATCAGAAATATCTGTTCTCAGATTCCACAGAAATAAGGCTAGCAAAGAGATCCACGAAATACAGATGTAACTCTGTGAGATGAATTAACAGAACACTAAGCAGTTTCTCAGAAAGCTTCTTTCCAGATTTCATCGGAGGATATTTCCTTTTTCACCATAGCCCTCTATGGGCTTTCAAATATCACTATGCCAATTCCACAAGAAGTGTCTTAGCGAAAGGCTTCTTGAGGGGAAAGCTGTAACTCTGTGAGATGATTTCAAAGAACACAAAGAAGTTTCTCAGAAAGCTTCTTTCTCTTTGTTATCGGAGGATATTTCCTTTGGCCCTATAGTCTTCCAAGGGATCCGAAATATCTGTTCTCAGATTCCACAGAAATAAGGCTAGCAAAGAAATCGACGAAATACAGATGTAACTCTGTGAGATGAATTAACAGAACACTAAGCAGTTTCTCAGAAAGCTTCTTTCCAGATTTCATCTGAGGATATTTCCTTTTTCACAATAGCCCTCTACGGGCTTCCAAATATCACTTTGCCAATTCCACAAGAACCGTCTTGGCGAAAGACTTCTTGAGGGGAAAGCTGTAACTCTGTGAGATGATTTCAAAGAACGCAAAGAAGTTTCTCAGAAAGCTCCTTTCTCTTTGTTGTCGGAGGATATTTCCTTTGGCCCTATAGACTTCCAAGGGATCCGAAATATCTGTTCTCAGATTACACAGAAATAAGGCTAGCAAAGAGATCCACGAAATACAGATGTAACTCTGTGAGATGAATTAACAGAACACTAAGCAGTTTCTCAGAAAGCTTCTTTCCAGATTTCATCGGAGGATATTTCCTTTTTCACCATAGCCCTCTATGGGCTTCCAAATATCACTTTGCCAATTCCACAAGAACTGTCTTAGCGAAAGGCTTCCTGAGGGGATAGCTGTAACTCTGTGAGATGATTTCACAGAACACAAAGAATTTTCTCAGAAAGCTTCTTTCTCTTTGTTATCGGACGATATTTCCTTTGGCCCTATAGTCTTCCAAGGGATCCGAAGTATCTGTTCTCAGATTCCACAGAAATAAGGCTAGCAAAGAGATCGACGAAATACAGATGTAACTCTGTGAGATGAATTAACAGAACACTAAGCAGTTTCTCAGAAAGCTTCTTTCCAGATTTCATCTGAGAATATTTCCTTTTTCACCATAGCCCTCTAAGGGCTTCCAAATATCACTTTGCCAATTCCACAAGAACTGTCTTGGCGAAAGGCTTCTTGAGTGGAAAGCTGTACCTCTGTGAGATGATTTCACAGAACACAAAGAAGTTTCTCAGAAAGCTTCTTTCTCTTTGTTATCGGAGGAAATTTCCTTTGGCCCTATAGTCTTCCAAGGGATCCGAAATATCTGTTCTCAGATTCCACAGAAATAAGGCTAGCAAAGAGATCCACGAAATACCGATGTAACTCTGTGAGATGAATTAACAGAACACTAAGCAGTTTCTCAGAAAGCTTCTTTCCAGATTTCATCGGAGGATATTTCCTTTTTCACAATAGCCCTCTACGGGCTTCCAAATATCACTTTGCCAATTCCACAAGAACTGTCTTGGCGAAAGACTTCTTGAGGGGAAAGCTGTAACTCTGTGAGATGATTTCAAAGAACACAAAGAAGTTTCTCAGAAAGCTTCTTTCTCTTTGTTATCGGAGGATATTTCCTTTGGCCCTATAGTCTTCCAAGGGATCCGAAATATCTGTTCTCAGATTCCACTGAAATAAGGGTAGCAAAGAGATCCACGAAATACAGATGTAACTCTGTGAGATGAATTAACAGAACACTAAGCAGTTTCTCAGAAAGCTTCTTTCCAGATTTCATCTGAGAATATTTCCTTTTTCACCATAGCCCTCTAAGGGCTTCCAAATATCACTTTGCCAATTCCACAAGAACTGTCTTGGCGAAAGGCTTGTTGTGTGGAAAGCTGTACCTCTGTGAGATGATTTCACAGAACACAAAGAAGTTTCTCAGAAAGCTTCTTTCTCTTTGTTATCGGAGGATATTTTCTTTGGCCCTATAGTCTTCCAAGGGATCAGAAATATCTGGTCTCAGATTCCACAGAAATAAGGCTAGCAAAGAGATCCACGAAATACAGATGTAACTCTGTGAGATGAATTAACAGAACACTAAGCAGTTTCTCAGAAAGCTTCTTTCCAGATTTCATCGGAGGATATTTCCTTTTTCACAATAGCCCTCTACGGGCTTCCAAATATCACTTTGCCAATTCCACAAGAACAGTCTTGGCAAAGACTTCTTGAGGGGAAAGCTGTAACTCTGTGAGATGATTTCAAAGAACACAAAGAAGTTTCTCAGAAAGCTTCTTTCTCTTTGTTATCGGAGGATATTTCCTTTGGCCCTATAGTCTTCCAAGGGATCCGAAATATCTGTTCTCAGATTACACAGAAATAAGGCTAGCAAAGAGATCCACGAAATACAGATGTAACACTGTGAGATGAATTAACAGAACACTCAGCAGTTTCTCAGAAAGCTTCTTTCCAGATTTCATCGGAGGATATTTCCTTTTTCACCATAGCCCTCTATGGGCTTCCAAATATCACTTTGCCAATTCCACAAGAACTGTCTTAGCGAAAGGCTTCTTGAGGGGATAGCTGTAACTCTGTGAGATGATTTCACAGAACACAAAGAAGTTTCTCAGAAAGCTTCTTTCTCTTTGGTATCGGAGGATATTTCCTTTGGCCCTATAGTCTTCCAAGGGATCCGAAGTATCTGTTCTCAGATTCCACAGAAATAAGGCTAGCAAAGAGATCGACGAAATACAGATGTAACTCCGTGAGATGAATTAACAGAACACTAAGCAGTTTCTCAGAAAACTTCTTTCCAGATTTCATCTGAGGATATTTCCTTTTTCACCATAGCCCTCTATGGGCTTCCAAATATCACTTTGCCAATTCCACAAGAACTGTCTTGGCGAAAGGCTTCTTGAGGTGAACGCTATAACTCTGTGAGATGATTTCACAGAACACAAAGAGGTTTCTCAGAAAGCTTCTTTCTCTTTGTTATCGGAGAATATTTCCTTTGGCTCTATACTCTTCCAAGGGATCCGAAATATCTGTTCTCAGATTCCACAGAAATAAGGCTAGCAAAGAGATCCACGAAATACAGATGTAACTCTGTGAGATGAATTAACAGAACAC
Source organism: Macaca fascicularis (assembly GCF_037993035.2). Lineage (NCBI taxonomy): Eukaryota > Metazoa > Chordata > Mammalia > Primates > Cercopithecidae > Macaca > Macaca fascicularis. The sequence continues at coordinate 69,529,222 of NC_088376.1, read as the reverse complement.
TAAGCAGTTTCTCATAAAGCTTCTTTCCAGATTTCATCGGAGGATATTTCCTTTTTCACCATAGCCCTCTATGGGCTTCCAAATATCACTTTGCCAATTGCACAAGAACTGTCTTGGCGAAAGGCTTCTTGAGTGGAAAGCTGTACCTCTGTGAGATGATTTCACAGAACACAGAGAAGTTTCACAGAAAGCTTCTTTCTCTTTGTTATCGGAGGATATTTCCTTTGGCCCTATTGTCTTCCAAGGGATCCGAAATATCTGTTCTCAGATTCCACAGAAATAAGGCTAGCAAAGAGATCCACGAAATACAGATGTAACTCTGTGAGATGAATTAACAGAACACTAAGCAGTTTCTCAGAAAGCTTCTTTCCAGATTTCATCTGAGAATATTTCCTTTTTCACCATAGCCCTCTAAGGGCTTCCAAATATCACTTTGCCAATTCCACAAGAACTGTCTTGGCGAAAGGCTTCTTGTGTGGAAAGCTGTACCTCTGTGAGATGATTTCACAGAACACAAAGAAGTTTCTCAGAAAGCTTCTTTCTCTTTGTTATCGGAGGATATTTCCTTTGGCCCTATAGTCTTCCAAGGGATCCGAAATATCTGTTCTCAGATTCCACAGATAAGGCTAGCAAAGAGATCCACGAAATACAGATGTAACTCTGTGAGATGAATTAACAGAACACTAAGCAGTTTCTCAGAAAGCTTCTTTCCAGATTTCATCGGAGGATATTTCCTTTTTCACAATAGCCCTCTGCGGGCTTCCAAATATCACTTTGCCAATTCCACAAGAACAGCCTTGGCGAAAGACTTCTTGAGGGGAAAGCTGTAACTCTGTGAGATGATTTCAAAGAACACAAAGAAGTTTCTCAGAAAGCTTCTTTCTCTTTGTTATCAGCGGATATTTCCTTTGGCCCTATAGTCTTCCAAGGGATCCGAAATATCTGTTCTCAGATTCCACAGAAATAAGGCTAGCAAAGAGATCCACGAAATACAGTTGTAACACTGTGAGATGAATTAACAGAACACTAAGCAGTTTCTCAGAAAGCTTCTTTCCAGATTTCATCGGAGGATATTTCCTTTTTCACCATAGCCCTCTATGGGCTTCCAAATATCACTTTGCCAATTCCACAAGAACTGTCTTAGCGAAAGGCTTCTTGAGGGGATAGCTGTAACTCTGTGAGATGATTTCACAGAACACAAAGAAGTTCTCAGAAAGCTTCTTTCTCTTTGTTATCGGAGGATATTTCCTTTGGCCCTATAGTCTTCCAAGGGATCCGAAGTATCTGTTCTCAGATTCCACAGAAATAAGGCTAGCAAAGAGATCGACGAAATACAGATGTAACTCCGTGAGATGAATTAACAGAACACTAAGCAGTTTCTCAGAAAGCTTCTTTCCAGATTTCATCTGAGGATATTTCCTTTTTCACCATAGCCCTCTATGGGCTTCCAAATATCACTTTGCCAATTCCACAAGAACTGTCTTGGCGAAAGGCTTCGTGAGGTGAACGCTGTAACTCTGTGAGATGATTTCACAGAACACAAAGAAGTTTCTCAGAAAGCTTCTTTCTCTTTGTTATCGGAGAATATTTCCTTTGGCTCTATACTCTTCCAAGGGATCCGAAATATCTGTTCTCAGATTCCACAGAAATAAGGCTAGCAAAGAGATCCACGAAATACAGATGTAACTCTGTGAGATGAATTAACAGAACACTAAGCAGTTTCTCAGAAAGCTTCTTTCCAGATTTCATCTGAGGATATTTCCTTTTTCACCATAGCCCCCTATGGGCATCCAAATATCACTTTGCCAATTGCACAAGAACTGCCTTGGCGAAAGGCTTCTTGAGGGGAAAGCTGTAACTCTGTGAGATGATTTCACAGAACACAAAGAAGTTTCTCAGAAAGCTTCCTTCTCTTTGTTATCGGAGGATATTTCCTTTGGCCCTGTAGTCTTCCAAGGGATCCGAAATATCTGTTCTCAGATTCCACAGAAATAAGGCTAGCAAAGAGATCCACGAAATACAGATGTAACTCTGTGAGATGAATTAACAGAACACTAAGCAGTTTCTCAGAAAGCTTCTTTCCAGATTTCATCTGAGAATATTTCCTTTTTCACCATTGCCCTCTAAGGGCTTCCAAATATCACTTTGCCAATTCCACAAGAACTGTCTTGGCGAAAGGCTTCTTGAGTGGAAAGCTGTACCTCTGTGAGATGATTTCACAGAACACAAAGAAGTTTCTCAGAAAGCTTCTTTCTCTTTGTTATCGGAGGATATTTCCTTTGGCCCTATAGTCTTCCAAGGGATCCGAAATATCTGTTCTCAGATTCCACAGAAATAAGGCTAGCAAAGAGATCCACGAAATACAGATGTAACTCTGTGAGATGAATTAACAGAACACTAAGCAGTTTCTCAAAAAGCTTCTTTCCAGATTTCATCAAAGGATATTTCCTTTTTCACCATAGCCCTCTATGTGCTTCCAAATATCACTTTGCCAATTCCACAAGAACTGTCTTAGCGAAAGGCTTCCTGAGCGGAAAGCGGTATCTCTGTGAGATGATTTCAAAGAACACAAAGAAGTTTCTCAGAAAGCTTCTTTCTCTTTGTTATCGGAGGATATTTCCTTTGGCCCTATAGTCTTCCAAGGGATCCGAAATATCTGTTCTCAGATTCCACAGAAATAATGCTAGAAAGAGATCGACGAAATACAGATGTAACTCTGTGAGATGAATTAACAGAACACTAAGCAGTTTCTCAAAAAGCTTCTTTCCGGATTTCATCGGAGGATATTTCCTTTTTCAACATAGCCCTCTAGAGGCTTCCAAATATCACTTTGCCAATTCCACAAGAACTGTCTTAGCGAAAGGCTTCTTGAGGAGAAAGCTGTAACTCTGTAAGATGATTTCAAAGAACACAAAGAAGTTTCTCAGAAAGCTTCTTTCTGTTTGTTACCGGATGATATTTCTTTGGCCCTATAGTCTTCCAAGGGATCCGAAGTATCTGTTCTCAGATACCAGAGAAATAAGGCTAACAAAGAGATCGACGAAATACAGATGTAACTCTGTGAGATGAATTAACAGAACACTAAGCAGTTTCTCAGAAAGCTTCTTTCCAGACTTCATCTGAGGATATTTCCTTTTTCACCATAGCCCTCTATGGGCTTCCAAATATCACTTTGCCAATTCCACAAGAACTGTCTTGGCGAAAGGCTTCTTGAGGGGAAAGCTGTAACTATGTGAGATGATTTCACAGAACACAAAGAAGTTTCTCAGAAAGCTTCTTTCCCTTTGTTATCGGAGAATATTTCCTTTGGCCCTATAGTCTTCCAAGGGATCCGAAATATCTGTTCTCAGATTCCACAGAAATAAGGCTAGCAAAGAGATCGACGAAATACAGATGTAACTCTGTGAGATGAATTAACAGAACACTAAGCAGTTTCTCAGAAAGCTTCTTTCCAGATTTCATCTGAGGATATTTCCTTTTTCACCATAGCCCTCTATGGGCTTCCAAATACACTTTGCCATTTCCACAAGAACTGTCTTAACGAAAGGCTTCTTGAGGGGAAAGCTGTGACTCTGTGAGATGATTTCAAAGAACACAAAGAAGGTTTCTCGGAAAGTTTCTTTCTCTTTGTTATCGGAGGATATTTCCTTTGACCTTGTAGTCTTCCTAGGGATCCGAAATATCTGTTCTCAGATTCCACAGAAAAAAGGCTAGCAAAGAGATAGACGAAATACAGATTTAACTCTGTGAGTTGAATTAACAGAACACTAAGCAGTTTCTCAGAAAGCTTGTTTCCAGATTTCATCGAAGGATATTTCCTTTTTCACCATAGCCCGCTATGGGCTTCCAAATATCACTTTGCCAATTCCACAAGAACTGTCTTAGCGAAAGGCTTCTTGACGGGAAAGCTGTAACTCTGTGAGATGATTTCACAGAACACAAAGAAGTTTCTCAGAAAACTTCTTTCTGTTTGTTATCGGAGGATATTTCCTTTGGCCCTATAGTCTTCCAAGGGATCTGAAATATCTTTTCTCAGATTCCACAGAAATAAGGCTAGCAAAGAGATCCACGAAATACAGATGTAACTCTGTGAGATGAATTAACAGAACACTAAGCAGTTTCTCAATAAGCTTCTTTCCGGATTTCATCGGAGGATATTTCCTTTTTCACCATAGCCCTCTATGGGCTTCCAAATATCACTTTTCCAATTCCACAAGAACTGTCTTGGCGAAAGGATTCTTGAGGGGATAGCTTTAACTCTGTGAGATGATTCACAGAACACAAAGAAGTTTCTCAGAAAGCTTCTTTCTCTTTGTTGTCGGAGGATATTTCCTTTGGCCCTATAGTCTTCCAAGGGATCCGAAGTATCTGTTTTCAGATTCCACAGAAATAAGGCTAGCAAAGAGATCGACGAAATACAGATGTAACTCTGTGAGATGAATTAACAGAACACTAAGCAGTTTCTCAGAAAGCTTCTTTCCAGATTTCATCTGAGGATATTTCCTTTTTCACCATAGCCCTCTATGGGCTTCCAAATATCACTTTGCCACTTCCACAAGAACTGTCTTGGCGAAAGGCTTCTTGAGTTGAAAGCTGTAACTCTGTGAGATGATTTCACAGAACACAAAGAAGTTTCTCAGAAAGCTTCTTTCTCTTTGTTATCGGCGGATATTTCCTTTGGCCCTATAGTCTTCCAAGGGATCCGAAATATCTGTTCTCAGATTCCACAGAAATAAGGCTAGCAAAGAGATCCACGAAATACAGATGTAACTCTGTGAGATGAATTAACAGAACACTAAGCAGTTTCTCAGAAAGCTTCTTTCCAGATTTCATCTGAGGATATTTCCTTTTTCACCATAGCCCTCTATGGGCTTCGAAATATCACTTTGCCAATTGCACAAGAACTGCCTTGGCGAAAGGCTTCTTGAGGGGAAAGCTGTAACTCTGTGAGATGATTTCACAGAACACAAAGAAGTTTCTCAGAAAGCTTCTTTCTCTTTGTTATCTGAGGATATTTCCTTTGGCCCTATAGTCTTCCAAGGGATCCGAAATATCTGTTCTCAGATTCCACAGAAATAAGGCTTGCAAAGAGATCCACGAAATACAGATGTAACTCTGTGAGATGAATTAACAGAACACTAAGCAGTTTCTCAGAAAGCTTCTTTCCAGATTTCATCTGAGGATATTTCCTTTTTCACCATAGCCGTCTATGGGCTTCCAAATATCACTTTGCCAATTGCACAAGAACTGTCTTGGCGAAAGGCTTCTTGAGGGGAAAGCTGTAACTCTGTGAGATGATTTCACAGAACACAAAGAAGTTTCTCAGAAAGCTTCTTTCTCTTTGTTATCGGAGGATATTTCCTTTGGCCCTATAGTCTTCCAAGGGATCCGAAATATCTGTTCTCAGATTCCACAGAAATAAGGCTAGCAAAGAGATCCACGAAATACACATGTAACTCTGTGAGATGAATTAACAGAACACTAAGCAGTTTCTCAGAAAGCTTCTTTCCAGATTTCATCTGAGAATATTTCCTTTTTCACCATAGCCCTCTAAGGGCTTCCAAATATCACTTTGCCAATTCCACAAGAACTGTCTTGGCGAAAGGCTTCTTGAGTGGAAAGCTGTACCTCTGTGAGATGATTTCACAGGACACAAAGAAGTTTCTCAGAAAGCTTCTTTCTCTTTGTTATCAGAGGATATTTCCTTTGGCCCTATAGTCTTCCAAGGGATCCGAAATATCTGTTCTCAGATTCCACAGAAATAAGGATAGCAAAGAGATCCACGAAATACAGATGTAACTCTGTGAGATGAATTAACAGAACACTAAGCAGTTTCTTAGAAAGCTTCTTTCCAGATTTCATCGAAGGATATTTCCTTTTTCACCATAGCCCTCTAGGGGCTTCCAAATATCACTTTGCCAATTCCACAAGAACTGTCTTAGCGAAAGGCTTCTTGAGGGGAAAGCTGTAACTCTGTGAGATGATTTCACAGAACACAAAGAAGTTTCTCAGAAAGCTTCTTTCTCTTTGGTATCGGAGGATATTTCCTTTGGCCCTATAGTCTTCCAAGGGATCCGAAGTATCTGTTCTCAGATTCCACAGAAATAAGGCTAGCAAAGAGATCGACGAAATACAGATGTAACTCCGTGAGATGAATTAACAGAACACTAAGCAGTTTCTCAGAAAACTTCTTTCCAGATTTCATCTGAGGATATTTCCTTTTTCACCATAGCCCTCTATGGGCTTCCAAATATCACTTTGCCAATTCCACAAGAACTGTCTTGGCGAAAGGCTTCTTGAGGTGAACGCTATAACTCTGTGAGATGATTTCACAGAACACAAAGAGGTTTCTCAGAAAGCTTCTTTCTCTTTGTTATCGGAGAATATTTCCTTTGGCTCTATACTCTTCCAAGGGATCCGAAATATCTGTTCTCAGATTCCACAGAAATAAGGCTAGCAAAGAGATCCACGAAATACAGATGTAACTCTGTGAGATGAATTAACAGAACACTAAGCAGTTTCTCATAAAGCTTCTTTCCAGATTTCATCGGAGGATATTTCCTTTTTCACCATAGCCCTCTATGGGCTTCCAAATATCACTTTGCCAATTGCACAAGAACTGTCTTGGCGAAAGGCTTCTTGAGTGGAAAGCTGTACCTCTGTGAGATGATTTCACAGAACACAGAGAAGTTTCACAGAAAGCTTCTTTCTCTTTGTTATCGGAGGATATTTCCTTTGGCCCTATTGTCTTCCAAGGGATCCGAAATATCTGTTCTCAGATTCCACAGAAATAAGGCTAGCAAAGAGATCCACGAAATACAGATGTAACTCTGTGAGATGAATTAACAGAACACTAAGCAGTTTCTCAGAAAGCTTCTTTCCAGATTTCATCTGAGAATATTTCCTTTTTCACCATAGCCCTCTAAGGGCTTCCAAATATCACTTTGCCAATTCCACAAGAACTGTCTTGGTGAAAGGCTTCTTGTGTGGAAAGCTGTACCTCTGTGAGATGATTTCACAGAACACAAAGAAGTTTCTCAGAAAGCTTCTTTCTCTTTGTTATCGGAGGATATTTCCTTTGGCCCTATAGTCTTCCAAGGGATCCGAAATATCTGTTCTCAGATTCCACAGATAAGGCTAGCAAAGAGATCCACGAAATACAGATGTAACTCTGTGAGATGAATTAACAGAACACTAAGCAGTTTCTCAGAAAGCTTCTTTCCAGATTTCATCGGAGGATATTTCCTTTTTCACAATAGCCCTCTGCGGGCTTCCAAATATCACTTTGCCAATTCCACAAGAACAGCCTTGGCGAAAGACTTCTTGAGGGGAAAGCTGTAACTCTGTGAGATGATTTCAAAGAACACAAAGAAGTTTCTCAGAAAGCTTCTTTCTCTTTGTTATCGGCGGATATTTCCTTTGGCCCTATAGTCTTCCAAGGGATCCGAAATATCTGTTCTCAGATTCCACAGAAATAAGGCTAGCAAAGAGATCCACGAAATACAGTTGTAACACTGTGAGATGAATTAACAGAACACTAAGCAGTTTCTCAGAAAGCTTCTTTCCAGATTTCATCGGAGGATATTTCCTTTTTCACCATAGCCCTCTATGGGCTTCCAAATATCACTTTGCCAATTCCACAAGAACTGTCTTAGCGAAAGGCTTCTTGAGGGGATAGCTGTAACTCTGTGAGATGATTTCACAGAACACAAAGAAGTTCTCAGAAAGCTTCTTTCTCTTTGTTATCGGAGGATATTTCCTTTGGCCCTATAGTCTTCCAAGGGATCCGAAGTATCTGTTCTCAGATTCCACAGAAATAAGGCTAGCAAAGAGATCGACGAAATACAGATGTAACTCCGTGAGATGAATTAACAGAACACTAAGCAGTTTCTCAGAAAGCTTCTTTCCAGATTTCATCTGAGGATATTTCCTTTTTCACCATAGCCCTCTATGGGCTTCCAAATATCACTTTGCCAATTCCACAAGAACTGTCTTGGCGAAAGGCTTCTTGACGTGAACGCTGTAACTCTGTGAGATGATTTCACAGAACACAAAGAAGTTTCTCAGAAAGCTTCTTTCTCTTTGTTATCGGAGAATATTTCCTTTGGCTCTATACTCTTCCAAGGGATCCGAAATATCTGTTCTCAGATTCCACAGAAATAAGGCTAGCAAAGAGATCCACGAAATACAGATGTAACTCTGTGAGATGAATTAACAGAACACTAAGCAGTTTCTCAGAAAGCTTCTTTCCAGATTTCATCTGAGGATATTTCCTTTTTCACCATAGCCCCCTATGGGCATCCAAATATCACTTTGCCAATTGCACAAGAACTGCCTTGGCGAAAGGCTTCTTGAGGGGAAAGCTGTAACTCTGTGAGATGATTTCACAGAACACAAAGAAGTTTCTCAGAAAGCTTCCTTCTCTTTGTTATCGGAGGATATTTCCTTTGGCCCTGTAGTCTTCCAAGGGATCCGAAATATCTGTTCTCAGATTCCACAGAAATAAGGCTAGCAAAGAGATCCACGAAATACAGATGTAACTCTGTGAGATGAATTAACAGAACACTAAGCAGTTTCTCAGAAAGCTTCTTTCCAGATTTCATCTGAGAATATTTCCTTTTTCACCATAGCCCTCTAAGGGCTTCCAAATATCACTTTGCCAATTCCACAAGAACTGTCTTGGCGAAAGGCTTCTTGAGTGGAAAGCTGTACCTCTGTGAGATGATTTCACAGAACACAAAGAAGTTTCTCAGAAAGCTTCTTTCTCTTTGTTATCGGAGGATATTTCCTTTGGCCCTATAGTCTTCCAAGGGATCCGAAATATCTGTTCTCAGATTCCACAGAAATAAGGCTAGCAAAGAGATCCACGAAATACAGATGTAACTCTGTGAGATGAATTAACAGAACACTAAGCAGTTTCTCAAAAAGCTTCTTTCCAGATTTCATCAAAGGATATTTCCTTTTTCACCATAGCCCTCTATGTGCTTCCAAATATCACTTTGCCAATTCCACAAGAACTGTCTTAGCGAAAGGCTTCTTGAGCGGAAAGCGGTATCTCTGTGAGATGATTTCAAAGAACACAAAGAAGTTTCTCAGAAAGCTTCTTTCTCTTTGTTATCGGAGGATATTTCCTTTGGCCCTATAGTCTTCCAAGGGATCCGAAATATCTGTTCTCAGATTCCACAGAAATAATGCTAGAAAGAGATCGACGAAATACAGATGTAACTCTGTGAGATGAATTAACAGAACACTAAGCAGTTTCTCAAAAAGCTTCTTTCCGGATTTCATCGGAGGATATTTCCTTTTTCAACATAGCCCTCTAGAGGCTTCCAAATATCACTTTGCCAATTCCACAAGAACTGTCTTAGCGAAAGGCTTCTTGAGGAGAAAGCTGTAACTCTGTGAGATGATTTCAAAGAACACAAAGAAGTTTCTCAGAAAGCTTCTTTCTGTTTGTTACCGGATGATATTTCTTTGGCCCTATAGTCTTCCAAGGGATCCGAAGTATCTGTTCTCAGATACCAGAGAAATAAGGCTAACAAAGAGATCGACGAAATACAGATGTAACTCTGTGAGATGAATTAACAGAACACTAAGCAGTTTCTCAGAAAGCTTCTTTCCAGACTTCATCTGAGGATATTTCCTTTTTCACCATAGCCCTCTATGGGCTTCCAAATATCACTTTGCCAATTCCACAAGAACTGTCTTGGCGAAAGGCTTCTTGAGGGGAAAGCTGTAACTATGTGAGATGATTTCACAGAACACAAAGAAGTTTCTCAGAAAGCTTCTTTCCCTTTGTTATCGGAGAATATTTCCTTTGGCCCTATAGTCTTCCAAGGGATCCGAAATATCTGTTCTCAGATTCCACAGAAATAAGGCTAGCAAAGAGATCGACGAAATACAGATGTAACTCTGTGAGATGAATTAACAGAACACTAAGCAGTTTCTCAGAAAGCTTCTTTCCAGATTTCATCTGAGGATATTTCCTTTTTCACCATAGCCCTCTATGGGCTTCCAAATACACTTTGCCATTTCCACAAGAACTGTCTTAACGAAAGGCTTCTTGAGGGGAAAGCTGTGACTCTGTGAGATGATTTCAAAGAACACAAAGAAGGTTTCTCGGAAAGTTTCTTTCTCTTTGTTATCGGAGGATATTTCCTTTGACCTTGTAGTCTTCCTAGGGATCCGAAATATCTGTTCTCAGATTCCACAGAAAAAAGGCTAGCAAAGAGATAGACGAAATACAGATTTAACTCTGTGAGTTGAATTAACAGAACACTAAGCAGTTTCTCAGAAAGCTTGTTTCCAGATTTCATCGAAGGATATTTCCTTTTTCACCATAGCCCGCTATGGGCTTCCAAATATCACTTTGCCAATTCCACAAGAACTGTCTTAGCGAAAGGCTTCTTGACGGGAAAGCTGTAACTCTGTGAGATGATTTCACAGAACACAAAGAAGTTTCTCAGAAAACTTCTTTCTGTTTGTTATCGGAGGATATTTCCTTTGGCCCTATAGTCTTCCAAGGGATCTGAAATATCTTTTCTCAGATTCCACAGAAATAAGGCTAGCAAAGAGATCCACGAAATACAGATGTAACTCTGTGAGATGAATTAACAGAACACTAAGCAGTTTCTCAATAAGCTTCTTTCCGGATTTCATCGGAGGATATTTCCTTTTTCACCATAGCCCTCTATGGGCTTCCAAATATCACTTTTCCAATTCCACAAGAACTGTCTTGGCGAAAGGATTCTTGAGGGGATAGCTTTAACTCTGTGAGATGATTCACAGAACACAAAGAAGTTTCTCAGAAAGCTTCTTTCTCTTTGTTGTCGGAGGATATTTCCTTTGGCCCTATAGTCTTCCAAGGGATCCGAAGTATCTGTTTTCAGATTCCACAGAAATAAGGCTAGCAAAGAGATCGACGAAATACAGATGTAACTCTGTGAGATGAATTAACAGAACACTAAGCAGTTTCTCAGAAAGCTTCTTTCCAGATTTCATCTGAGGATATTTCCTTTTTCACCATAGCCCTCTATGGGCTTCCAAATATCACTTTGCCACTTCCACAAGAACTGTCTTGGCGAAAGGCTTCTTGAGTTGAAAGCTGTAACTCTGTGAGATGATTTCACAGAACACAAAGAAGTTTCTCAGAAAGCTTCTTTCTCTTTGTTATCGGCGGATATTTCCTTTGGCCCTATAGTCTTCCAAGGGATCCGAAATATCTGTTCTCAGATTCCACAGAAATAAGGCTAGCAAAGAGATCCACGAAATACAGATGTAACTCTGTGAGATGAATTAACAGAACACTAAGCAGTTTCTCAGAAAGCTTCTTTCCAGATTTCATCTGAGGATATTTCCTTTTTCACCATAGCCCTCTATGGGCTTCGAAATATCACTTTGCCAATTGCACAAGAACTGCCTTGGCGAAAGGCTTCTTGAGGGGAAAGCTGTAACTCTGTGAGATGATTTCACAGAACACAAAGAAGTTTCTCAGAAAGCTTCTTTCTCTTTGTTATCTGAGGATATTTCCTTTGGCCCTATAGTCTTCCAAGGGATCCGAAATATCTGTTCTCAGATTCCACAGAAATAAGGCTTGCAAAGAGATCCACGAAATACAGATGTAACTCTGTGAGATGAATTAACAGAACACTAAGCAGTTTCTCAGAAAGCTTCTTTCCAGATTTCATCTGAGGATATTTCCTTTTTCACCATAGCCGTCTATGGGCTTCCAAATATCACTTTGCCAATTGCACAAGAACTGCCTTGGCGAAAGGCTTCTTGAGGGGAAAGCTGTAACTCTGTGAGATGATTTCACAGAACACAAAGAAGTTTCTCAGAAAGCTTCTTTCTCTTTGTTATCGGAGGATATTTCCTTTGGCCCTATAGTCTTCCAAGGGATCCGAAATATCTGTTCTCAGATTCCACAGAAATAAGGCTAGCAAAGAGATCCACGAAATACACATGTAACTCTGTGAGATGAATTAACAGAACACTAAGCAGTTTCTCAGAAAGCTTCTTTCCAGATTTCATCTGAGAATATTTCCTTTTTCACCATAGCCCTCTAAGGGCTTCCAAATATCACTTTGCCAATTCCACAAGAACTGTCTTGGCGAAAGGCTTCTTGAGTGGAAAGCTGTACCTCTGTGAGATGATTTCACAGGACACAAAGAAGTTTCTCAGAAAGCTTCTTTCTCTTTGTTATCAGAGGATATTTCCTTTGGCCCTATAGTCTTCCAAGGGATCCGAAATATCTGTTCTCAGATTCCACAGAAATAAGGCTAGCAAAGAGATCGACGAAATACAGATGTAACTCTGTGAGATGAATTAACAGAACACTAAGCAGTTTCTCAGAAAGCTTCTTTCCAGATTTCATCTGAGGATATTTCCTTTTTCACCATAGCCCTCTATGGGCTTCCAAATATCACTTTGCAATTCCACAAGAACTGTCTCAGCGAAAGGGTTCTTGAGGTGAAAGCTGTAACTCTGTGAGATGATTTCAAAGAACACAAAGAAGTTTCTCAGAAAGCTTCTTTCTCTTTGTTATCGGAGGATATTTCCTTTGGCCCTATAGTCTTCCAAGGGATCCGAAATATCTGTTCTCAGATTCCACAGAAAGAAGGCTAGCAAAGAGATCCACAAAATACACATGTAACTCTGTGAGATGAATTAACAAAACCCTAAGCAGTTTCTCAGAAAGCTTCTTTCCAGATTTCATCTGAGGATATTTCCTTTTTCACCATAGCCCTCTATGGGCTTCCAAATATCACTTTGCCAATTCCACAAGAACTGTCTCGGCGAAAGGGTTCTTGAGGGGAAAGCTGTAATTCTGTGAGATGATTTCACAGAACACAAAGAAGTTTCTCAGAAAGCTTCTTTCTCTTTGTTATCGGGGGGATATTTCCTTTGGCCCTATAGTCTTCCAAGGGATCCGAAATATCTGTTCTCAGATTCCACAGAAATAAGGCTAGCAAAGAGATCCACGAAATACAGATGTAACTCTGTGAGATGAATTAACAGAACACTAAGCAGTTTCTCAGAAAGTTTCTTTCCAGATTTCATCTGTGAATATTTCCTTTTTCACCAGAGCCCTCTATGGGCTTCCAAATATCACTTTGCCAATTCCACAAGAACTGTCTTAGCGAAAGGCTTCTTGAGGGGAAAGCTGTAACTATGTGAGATGATTTCAAAGAACACAAAGAAGTGTCTCAGAAAGCTTCTTTCTCTTTGTTATCGGAGGATATTTCCTTTGGCCCTATAGTCTTCCAAGGGATCCGAAATATCTGTTCTCAGATTCCACAGAAATAAGGCTAGCAAAGAAATCGACGAAATACAGATGTAACTCTGTGAGATGAATTAACAGAACACTAAGCAGTTTCTCAGAAAGCTTCTTTCCAGATTTCATCTGAGGATATTTCCTTTTTCACAATAGCCCTCCATGGGCTTCCAAATATCACTTTGCCAATTCCACAAGAACCGTCTTGGCGAAAGACTTCTTGAGGGGAAAGCTGTAACTCTGTGAGATGATTTCAAAGAACACAAAGAAGTTTCTCAGAAAGCTTCTTTCTCTTTGTTATCGGCGGATATTTCCTTTGGCACTATAGTCTTCCAAGGGATCCGAAATATCTGTTCTCAGATTCCACAGAAATAAGGCTAGCAAAGAGATCCACGAAATACAGATGTAACTCTATGAGATGAATTAACAGAACACTAAGCAGTTTCTCAGAAAGCTTCTTTCCAGATTTCATCGGAGGATATTTCCTTTTTCACCATAGCCCTCTATGGGCTTCCAAATATCACTTTGCCAATTCCACAAGAACTGTCTTAGCGAAAGGCTTCTTGAGGGGATAGCTGTAACTCTGTGAGATGATTTCACAGAACACAAAGACGTTTCTCAGAAAGCTTCTTTCTCTTTGTTATCGGAGGATATTTCCTTTGGCCCTATAGTCTTCCAAGGGATGCGAAATATCTGTTCTCAGATTCCACAGAAATAAGGCTAGCAAAGAGATCGACGAAATACAGATGTAACTCTGTGAGATGAATTAACAGAACACTAAGCAGTTTCTCAGAAAGCTTCTTTCCAGATTTCATCTGAGGATATTTCCTTTTTCACCATAGCCCTCTATGGGCTTCCAAATATCACTTTGCCACTTCCACAAGAACTGTCTTGGCGAAAGGCTTCTTGAGTTGAAAGCTGTAACTCTGTGAGATGATTTCACAGAACACAAAGAAGTTTCTCAGAAAGCTTCTTTCTCTTTGTTATCGGCGGATATTTCCTTTGGCCCTATAGTCTTCCAAGGGATCCGAAATATCTGTTCTCAGATTCCACAGAAATAAGGCTAGCAAAGAGATCCACGAAATACAGATGTAACTCTGTGAGATGAATTAACAGAACACTAAGCAGTTTCTCAGAAAGCTTCTTTCCAGATTTCATCTGAGGATATTTCCTTTTTCACCATAGCCCTCTATGGGCTTCGAAATATCACTTTGCCAATTGCACAAGAACTGCCTTGGCGAAAGGCTTCTTGAGGGGAAAGCTGTAACTCTGTGAGATGATTTCACAGAACACAAAGAAGTTTCTCAGAAAGCTTCTTTCTCTTTGTTATCTGAGGATATTTCCTTTGGCCCTATAGTCTTCCAAGGGATCCGAAATATCTGTTCTCAGATTCCACAGAAATAAGGCTTGCAAAGAGATCCACGAAATACAGATGTAACTCTGTGAGATGAATTAACAGAACACTAAGCAGTTTCTCAGAAAGCTTCTTTCCAGATTTCATCTGAGGATATTTCCTTTTTCACCATAGCCCTCTATGGGCTTCCAAATATCACTTTGCCAATTGCACAAGAACTGCCTTGGCGAAAGGCTTCTTGAGGGGAAAGCTGTAACTCTGTGAGATGATTTCACAGAACACAAAGAAGTTTCTCAGAAAGCTTCTTTCTCTTTGTTATCGGAGGATATTTCCTTTGGCCCTATAGTCTTCCAAGGGATCCGAAATATCTGTTCTCAGATTCCACAGAAATAAGGCTAGCAAAGAGATCCACGAAATACAGATGTAACTCTGTGAGATGAATTAACAGAACACTAAGCAGTTTCTCAGAAAGCTTCTTTCCAGATTTCATCTGAGAATATTTCCTTTTTCACCATAGCCCTCTAAGGGCTTCCAAATATCACTTTGCCAATTCCACAAGAACTGTCTTGGCGAAAGGCTTCTTGAGTGGAAAGCTGTACCTCTGTGAGATGATTTCACAGGACACAAAGAAGTTTCTCAGAAAGCTTCTTTCTCTTTGTTATCAGAGGATATTTCCTTTGGCCCTATAGTCTTCCAAGGGATCCGAAATATCTGTTCTCAGATTCCACAGAAATAAGGATAGCAAAGAGATCCACGAAATACAGATGTAACTCTGTGAGATGAATTAACAGAACACTAAGCAGTTTCTTAGAAAGCTTCTTTCCAGATTTCATCGAAGGATATTTCCTTTTTCACCATAGCCCTCTAGGGGCTTCCAAATATCACTTTGCCAATTCCACAAGAACTGTCTTAGCGAAAGGCTTCTTGAGGGGAAAGCTGTAACTCTGTGAGATGATTTCAAAGAACACAAAGAAGTTTCTCAGAAAGCTTCTTTCTCTTTGTTATCGGAGGATATTTCCTTTGGCCCTATAGTCTTCCAAGGGATCCGAAATATCTGTTCTCAGATTCCACAGAAATAAGGCTAGCAAAGAGATCGACGAAATACAGATGTAACTCTGTGAGATGAATTAACAGAACACTAAGCAGTTTCTCAGAAAGCTTCTTTCCAGATTTCATCTGAGGATATTTCCTTTTTCACCATAGCCCTCTATGGGCTTCCAAATATCACTTTGCAATTCCACAAGAACTGTCTCAGCGAAAGGGTTCTTGAGGTGAAAGCTGTAACTCTGTGAGATGATTTCAAAGAACACAAAGAAGTTTCTCAGAAAGCTTCTTTCTCTTTGTTATCGGAGGATATTTCCTTTGGCCCTATAGTCTTCCAAGGGATCCGAAATATCTGTTCTCAGATTCCACAGAAAGAAGGCTAGCAAAGAGATCCACAAAATACACATGTAACTCTGTGAGATGAATTAACAAAACCCTAAGCAGTTTCTCAGAAAGCTTCTTTCCAGATTTCATCTGAGGATATTTCCTTTTTCACCATAGCCCTCTATGGGCTTCCAAATATCACTTTGCCAATTCCACAAGAACTGTCTCGGCGAAAGGGTTCTTGAGGGGAAAGCTGTAATTCTGTGAGATGATTTCACAGAACACAAAGAAGTTTCTCAGAAAGCTTCTTTCTCTTTGTTATCGGGGGATATTTCCTTTGGCCCTATAGTCTTCCAAGGGATCCGAAATATCTGTTCTCAGATTCCACAGAAATAAGGCTAGCAAAGAGATCCAAGAAATACAGATGTAACTCTGTGAGATGAATTAACAGAACACTAAGCAGTTTCTCAGAAAGTTTCTTTCCAGATTTCATCTGTGAATATTTCCTTTTTCACCAGAGCCCTCTATGGGCTTCCAAATATCACTTTGCCAATTCCACAAGAACTGTCTTAGCGAAAGGCTTCTTGAGGGGAAAGCTGTAACTATGTGAGATGATTTCAAAGAACACAAAGAAGTGTCTCAGAAAGCTTCTTTCTCTTTGTTATCGGAGGATATTTCCTTTGGCCCTATAGTCTTCCAAGGGATCCGAAATATCTGTTCTCAGATTCCACAGAAATAAGGCTAGCAAAGAAATCGACGAAATACAGATGTAACTCTGTGAGATGAATTAACAGAACACTAAGCAGTTTCTCAGAAAGCTTCTTTCCAGATTTCATCTGAGGATATTTCCTTTTTCACAATAGCCCTCCATGGGCTTCCAAATATCACTTTGCCAATTCCACAAGAACCGTCTTGGCGAAAGACTTCTTGAGGGGAAAGCTGTAACTCTGTGAGATGATTTCAAAGAACACAAAGAAGTTTCTCAGAAAGCTTCTTTCTCTTTGTTATCGGCGGATATTTCCTTTGGCCCTATAGTCTTCCAAGGGATCCGAAATATCTGTTCTCAGATTCCACAGAAATAAGGCTAGCAAAGAGATCCACGAAATACAGATGTAACTCTATGAGATGAATTAACAGAACACTAAGCAGTTTCTCAGAAAGCTTCTTTCCAGATTTCATCGGAGGATATTTCCTTTTTCACCATAGCCCTCTATGGGCTTCCAAATATCACTTTGCCAATTCCACAAGAACTGTCTTAGCGAAAGGCTTCTTGAGGGGATAGCTGTAACTCTGTGAGATGATTTCACAGAACACAAAGACGTTTCTCAGAAAGCTTCTTTCTCTTTGTTATCGGAGGATATTTCCTTTGGCCCTATAGTCTTCCAAGGGATGCGAAATATCTGTTCTCAGATTCCACAGAAATAAGGCTAGCAAAGAGATCGACGAAATACAGATGTAACTCTGTGAGATGAATTAACAGAACACTAAGCAGTTTCTCAGAAAGCTTCTTTCCAGATTTCATCTGAGGATATTTCCTTTTTCACCATAGCCCTCTATGGGCTTCCAAATATCACTTTGCCAATTCCACAAGAACTGTCTTGGCGAAAGGCTTCTTGAGGTGAAATCTGTAACTCTGTGAGATGATTTCACAGAACACAAAGAAGTTTCTCAGAAAGCTTCTTTCTCTTTGTTATCGGAGAATATTTCCTTTGGCTCTATACTCTTCCAAGGGATCCGAAATATCTGTTCTCAGATTCCACAGAAATAAGGCTAGCAAAGAGATCCACGAAATACAGATGTAACTCTGTGAGATGAATTAACAGAACACTGAGCAGTTTCTCAGAAAGCTTCTTTCCAGATTTCATCGGAGGATATTTCCTTTTTCACCATAGCCCTCTATGGGCTTCCAAATATCACTTTGCCAATTGCACAAGAACTGCCTTGGCGAAAGGCTTCTTGAGGGGAAAGCTGTAACTCTGTGAGATGATTTCACAGAACACAAAGAAGTTTCTCAGAAAGCTTCTTTCTGTTTGTTATCGGAGGATATTTCCTTTGGCCCTATAGTCTTCCAAGGGATCCGAAATATCTGTTCTCAGATTCCACAGAAATAAGGCTAGCAAAGAGATCCATGAAATACAGATATAACTCTGTGAGATGAATTAACAGAACACTAAGCACTTTCTCAGAAAGCTTCTTTCCGGATTTCATCTGAGAATATTTCCTTTTTCACCATAGCCCTCTAAGGGCTTCCAAATATCACTTTGCCAATTCCACAAGAACTGCCTTGGCGAAAGGCTTCTTGAGTGGAAAGCTGTACATCTGTGAGATGATTTCACAGAACACAAAGAAGTTTCTCAGAAAGCTTCTTTCTCTTTGTTATCGGAGGATATTTCCTTTGGCCCTATAGTCTTCCAAGGGATCCGAAATATCTGTTCTCAGATTCCACAGAAATAAGGCTAGCAAAGAGATCCACGAAATACAGATGTAACTCTGTGAGATGAATTAACAGAACACTAAGCAGTTTCTCAGAAAGCTTCTTTCCAGATTTCATCGAAGGATATTTCCTTTTTCACCATAGCCCTCTATGGGCTTCCAAATATCACTTTGCCAATTCCACAAGAACTGTCTTAGCGAAAGGCTTCTTGAGGGGAAAGCTGTAACTCTGTGAGATGATTTCAAAGAACACAAAGAAGTTTCTCAGAAAGCTTCTTTCTCTTTGTTATCGGAGGATATTTCCTTTGGCCCTATAGTCTTCCAAGGGATCCGAAATATCTGTTCTCAGATTCCACAGAAATAAGGCTAGCAAAGAGATCCACGAAATACAGATGTAACTCTGTGAGATGAATTAACAGAACACTAAGCAGTTTCTCAGAAAGCTTCTTTCCAGATTTCATCTGTGGATATTTCCTTTTTCACCGTAGCCCTCTATGGGCTTCCAAATATCACTTTGCCAATTCCACAAGAACTGTCTCAGCGAAAGGGTTCTTGAGGGGAAAGCTGTAACTCTGTGAGATGATTTCAAAGAACACAAAGAAGTTTCTCAGAAAGCTTCTTTCTCTTTGTTATCGGAGGATATTTCCTTTGGCCCTATAGTCTTCCAAGGGATCCGAAATATCTGTTCTCAGATTCCACAGAAATAAGGCTAGCAAAGCGGTCCACGAAATACACATGTAACTCTGTGAGATGAATTAACAGAACACTAAGCAGTTTCTCAGAAAGCTTCTTTCCAGATTTCATCTGAGGATATTTCCTTTTTCACCATAGCCCTCTATGGGCTTCCAAATATCACTTTGCCATTTCCACAAGAACTGTCTTGGCGAAAGGGTTCTTGAGGGGAAAGCTGTAATTCTGTGAGATGATTTTACAGAACACAAAGAAGTTTCTCAGAAAGCTTCTTTCTCTTTGTTATCGGAGGATATTTCCTTTGGCCCTATAGTCTTCCAAGGGATCCGAAATATCTGTTCTCAGATTCCACAGAAATAAGGCTAGCAAAGAGATCCACGAAATACAGATGTAACTCTGTGAGATGAATTAACAGAACACTAAGCAGTTTCTCAGAAAGCTTCTTTCCAGATTTCATCTGTGAATATTTCCTTTTTCGCCATAGCCCTCTTTGGGCTTCCAAATATCACTTTGCCAATTCCACAAGAACTGTCTTGGCGAAAGCCTTCTTGAGGGGAAAGCTGTAACTCTGTGAGATGATTTCACAGAACACAAAGAAGTTTCTCAGAAAGCTTCTTTCTCTTTGTTATCGGCGGATATTTCCTTTGGCCCTATAGTCTTCCAAGGGATCCGAAATATCTGTTCTCAGATTCCACGGAAATAAGGCTAGTAAAGAGATCCACGAAATAGAGATGTAACTCTGTGAGATGAATTAACAGAACACTAATCAGTTTCTCAGAAAGCTTCTTTCCAGATTTCATCTGAGGATATTTCCTTTTTCACCATAGCCCTCTATGGGCTTCCAAATATCACTTTGCCAATTGCACAAGAACTGCCTTGGCGAAAGGCTTCTTGAGGGGAAAGCTGTAACTCTGTGAGATGATTTCAAAGAACACAAAGAAGTGTCTCAGAAAGCTTCTTTCTGTTTGTTATCGGAGGATATTTCCTTTGGCCCTATAGTCTTCCAAGGGATCCGAAATATCTGTTCTCAGATTCCACAGAAATAAGGCTAGCAAAGAGATCCATGAAATACAGATGTAATTCTATGAGATGAATTAAGAGAACACTAAGCACTTTCTCAGAAAGCTTCTTTCTGGATTTCATCTGAGAATATTTCCTTTTTCACCATAGCCCTCTATGGGCTTCCAAATATCACTTTGCCAATTCCACAAGAACTGTCTTAGCGAAAGGCTTCTTGAGGGGATAGCTGTAACTCTGTGAGATGATTTCACAGAACACAAAGACGTTTCTCAGAAAGCTTCTTTCTCTTTGTTATCGGAGGATATTTCCTTTGGCCCTATAGTCTTCCAAGGGATGCGAAATATCTGTTCTCAGATTCCACAGAAATAAGGCTAGCAAAGAGATCGACGAAATACAGATGTAACTCTGTGAGATGAATTAACAGAACACTAAGCAGTTTCTCAGAAAGCTTCTTTCCAGATTTCATCTGAGGATATTTCCTTTTTCACCATAGCCCTCTATGGGCTTCCAAATATCACTTTGCCAATTCCACAAGAACTGTCTTAGCGAAAGGCTTCTTGAGGGGATAGCTGTAACTCTGTGAGATGATTTCACAGAACACAAAGACGTTTCTCAGAAAGCTTCTTTCTCTTTGTTATCGGAGGATATTTCCTTTGGCCCTATAGTCTTCCAAGGGATGCGAAATATCTGTTCTCAGATTCCACAGAAATAAGGCTAGCAAAGAGATCGACGAAATACAGATGTAACTCTGTGAGATGAATTAACAGAACACTAAGCAGTTTCTCAGAAAGCTTCTTTCCAGATTTCATCTGAGGATATTTCCTTTTTCACCATAGCCCTCTATGGGCTTCCAAATATCACTTTGCCAATTCCACAAGAACTGTCTTGGCGAAAGGCTTCTTGAGGTGAAATCTGTAACTCTGTGAGATGATTTCACAGAACACAAAGAAGTTTCTCAGAAAGCTTCTTTCTCTTTGTTATCGGAGAATATTTCCTTTGGCTCTATACTCTTCCAAGGGATCCGAAATATCTGTTCTCAGATTCCACAGAAATAAGGCTAGCAAAGAGATCCACGAAATACAGATGTAACTCTGTGAGATGAATTAACAGAACACTGAGCAGTTTCTCAGAAAGCTTCTTTCCAGATTTCATCTGAGGATATTTCCTTTTTCACCATAGCCCTCTATGGGCTTCCAAATATCACTTTGCCAATTGCACAAGAACTGCCTTGGCGAAAGGCTTCTTGAGGGGAAAGCTGTAACTCTGTGAGATGATTTCACAGAACACAAAGAAGTTTCTCAGAAAGCTTCTTTCTGTTTGTTATCGGAGGATATTTCCTTTGGCCCTATAGTCTTCCAAGGGATCCGAAATATCTGTTCTCAGATTCCACAGAAATAAGGCTAGCAAAGAGATCCATGAAATACAGATGTAACTCTGTGAGATGAATTAACAGAACACTAAGCACTTTCTCAGAAAGCTTCTTTCCGGATTTCATCTGAGAATATTTCCTTTTTCACCATAGCCCTCTAAGGGCTTCCAAATATCACTTTGCCAATTCCACAAGAACTGTCTTAGCGAAAGGCTTCTTGAGGGGAAAGCTGTAACTCTGTGAGATGATTTCAAAGAACACAAAGAAGTTTCTCAGAAAGCTTCTTTCTCTTTGTTATCGGAGGATATTTCCTTTGGCCCTATAGTCTTCCAAGGGATCCGAAATATCTGTTCTCAGATTCCACAGAAATAAGGCTAGCAAAGAGATCCACGAAATACAGATGTAACTCTGTGAGATGAATTAACAGAACACTAAGCAGTTTCTCAGAAAGCTTCTTTCCAGATTTCATCTGTGGATATTTCCTTTTTCACCGTAGCCCTCTATGGGCTTCCAAATATCACTTTGCCAATTCCACAAGAACTGTCTCAGCGAAAGGGTTCTTGAGGGGAAAGCTGTAACTCTGTGAGATGATTTCAAAGAACACAAAGACGTTTCTCAGAAAGCTTCTTTCTCTTTGTTATCGGAGGATATTTCCTTTGGCCCTATAGTCTTCCAAGGGATCCGAAATATCTGTTCTCAGATTCCACAGAAATAAGGCTAGCAAAGCGGTCCACGAAATACACATGTAACTCTGTGAGATGAATTAACAGAACACTAAGCAGTTTCTCAGAAAGCTTCTTTCCAGATTTCATCTGAGGATATTTCCTTTTTCACCATAGCCCTCTATGGGCTTCCAAATATCACTTTGCCATTTCCACAAGAACTGTCTTGGCGAAAGGGTTCTTGAGGGGAAAGCTGTAATTCTGTGAGATGATTTCACAGAACACAAAGAAGTTTCTCAGAAAGCTTCTTTCTCTTTGTTATCGGAGGATATTTCCTTTGGCCCTATAGTCTTCCAAGGGATCCGAAATATCTGTTCTCAGATTCCACAGAAATAAGGCTAGCAAAGAGATCCACGAAATACAGATGTAACTCTGTGAGATGAATTAACAGAACACTAAGCAGTTTCTCAGAAAGCTTCTTTCCAGATTTCATCTGTGAATATTTCCTTTTTCGCCATAGCCCTCTTTGGGCTTCCAAATATCACTTTGCCAATTCCACAAGAACTGTCTTGGCGAAAGCCTTCTTGAGGGGAAAGCTGTAACTCTGTGAGATGATTTCACAGAACACAAAGAAGTTTCTCAGAAAGCTTCTTTCTCTTTGTTATCGGCGGATATTTCCTTTGGCCCTATAGTCTTCCAAGGGATCCGAAATATCTGTTCTCAGATTCCACGGAAATAAGGCTAGTAAAGAGATCCACGAAATAGAGATGTAACTCTGTGAGATGAATTAACAGAACACTAATCAGTTTCTCAGAAAGCTTCTTTCCAGATTTCATCTGAGGATATTTCCTTTTTCACCATAGCCCTCTGTGGGCTTCCAAATATCACTTTGCCAATTGCACAAGAACTGCCTTGGCGAAAGGCTTCTTGAGGGGAAAGCTGTAACTCTGTGAGATGATTTCAAAGAACACAAAGAAGTTTCTCAGAAAGCTTCTTTCTGTTTGTTATCGGAGGATATTTCCTTTGGCCCTGTAGTCTTCCAAGGGATCCGAAATATCTGTTCTCAGATTCCACAGAAATAAGGCTAGCAAAGAGATCCATGAAATACAGATGTAACTCTGTGAGATGAATTAAGAGAACACTAAGCACTTTCTCAGAAAGCTTCTTTCTGGATTTCATCTGAGAATATTTCCTTTTTCACCATAGCCCTCTAAGGGCTTCCAAATATCACTTTGCCAATTCCACAAGAACTGTCTTGGCGAAAGGCTTCTTGAGTGGAAAGCTGTACCTCTGTGAGATGATTTCACAGAACACAAAGAAGTTTCTCAGAAAGCTTCTTTCTCTTTGTTATCGGAGGATATTTCCTTTGGCCCTATAGTCTTCCAAGGGATCCGAAATATCTGTTCTCAGATTCCACAGAAATAAGGCTAGCAAAGAGATCCACGAAATACAGATGTAACTCTGTGAGATGAATTAACAGAACACTAAGCAGTTTCTCAGAAAGCTTCTTTCCATATTTCATCGAAGGATATTTCCTTTTTCACCATAGACCTCTATGGGCTTCCAAATATCACTTTGCCAAATCCACAAGAACTGTCTTAGCGAAAGGCTTCTTGAGGGGAAAGCTGTAACTCTGTGAGATGATTTCACAGAACACAAAGAAGTTTCTCAGAAAGCTTCTTTCTCTTTGTTATCGGAGGATATTTCCTTTGGCCCTATAGTCTTCCAAGGGATCCGAATTATCTGTTCTCAGATTCCACAGAAATAAGGCTAGCAAAGAGGTCCACGAAATACACATGTAACTCTGTGAGATGAATTAACAGAACACTGAGCAGTTTCTCAGAAAGCTTCTTTCCAGATTTCATCTGAGGATATTTCCTTTTTCACCATAGCCCTCTATGGGCTTCCAAATATCACTTTGCCAATTGCACAAGAACTGCCTTGGCGAAAGGCTTCTTGAGGGGAAAGCTGTAACTCTGTGAGATGATTTCACAGAACACAAAGAAGTTTCTCAGAAAGCTTCTTTCTGTTTGTTATCGGAGGATATTTCCTTTGGCCCTTTAGTCTTCCAAGGGATCCGAAATATCTGTTCTCAGATTCCACAGAAATAAGGCTAGCAAAGAGATCCATGAAATACAGATGTAACTCTGTGAGATGAATTAACAGAACACTAAGCACTTTCTCAGAAAGCTTCTTTCCGGATTTCATCTGAGAATATTTCCTTTTTCACCATAGCCCTCTAAGGGCTTCCAAATATCACTTTGCCAATTCCACAAGAACTGTCTTGGCGAAAGGCTTCTTGAGTGGAAAGCTGTACCTCTGTGAGATGATTTCACAGAACACAAAGAAGTTTCTCAGAAAGCTTCTTTCTCTTTGTTATCGGAGGATATTTCCTTTGGCCCTATAGTCTTCCAAGGGATCCGAAATATCTGTTCTCAGATTCCACAGAAATAAGGCTAGCAAAGAGATCCACGAAATACAGATGTAACTCTGTGAGATGAATTAACAGAACACTAAGCAGTTTCTCAGAAAGCTCCTTTCCAGATTTCATCGAAGGATATTTCCTTTTTCACCATAGCCCTCTATGGGCTTCCAAATATCACTTTGCCAATTCCACAAGAACTGTCTTAGCGAAAGGCTTCTTGAGGGGAAAGCTGTAACTCTGTGAGATGATTTCAAAGAACACAAAGAAGTTTCTCAGAAAGCTTCTTTCTCTTTGTTATCGGAGGATATTTCCTTTGGCCCTGTAGTCTTCCAAGGGATCCGAAATATCTGTTCTCAGATTCCACAGAAATAAGGCTAGCAAAGAGATCCACGAAATACAGATGTAACTCTGTGAGATGAATTAACAGAACACTAAGCAGTTTCTCAGAAAGCTTCTTTCCAGATTTCATCTGAGGATATTTCCCTTTTCACCGTAGCCCTCTATGGGCTTCCAAATATCACTTTGCCAATTCCACAAGAACTGTCTCAGCGAAAGGGTTCTTGAGGGGAAAGCTGTAACTCTGTGAGATGATTTCAAAGAACACAAAGAAGTTTCTCAGAAAGCTTCTTTCTCTTTGTTATCGGAGGATATTTCCTTTGGCCCTATAGTCTTCCAAGGGATCCGAAATATCTGTTCTCAGATTCCACAGAAATAAGGCTAGCAAAGAGGTCCACGAAATACACATGTAACTCTGTGAGATGAATTAACAGAACACTAAGCAGTTTCTCAGAAAGCTTCTTTCCAGATTTCATCTGAGGATATTTCCTTTTTCACCATAGCCCTCTATAGGCTTCCAAATATCACTTTGCCATTTCCACAAGAACTGTCTTGGCGAAAGGGTTCTTGAGGGGAAAGCTGTAATTCTGTGAGATGATTTCACAGAACACAAAGAAGTTTCTCAGAAAGCTTCTTTCTCTTTGTTATCGGAGGATATTTCCTTTGGCCCTATAGTCTTCCAAGGGATCCGAAATATCTGTTCTCAGATTCCACAGAAATAAGGCTAGTAAAGAGATCCACGAAATAGAGATGTAACTCTGTGAGATGAATTAACAGAACACTAATCAGTTTCTCAGAAAGCTTCTTTCCAGATTTCATCTGAGGATATTTCCTTTTTCACCATAGCCCTCTGTGGGCTTCCAAATATCACTTTGCCAATTGCACAAGAACTGCCTTGGCGAAAGGCTTCTTGAGGGGAAAGCTGTAACTCTGTGAGATGATTTCACAGAACACAAAGAAGTTTCTCAGAAAGCTTCTTTCTGTTTGTTATCGGAGGATATTTCCTTTGGCCCTATAGTCTTCCAAGGGATCCGAAATATCTGTTCTCAG
This sequence comes from Macaca fascicularis, assembly GCF_037993035.2. Classification (NCBI taxonomy): domain Eukaryota; kingdom Metazoa; phylum Chordata; class Mammalia; order Primates; family Cercopithecidae; genus Macaca; species Macaca fascicularis. The sequence continues at coordinate 69,503,242 of NC_088376.1, read as the reverse complement.
ATTCCACAGAAATAAGGCTAGCAAAGAGATCCACGAAATACAGATGTAACTCTGTGAGATGAATTAACAGAACACTAAGCAGTTTCTCAGAAAGCTTCTTTCCGGATTTCATCTGAGAATATTTCCTTTTTCACCATAGCCCTCTAAGGGCTTCCAAATATCACTTTGCCAATTCCACAAGAACTGTCTTGGCGAAAGGCTTCTTGAGTGGAAAGCTGTACCTCTGTGAGATGATTTCACAGAACACAAAGAAGTTTCTCAGAAAGCTTCTTTCTCTTTGTTATCGGAGGATATTTCCTTTGGCCCTATAGTCTTCCAAGGGATCCGAAATATCTGTTCTCAGATTCCACAGAAATAAGGCTAGCAAAGAGATCCACAAAATACACATGTAACTCTGTGAGATGAATTAACAGAATACTAAGTGGTTTCTCAGAAAGCTTCTTTCCATAGCCCTCTATGGGCTTCCAAATATCACTTTGCCAATTCCACAAGAACTGTCTTGGCGAAAGGCTTCTTGAGGGGAAAGCTGTAATTCGGTGAGATGATTTCAAAGAACACAAAGAAGTTTCTCAGAAAGCTTCTTTCTCTTTGTTATCGGAGGATATTTCCTTTGGCCCTATAGTCTTCCAAGGGATCCGAAATATCTGTTCTCAGATTCCACAGAAATAAGGCTAGCAAAGAGATCCACGAAATACAGATGTAACTCTGTGAGATGAATTAACAGAACACTAAGCAGTTTCTCAGAAAGCTTCTTTCCAGATTTCATCTGAGGATATTTCCTTTTTCACCATAGCCCTCTATGGGCTTCCAAATATCACTTTGCCATTTCCACAAGAACTGTCTTGGCGAAAGGGTTCTTGAGGGGAAAGCTGTAATTCTGTGAGATGATTTCACAGAACACAAAGAAGTTTCTCAGAAAGCTTCTTTCTCTTTGTTATCGGAGGATATTTCCTTTGGCCCTATAGTCTTCCAAGGGATCCGAAATATCTGTTCTCAGATTCCACAGAAATAAGGCTAGCAAAGAGATCCACGAAATACAGATGTAACTCTGTGAGATGAATTAACAGAACACTAAGCAGTTTCTCAGAAAGCTTCTTTCCAGATTTCATCTGTGAATATTTCCTTTTTCACCATAGCCCTCTATGGGCTTCCAAATATCACTTTGCCAATTCCACAAGAACTGTCTTGGCGAAAGCCTTCTTGAGGGGAAAGCTGTAACTCTCTGAGATGATTTCACAGAACACAAAGAAGTTTCTCAGAAAGCTTCTTTCTCTTTGTTATCGGCGGATATTTCCTTTGGCCCTATAGTCTTCCAAGGGATCCGAAATATCTGTTCTCAGATTCCACAGAAATAAGGCTAGCAAAGAGATCCACGAAATACAGATGTAACTCTGTGAGATGAATTAACAGAACACTAAGCAGTTTCTCAAAAAGCTTCTTTCCGGATTTCATCGGAGGATATTTCCTTTTTCACCATAGCCCTCTAGGGGCTTCCAAATATCACTTTGCCAATTCCACAAGAACTGTCTTGGCGAAAGGCTTCTTGAGGGGAAAGCTGTAAATCTGTGAGATGATTTCACAGAACACAAAGAAGTTTCTCAGAAAGCTTCTTTCTCTTTGTTATCAGAGAATATTTCCTTTGGCCCTATAGTCTTCCAAGGGATCCGAAATATCTGTTCTCTGATTCCACGGAAATAAGGCTAGTAAAGAGATCCACGAAATAGAGATGTAACTCTGTGAGATGAATTAACAGAACACTAATCAGTTTCTCAGAAAGCTTCTTTCCAGATTTCATCTGAGGATATTTCCTTTTTCACCATAGCCCTCTGTGGGCTTCCAAATATCACTTTGCCAATTGCACAAGAACTGCCTTGGCGAAAAGCTTCTTGAGGGGAAAGCTGTAACTCTGTGAGATGATTTCACAGAACACAAAGAAGTTTCTCAGAAAGCTTCTTTCTGTTTGTTATCGGAGGATATTTCCTTTGGCCCTATAGTCTTCCAAGGGATCCGAAATATCTGTTCTCAGATTCCACAGAAATAAGGCTAGCAAAGAGATCCATGAAATACAGATGTAACTCTGTGAGATGAATTAAGAGAACACTAAGCACTTTCTCAGAAAGCTTCTTTCTGGATTTCATCTGAGAATATTTCCTTCTTCACCATAGCCCTCTAAGGGCTTCCAAATATCACTTTGCCAATTCCACAAGAACTGTCTTGGCGAAAGGCTTCTTGAGTGGAAAGCTGTACCTCTGTGAGATGATTTCACAGAACACAAAGAAGTTTCTCAGAAAGCTTCTTTCTCTTTGTTATCGGAGGATATTTCCTTTGGCCCTATAGTCTTCCAAGGGATCCGAAATATCTGTTCTCAGATACCACAGAAATAAGGCTAGCAAAGAGATCCACGAAATACAGATGTAACTCTGTGAGATGAATTAACAGAACACTAAGCAGTTTCTCAAAAAGCTTCTTTCCGGATTTCATCGGAGGATATTTCCTTTTTCACCATAGCCCTCTAGGGGCTTCCAAATATCACTTTGCCAATTCCACAAGAACTGTCTTGGCGAAAGGCTTCTTGAGGGGAAAGCTGTAAATCTGTGAGATGATTTCACAGAACACAAAGAAGTTTCTCAGAAAGCTTCTTTCTCTTTGTTATCAGAGAATATTTCCTTTGGCCCTATAGTCTTCCGAGGGATCCGAAATATCTGTTCTCTGATTCCACGGAAATAAGGCTAGTAAAGAGATCCACGAAATAGAGATGTAACTCTGTGAGATGAATTAACAGAACACTAATCAGTTTCTCAGAAAGCTTCTTTCCAGATTTCATCTGAGGATATTTCCTTTTTCACCATAGCCCTCTGTGGGCTTCCAAATATCACTTTGCCAATTGCACAAGAACTGTCTTGGCGAAAAGCTTCTTGAGTGGAAAGCTGTACCTCTGTGAGATGATTTCACAGAACACAAAGAAGTTTCTCAGAAAGCTTCTTTCTCTTTGTTATCGGAGGATATTTCCTTTGGCCCTATAGTCTTCCAAGGGATCCGAAATATCTGTTCTCAGATTCCACAGAAATAAGGCTAGCAAACAGATCCACGAAATACAGATGTAACTCTGTGAGATGAATTAACAGAACACTAAGCAGTTTCTCAGAAAGCTTCTTTCCAGATTTCATCTGAGGATATTTCCTTTTTCACCATAGCCCTCTGGGGGCTTCCAAATATCACTTTGCCAATTCCACAAGAACTGTCTAGCGAAAGGCTTCTTGAGGGGAAAGCTGTAACTCTGTGAGATGATTTCAAAGAACACAAAGAAGTTTCTCAGAAAGCTTCTTTCTCTTTGTTATCGGAGGATATTTCCTTTGGCCCTATAGTCTTCCAAGGGATCCGAAATATCTGTTCTCAGATTCCACAGAAATAAGGCTAGCAAAGAGATCCACGAAATACAGATGTAACTCTGTGAGATGAATTAACAGAACACTAAGCAGTTTCTCAGAAAGCTTCTTTCCAGATTTCATCGGAGGATATTTCCTTTTTCACCATAGCCCTCTATGGGCTTCCAAATATCACTTTGCCATTTCCACAAGAACTGTCTTAACGAAAGGCTTCTTGAGGGGAAAGCTGTGACTCTGTGAGATGATTTCAAAGAACACAAAGAAGGTTTCTCAGAAAGTTTCTTTCTCTTTGTTATCGGAGGATATTTCCTTTGGCCCTGTAGTCTTCCTAGGGATCTGAAATATCTGTTCTCAGATTCCACAGAAAAAAGGCTAGCAAAGATATAGACGAAATACACATTTAACTCTGTGAGATGAATTAACAGAACACTAAGCAGTTTCTCAGAAAGCTTGTTTCCAGATTTCATCGAAGGATATTTCCTTTTTCACCATAGCCCTCTATGGGCTTCCAAATATCACTTTGCCAATTCCACAAGAACTGTCTTAGCGAAAGGCTTCTTGACGGGAAAGCTGTAACTCTGTGAGATGATTTCACAGAACACAAAGAAGTTTCTCAGAAAGCTTCTTTCTCTTTGTTATCGGAGGATATTTCCTTTGGCCCTATAGTCTTCCAAGGGATCCGAAATATCTGTTCTCAGATTCCACAGAAATAAGGCTGGCTAAGAGATCCACGAAATACAGATGTAACTCTGTGAGATGAATTAACAGAACACTAAGCAGTTTCTCAGAAAGCTTCTTTCGAGATTTCATCTGTGAATATTTCCTTTTTCACCATAGCCCTCTATGGGCTTCCAAATATCACTTTGCCAATTCCACAAGAACTGTCTTGGCGAAAGGATTCTTGAGGGGAAAGCTGTACCTCTGTGAGATGATTTCACAGAACACAAAGAAGTTTCTCAGAAAGCTTCTTTCTCTTTGTTATCGGAGGATATTTCCTTTGGCCCTATAGTCTTCCAAGGGATCCGAAATATCTGTTCTCAGATTCCACAGAAATAAGGCTAGCAAAGAGATCCACGAAATACAGATGTAACTCTGTGAGATGAATTAACAGAACACTAAGCAGTTTCTCAGAAAGCTTCTTTCCAGATTTCATCGGAGGATATTTCCTTTTTCACCATAGCCCTCTATGGGCTTCCAAATATCACTTTGCCCATTGCACAAGAACTGTCTTGGCGAAAGGCTTCTTGAGGGGAAAGCTGTAACTCTGTGAGATGATTTCACAGAACACAAAGAAGTTTCTCAGAAAGCTTCTTTCTCTTTGTTATCGGAGGATATTTCCTTTGGCCCTATAGTCTTCCAAGGGATCCGAAATATCTGTTCTCAGATTCCACAGAAATAAGGCTAGCAAAGAGATCCACGAAATACAGATGTAACGCTGTGAGATGAATTAACAGAACACTAAGCAGTTTCTCAGAAAGCTTCTTTCCAGATTTCATCTGTGAATATTTCCTTTTTCACCATAGCCCTCTATGGGCTTCCAAATATCACTTTGCCAATTCCACAAGAACTGTCTTGGCGAAAGGATTTTTGAGGGGAATGCTGTAACTCTGTGAGATGATTTCACAGAACACAAAGAAGTTTCTCAGAAAGCTTCTTTCTCTTTGTTATCGGAGGATATTTCCTTTGGCCCTATAGTCTTCAAAGGGATCCGAAATATCTGTTCTCAGATTCCACAGAAATAAGGCTAGCAAAGAGATCCACGAAATACAGATGTAACTCTGTGAGATGAATTAACAGAACACTAAGCAGTTTCTCAGAAAGCTTCTTTCCAGATTTCATCTGTGAATATTTCCTTTTTCACCATAGCCCTTGATGGGCTTCCAAATATCACTTTGCCAATTCCACAAGAACTGTCTTGGCGAAAGGATTCTTGAGGGGAAAGCTGTACCTCTGTGAGATGATTTCACAGAACACAAAGAAGTTTCTCAGAAAGCTTCTTTCTCTTTGTTATCGGAGGATATTTCCTTTGACCCTATAGTCTTCCAAGGGATCCGAAATATCTGTTCTCAGATTCCACAGATATAAGGCTAGCAAAGAGATCCACGAAATACAGATGTAACTCTGTGAGATGAATTAACAGAACACTAAGCAGTTTCTCAGAAAGTTTCTTTCCAGATTTCATCGGAGGTTATTTCCTTTTTCACCATAGCCCTCTATGGGCTTCCAAATATCACTTTGCCAATTCCACAAGAACTGTCTTAGCGAAAGGCTTCTTGAGGGGAAAGCTGTAACTATGTGAGATGATTTCAAAGAACACAAAGAAGTGTCTCAGAAAGTTTCTTTCTCTTTTTTATCGGAGGATATTTTCTTTGGCCCTATAGTCTTCCAAGGGATCCGAAATATCTGTTCTCAGATTCCACAGAAATAAGGCTAGCAAAGAAATCGACGAAATACAGATGTAACTCCATGAGATGAATTAACAGAACACTAAGCAGTTTCTCAGAAAGCTTCTTTCCAGATTTCATCTGAGGATATTTCCTTTTTCACAATAGCCCTCTATGGGCTTCCAAATATCACTTTACCAATTCCACAAGAACCGTCTTGGCGAAAGACTTCTTGAGGGGAAAGCTGTAACTCTGTGAGATGATTTCAAAGAACACAAAGAAGTTTCTCAGAAAGCTTCTTTCTCTTTGTTATCGGCGGATATTTCCTTTGGCTCTATAGTCTTCCAAGGGATCCGAAATATCTGTTCTCAGATTCCACAGAAATAAGGCTAGCAAAGAGATCCACGAAATACAGATGTAACTCTATGAGATGAATTAACAGAACACTAAGCAGTTTCTCAGAAAGCTTCTTTCCAGATTTCATCGGAGGATATTTCCTTTTTCACCATAGCCCTCTATGGGCTTCCAAATATCACTTTGCCAATTCCACAAGAACTGTCTTAGCGAAAGGCTTCTTGAGGGGAAAGCTGTAACTCTGTGAGATGATTTCACAGAACACAAAGAAGTTTCTCAGAAAGCTTCTTTCTGTTTGTTATCGGAGGATATTTCCTTTGGCCCTATAGTCTTCCAAGGGATCCGAAATATCTGTTCTCAGATTCCACAGAAAAAAGGCTAGCAAAGAGATAGACGAAATACAGATTTAACTCTGTGAGTTGAATTAACAGAACACTAAGCAGTTTCTCAGAAAGCTTGTTTCCAGATTTCATCGAAGGATATTTCCTTTTTCACCATAGCCCTCTATGGGCTTCCAAATATCACTTTGCCAATTTCACAAGAACTGTCTTAGCGAAACGCTTCTTGACGGGAAAGCTGTAACTCTGTGTGATGATTTCACAGAACACAAAGAAGTTTCTCAGAAAGCTTCTTTCTGTTTGTTATCGGAGGATATTTCCTTTGGCCTTATAGTCTTCCAAGGGATCCGAAATATCGGTTCTCAGATTCCACAGAAATAAGGCTAGCAAAGAGATCCACGAAATACAGATGTAACTCTGTGAGATGAATTAACAGAACACTAAGCAGTTTCTCAGAAAGCTTCTTTCCAGATTTCATCTGAGGATATTTCCTCTTTCACCATAGCCCTCTATGGGCTTCCAAATATCACTTTGCCAATTTCACAAGATCTGTCTTAGCGAAAGGCTTCTTGAGGGGAAAGCTATAACTCTGTCAGATGATTTCACAGAACACAAAGAAGTTTCTCAGAAAGCTTCTTTCTCTTTGTTATCGGAGGATATTTCCTTTGGCCCTATAGTCTTCCAAGGGATCCGAAATATCTGTTCTCAGATTCCACAGAAATAAGGCTAGCAAAGAGATCCACGAAATACAAATGTAACTCTGTGAGATGAATTAACAGAACACTAAGCAGTTTCTCAGAAAGCTTCTTTCCAGATTTTATCTGAGGATATTTCCTTTTTCACCATAGCGCTCTATGGGCTTCCAAATATCACTTTGCCAATTCCACAAGAAGTGTCTTAGCGAAAGGCTTCTTGAGGTGAAAGCTGCAACTCTGTGAGATGATTTCACTGAACACAAAGAAGTTTCTCAGAAAGCTTCTTTTTGTTTGTTATCGGAGGATATTTCCTTTGGCCCTATAGTCTTCCAAGGGATCCGAAATATCTGTTCTCAGATTCCACAGAAATAAGGCTAGCAAAGAGATCGACGAAATACAGATGTAACTCTGTGAGATGAATTAACAGAACACTAAGCAGTTTCTCAGAAAGCTTCTTTCCAGATTTCATCTGAGGATATTTCCTTTTTCACCATAGCCCTCTATGGGCTTCCAAATATCACTTTGCCATTTCCACAAGAACTGTCTTAACGAAACGCTTCTTGAGGGGAAAGCTGTGACTCTGTGAGATGATTTCAAAGAACACAAAGAAGGTTTCTCAGAAAGTTTCTTTCTCTTTGTTATCGGAGGATATTTCCTTTGGCCCTGTAGTCTTCCTAGGGATCCGAAATATCTGTTCTCAGATTCCACAGAAAAAAGGCTAGCAAAGATATAGACGAAATACACATTTAACTCTGTGAGATGAATTAACAGAACACTAAGCAGTTTCTCAGAAAGCTTCTTTCCAGATTTCATCGAAGGATATTTCCTTTTTCACCATCGCCCTCTATGGGCTTCCAAATATCACTTTGCCAATTCCACAAGATCTGTCTTAGCGAAAGGCTTCTTGACGGGAAAGCTGTAACTCTGTGAGATGATTTCACAGAACACAAAGAAGTTTTTCAGAAAGCTTCTTTCTCTTTGTTATCGGAGGATATTTCCTTTGGCCCTATAGTCTTCCAAGGGATCCGAAATATCTGTTCTCAGATTCCACAGAAATAAGGCTAGCAAAGAGATCCACGAAATACAGATGTAACTCTGTGAGATGAATTAACAGAACACTAAGCAGTTTCTCAGAAAGCTTCTTTCCAGATTTCATCTGTGAATATTTCCTTTTTCACCATAGCCCTCTATGGGCTTCCAAATATCACTTTGCCAATTCCACAAGAACTGTCTTGGCGAAAGGATTCTTGAGGGGAAAGCTGTACCTCTGTGAGATGATTTCACAGAACACAAAGAAGTTTCTCAGAAAGCTTCTTTCTCTTTGTTATCGGAGGATATATCCTTTGGCCCTATAGTCTTCCAAGGGATCCGAAATATCTGTTCTCAGATTCCACAGAAATAAGGCTAGCAAAGAGATCCACGAAATACAGATGTAACTCTGTGAGTTGAATTAACAGAACACTAAGCAGTTTCTCAGAAAGCTTCTTTCCAGATTTCATCTGTGAATATTTACTTTTTCACCATAGCCCTCTATGGGCTTCCAAATATCACTTTGCCAATTCCACAAGAACTGTCTTGGCGAAAGGATTGTTGAGGGGAATGCTGTAACTCTGTGAGATGATTTCACAGAACACAAAGAAGTTTCTCAGAAAGCTTCTTTCTCTTTGTTATCGGAGGATATTTCCTTTGGCCCTATAGTCTGCAAAGGGATCCGAAATATCTGTTCTCAGATTCCACAGAAATAAGGCTAGCAAAGAGATCCACGAAATACAGATATAACTCTTTGAGATGAATTAACAGAATACTAAGCAGTTTCTCAGAAAGCTTCTTTCCAGATTTCATCTGTGAATATTTCCTTTTTCACATTAGCCCTTGATGGGCTTCCAAATATCACTTTGCCAATTCCACAAGAACTGTCTTGGTGAAAGGATTCTTGAGGGGAAAGCTGTACCTCTGTGAGATGATTTCACAGAACACAAAGAAGTTTCTCAGAAAGCTTCTTTCTCTTTGTTATCGGAGGATATTTCCTTTGGCCCTATAGTCTTCCAAGGGATCCGAAATATCTGTTCTCAGATTCCACAGATATAAGGCTAGCAAAGAGATCCACGAAATACAGATGTAACTCTGTGAGATGAATTAACAGAACACTAAGCAGTTTCTCAGAAAGCTTCTTTCCAGATTTCATCGGAGGTTATTTCCTTTTTCACCATAGCCCTCTATGGGCTTCCAAATATCACTTTGCCAATTCCACAACAACTGTCTTAGCGAAAGGCTTCTTGAGGGGAAAGCTGTAACTATGTGAGATGATTTCAAAGAACACAAAGAAGTGTCTCAAAAGTTTCTTTCTCTTTGTTACCGGAGGATATTTCCTTTGGCCCTATAGTCTTCCAAGGGATCCGAAGTATCTGTTCTCAGATTCCACAGAAATAAGGCTAGCAAAGAGATCGACGAAATACAGATGTAACTCTGTGAGATGAATTAACAGAACACTAAGCAGTTTCTCAGAAAGCTTCTTTCCAGATTTCATCTGAGGATATTTCCTTTTTCACAATAGCCCTCCATGGGCTTCCAAATATCACTTTGCCAATTCCACAAGAACCGTCTTGGCGAAAGACTTCTTGAGGGGAAAGCTGTAACTCTGTGAGATGATTTCAAAGAACACAAAGAAGTTTCTCAGAAAGCTTCTTTCTCTTTGTTATCGGCGGATATTTCCTTTGGCCCTATAGTCTTCCAAGGGATGCGAAATATCTGTTCTCAGATTCCACAGAAATAAGGCTAGCAAAGAGATCGACGAAATACAGATGTAACTCTATGAGATGAATTAACAGAACACTAAGCAGTTTCTCAGAAAGCTTCTTTCCAGATTTCATCGGAGGATATTTCCTTTTTCACCTTAGCCCTCTATGGGATTCCAAATATCACTTTGCCAATTCCACAAGAACTGTCTTAGCGAAAGGCTTCTTGAGGGGATAGCTGTAACTCTGTGAGATGATTTCACAGAACACAAAGACGTTTCTCAGAAAGCTTCTTTCTCTTTGTTATCGGAGGATATTTCCTTTGGCCCTATAGTCTTCCAAGGGATCCGAAATATCTGTTCTCAGATTCCACAGAAATAAGGCTAGCAAAGAGATCGACGAAATACAGATGTAACTCTGTGAGATGAATTAACAGAACACTAAGCAGTTTCTCAGAAAGCTTCTTTCCAGATTTCATCTGAGGATATTTCCTTTTTCACCATAGCCCTCTATGGGCTTCCAAATATCACTTTGCCAATTCCACAAGAACTGTCTTGGCGAAAGGCTTCTTGAGGTGAAAGCTGTAACTCTGTGAGATGATTTCACAGAACACAAAGAAGTTTCTCAGAAAGCTTCTTTCTCTTTGTTATCGGAGAATATTTCCTTTGGCCCTTTAGTCTTCCAAGGGATCTGAAATATCTGTTCTCAGATTCCACAGAAATAAGGCTAGCAAAGAGATCCAGGAAATACAGATGTAACTCTGTGAGATGAATTAACAGAACACTGAGCAGTTTCTCAGAAAGCTTCTTTCCAGATTTTATCTGAGGATATTTCCTTTTTCACCATATCCCTCTAAGGGCTTCCAAATATCACTTTGCCAATTCCACAATAACTGTCTTGGCGAAAGGCTTCTTGAGTGGAAAGCTGTACCTCTGTGAGATGATTTCACAGAACACAAAGAAGTTTCTCAGAAAGCTTCTTTCTCTTTGTTATCGGAGGATATTTCCTTTGGCCCTATAGTCTTCCAAGGGATCCGAAATATGTGTTCTCAGATTCCACAGAAATAAGGCTAGCAAAGAGATCCACGAAATACAGATGTAACTCTGTGAGATGAATTAACAGAACACTAAGCAGTTTCTCAGAAAGCTTCTTTCCAGATTTCATCGGAGGATATTTCCTTTTTCACCATAGCCCTCTAGGGGCTTCCAAATATCACTTTGCCAATTCCACAAGAAGTGTCTTAGCGAAAGGCTTCTTGAGGGGAAAGCTGTAACTCTGTGAGATGATTTCACAGAACACAAAGAAGTTTCTCAGAAAGCTTCTTTCTCTTTGTTATCGGAGGATATTTCCTTTGGCCCTTTAGTCTTCCAAGGGATCCGAAATATCTGTTCTCAGATTCCACAGAAATAAGGCTAGCAAACAGATCCATGAAATACAGATGTAACTCTGTGAGATGAATTAACATAACACTAAGCACTTTCTCAGAAAGCTTCTTTCCGGATTTCATCTGAGAATATTTCCTTTTTCACCATAGCCCTCTAAGGGCTTCCAAATATCACTTTGCCAATTCCACAAGAACTGTCTTGGCGAAAGGATTCTTGAGGGGAAAGCTGTAACTCTGTGAGATGATTTCAAAGAACACAAAGAAGTTTCTCAGAAAGCTTCTTTCTCTTTGTTACCGGAGGATATTTCCTTTGGCCCTATAGTCTTCCAAGGGATCCGAAATATCTGTTCTCAGATTCCACAGAAATAAGGCTAGCAAAGAGATCGACGAAATACAGATGTAACTCTGTGAGATGAATTAACAGAACACTAAGCAGTTTCTCAGAAAGCTTCTTTCCAGATTTCATCTGAGGATATTTCCTTTTTCACCATAGCCCTCTATGGGCTTCCAAATATCATTTTGCCATTTCCACAAGAACTGTCTTAACGAAAGGCTTCTTGAGGGGAAAGCTGTGACTCTGTGAGATGATTTCAAAGAACACAAAGAAGGTTTCTCAGAAAGTTTCTTTCTCTTTGTTATCGGAGGATATTTCCTTTGGCCCTATAGTCTTCCAAGGGATCCGAAATATCTGTTCTCAGATTCCACAGAAATAAGGCTAGCAAAGAGATCCACGAAATACAGATGTAACTCTGTGAGATGAATTAACAGAACACTAAGCAGTTTCTCAGAAAGCTTCTTTCCAGATTTCATCTGTGAATATTTCCTTTTTCACCATAGCCCTCTATGGGCTTCCAAATATCACTTTGCCAATTCCACAAGAACTGTCTTGGCGAAAGGATTGTTGAGGGGAATGCTGTAACTCTGTGAGATGATTTCACAGAACACAAAGAAGTTTCTCAGAAAGCTTCTTTCTCTTTGTTATCGGAGGATATTTCCTTTGGCCCTATAGTCTGCAAAGGGATCCGAAATATCTGTTCTCAGATTCCACAGAAATAAGGCTAGCAAAGAGATCCACGAAATACAGATATAACTCTTTGAGATGAATTAACAGAACACTAAGCAGTTTCTCAGAAAGCTTCTTTCCAGATTTCATCTGTGAATATTTCCTTTTTCACCATAGCCCTTGATGGGCTTCCAAATATCACTTTGCCAATTCCACAAGAACTGTCTTGGCGAAAGGATTCTTGAGGGGAAAGCTGTACCTCTGTGAGATGATTTCACAGAACACAAAGAAGTTTCTCAGAAAGCTTCTTTCTCTTTGTTATCGGAGGATATTTCCTTTGGCCCTATAATCTTCCAAGGGATCCGAAATATCTGTTCTCAGATTCCACAGATATAAGGCTAGCAAAGAGATCCACGAAATACAGATGTAACTCTGTGAGATGAATTAACATAACACTAAGCACTTTCTCAGAAAGCTTCTTTCCGGATTTCATCTGAGAATATTTCCTTTTTCACCATAGCCCTCTAAGGGCTTCCAAATATCACTTTGCCAATTCCACAAGAACTGTCTTGGCGAAAGGATTCTTGAGGGGAAAGCTTAACTCTGTGAGATGATTTCAAAGAACACAAAGAAGTTTCTCAGAAAGCTTCTTTCTCTTTGTTATCGGAGGATATTTCCTTTGGCCCTATAGTCTTCCAAGGGATCCGAAATATCTGTTCTCAGATTCCACAGAAATAAGGCTAGCAAAGAGATCGACGAAATACAGATGTAACTCTGTGAGATGAATTAACAGAACACTAAGAAGTTTCTCAGAAAGCTTCTTTCCAGATTTCATCTGAGGATATTTCCTTTTTCACCATAGCCCTCTATGGGCTTCCAAATATCATTTTGCCATTTCCACAAGAACTGTCTTAACGAAAGGCTTCTTGAGGGGAAAGCTGTGACTCTGTGAGATGATTTCAAAGAACACAAAGAAGGTTTCTCAGAAAGTTTCTTTCTCTTTGTTATCGGAGGATATTTCCTTTGGCCCTGTAGTCTTCCTAGGGATCCGAAATATCTGTTATCAGATTCCACAGAAAAAAGGCTAGCAAAGATATAGACGAAATACACATTTAACTCTGTGAGATGAATTAACAGAACACTAAGCAGTTTCTCAGAAAGCTTGTTTCCAGATTTCATCGAAGGATATTTCCTTTTTCACCATAGCCCTCTATGGGCTTCCAAATATCACTTTGCCAATTCCACAAGAACTGTCTTAGCGAAAGGCTTCTTGACGGGAAAGCTGTAACTCTGTGAGATGATTTCACAGAACACAAAGAAGTTTCTCAGAAAGCTTCTTTCTCTTTGTTATCGGAGGATATTTCCTTTGGCCCTATAGTCTTCCAAGGGATCCGAAATATCTGTTCTCAGATTCCACAGAAATAAGGCTGGCAAAGAGATCCACGAAATACAGATGTAACTCTGTGAGATGAATTAACAGAACACTAAGCAGTTTCTCAGAAAGCTTCTTTCCAGATTTCATCTGAGGATATTTCCTTTTTCACCATAGCCCTCTATGGGCTTCCAAATATCACTTTGCCAATTCCACAAGAACTGTCTTGGCGAAAGGATTCTTGAGGGGAAAGCTGTAACTCTGTGAGATGATTTCACAGAACACAAAGAAGTTTCTCAGAAAGCTTCTTTCTCTTTGTTATCGGAGGATATTTCCTTTGGCCCTATAGTCTGCAAAGGGATCCGAAATATCTGTTCTCAGATTCCACAGAAATAAGGCTAGCAAAGAGATCCACGAAATACAGATATAACTCTTTGAGATGAATTAACAGAACACTAAGCAGTTTCTCAGAAAGCTTCTTTCCAGATTTCATCTGTGAATATTTCCTTTTTCACCATAGCCCTTGATGGGCTTCCAAATATCACTTTGCCAATTCCACAAGAACTGTCTTGGCGAAAGGATTCTTGAGGGGAAAGCTGTTCCTCTGTGAGATGATTTCACAGAACACAAAGAAGTTTCTCAGAAAGCTTCTTTCTCTTTGTTATCGGAGGATATTTCCTTTGGCCCTATAGTCTTCCAAGGGATCCGAAATATCTGTTCTCAGATTCCACAGATATAAGGCTAGCAAAGAGATCCACGAAATACAGATGTAACTCTGTGAGATGAATTAACAGAACACTAAGCAGTTTCTCAGAAAGCTTCTTTCCAGATTTCATCGGAGGTTATTTCCTTTTTCACCATAGCCCTCTATGGGCTTCCAAATATCACTTTTCCAATTCCACAAGAACTGTCTTAGCGAAAGGCTTCTTGAGGGGAAAGCTGTAACTATGTGAGATGATTTCAAAGAACACAAAGAAGTGTCTCAGAAAGTTTCTTTCTCTTTGTTATCGGGGGATATTTCCTTTGGCCCTATAGTCTTCCAAGGGATCCGAAGTATCTGTTCTCAGATTCCACAGAAATAAGGCTAGCAAAGAGATCGACGAAATACAGATGTAACTCTGTGAGATGAATTAACAGAACACTAAGCAGTTTCTCAGAAAGCTTCTTTCCAGATTTCATCTGAGGATATTTCCTTTTTCACCTTAGCCCTCTATGGGCTTCCAAATATCACTTTGCCAATTCCACAAGAACTGTCTTAGCGAAAGGCTTCTTGAGGGGATAGCTGTAACTCTGTGAGATGATTTCACAGAACACAAAGACGTTTCTCAGAAAGCTTCTTTCTCTTTGTTATCGGAGGATATTTCCTTTGGCCCTATAGTCTTCCAAGGGATCCGAAATATCTGTTCTCAGATTCCACAGAAATAAGGCTAGCAAAGAGATCGACGAAATACAGATGTAACTCTGTGAGATGAATTAACAGAACACTAAGCAGTTTCTCAGAAAGCTTCTTTCCAGATTTCATCTGAGGATATTTCCTTTTTCACCATAGCCCTCTATGGGCTTCCAAATATCACTTTGCCAATTCCACAAGAACTGTCTTGGCGAAAGGATTCTTGAGGGGAAAGCTGTAACTCTGTGAGATGATTTCACAGAACACAAAGAAGTTTCTCAGAAAGCTTCTTTCTCTTTGTTATCGGAGGATATTTCCTTTGGCCCTATAGTCTGCAAAGGGATCCGAAATATCTGTTCTCAGATTCCACAGAAATAAGGCTAGCAAAGAGATCCACGAAATACAGATATAACTCTTTGAGATGAATTAACAGAACACTAAGCAGTTTCTCAGAAAGCTTCTTTCCAGATTTCATCTGTGAATATTTCCTTTTTCACCATAGCCCTTGATGGGCTTCCAAATATCACTTTGCCAATTCCACAAGAACTGTCTTGGCGAAAGGATTCTTGAGGGGAAAGCTGTTCCTCTGTGAGATGATTTCACAGAACACAAAGAAGTTTCTCAGAAAGCTTCTTTCTCTTTGTTATCGGAGGATATTTCCTTTGGCCCTATAGTCTTCCAAGGGATCCGAAATATCTGTTCTCAGATTCCACAGATATAAGGCTAGCAAAGAGATCCACGAAATACAGATGTAACTCTGTGAGATGAATTAACAGAACACTAAGCAGTTTCTCAGAAAGCTTCTTTCCAGATTTCATCGGAGGTTATTTCCTTTTTCACCATAGCCCTCTATGGGCTTCCAAATATCACTTTTCCAATTCCACAAGAACTGTCTTAGCGAAAGGCTTCTTGAGGGGAAAGCTGTAACTATGTGAGATGATTTCAAAGAACACAAAGAAGTGTCTCAGAAAGTTTCTTTCTCTTTGTTATCGGAGGATATTTCCTTTGGCCCTATAGTCTTCCAAGGGATCCGAAGTATCTGTTCTCAGATTCCACAGAAATAAGGCTAGCAAAGAGATCGACGAAATACAGATGTAACTCTGTGAGATGAATTAACAGAACACTAAGCAGTTTCTCAGAAAGCTTCTTTCCAGATTTCATCTGAGGATATTTCCTTTTTCACCTTAGCCCTCTATGGGCTTCCAAATATCACTTTGCCAATTCCACAAGAACTGTCTTAGCGAAAGGCTTCTTGAGGTGAAAGCTGTAACTCTGTGAGATGATTTCACAGAACACAAAGAAGTTTCTCAGAAAGCTTCTTTCTCTTTGTTATCGGAGAATATTTCCTTTGGCTCTATACTCTTCAAAGGGATCCGAAATATCTGTTCTCAGATTCCACAGAAATAAGGCTAGCAAAGAGATCCATGAAATACAGATGTAACTCTGTGAGATGAATTAACAGAACACTGAGCAGTTTCTCAGAAAGCTTCTTTCCAGATTTCATCTGAGGATATTTCCTTTTTCACCATAGCCCTCTATGGGCTTCCAAATATCACTTTGCCAATTGCACAAGAACTGCCTTGGCGAAAGGCTTCTTGAGGGGAAAGCTGTAACTCTGTGAGATGATTTCACAGAACACAAAGAAGTTTCTCAGAAAGCTTCTTTCTGTTTGTTATCGGAGGATATTTCCTTTGGCCCTTTAGTCTTCCAAGGGATCCGAAATATCTGTTCTCAGATTCCACAGAAATAAGGCTAGCAAAGAGATCCATGAAATACAGATGTAACTCTGTGAGATGAATTAACAGAACACTAAGCACTTTCTCAGAAAGCTTCTTTCCGGATTTCATCTGAGAATATTTCCTTTTTCACCATAGCCCTCTAAGGGCTTCCAAATATCACTTTGCCAATTCCACAAGAACTGTCTTGGCGAAAGGCTTCTTGAGTGGAAAGCTGTACCTCTGTGAGATGATTTCACAGAACACAAAGAAGTTTCTCAGAAAGCTTCTTTCTCTTTGTTATCGGAGGATATTTCCTTTGGCCCTATAGTCTTCCAAGGGATCCGAAATATCTGTTCTCAGATTCCACAGAAATAAGGCTAGCAAAGAGATCCACGAAATACAGATGTAACTCTGTGAGATGAATTAACAGAACACTAAGCAGTTTCTCAGAAAGTTTCTTTCCAGATTTCATCGAAGGATATTTCCTTTTTCACCATAGCCCTCTATGGGCTTCCAAATATCACTTTGCCAATTCCACAAGAACTGTCTTAGCGAAAGGCTTCTTGAGGGGAAAGCTGTAACTCTGTGAGATGATTTCAAAGAACACAAAGAAGTTTCTCAGAAAGCTTCTTTCTCTTTGTTATCTGAGGATATTTCCTTTGGCCCTATAGTCTTCCAAGGGATCCGAAATATCTGTTCTCAGATTCCACAGAAATAAGGCTAGCAAAGAGATCCACGAAATACAGATGTAACTCTGTGAGATGAATTAACAGAACACTAAGCAGTTTCTCAGAAAGCTTCTTTCCAGATTTCATCTGAGGATATTTCCTTTTTCACCATAGCCCTCTATGGGCTTCCAAATATCACTTTGCCAATTCCACAAGAACTGTCTCAGCGAAAGGGTTCTTGAGGGAAAGCTGTAACTCTGTGAGATGATTTCAAAGAACACAAAGAAGTTTCTCAGAAAGCTTCTTTCTCTTTGTTATCGGAGGATATTTCCTTTGGCCCTATAGTCTTGCAAGGGATCCGAAATATCTGTTCTCAGATTCCACAGAAATAAGGCTAGCAAAGAGGTCCACGAAATACACATGTAACTCTGTGAGATGAATTAACAGAACACTGAGCAGTTTCTCAGAAAGCTTCTTTCCAGATTTCATCTGAGGATATTTCCTTTTTCACCCTAGCCCTCTATGGGCTTCCAAATATCACTTTGCCAATTGCACAAGAACTGCCTTGGCGAAAGGCTTCTTTAGGGGAAAGCTGTAACTCTGTGAGATGATTTCACAGAATACAAAGAAGTTTCTCAGAAAGCTTCTTTCTGTTTGTTATCGGAGGATATTTCCTTTGGTCCTTTAGTCTTCCAAGGGATCCGAAATATCTGTTCTCAGATTCCACAGAAATAAGGCTAGCAAAGAGATCCATGAAATACAGATGTAACTCTGTGAGATGAATTAACAGAACACTAAGCACTTTCTCAGAAAGCTTCTTTCCGGATTTCATCTGAGAATATTTCCTTTTTCACCATAGCCCTCTAAGGGCTTCCAAATATCACTTTGCCAATTCCACAAGAACTGTCTTGGCGAAAGGATTCTTGAGGGGAAAGCTGTAACTCTGTGAGATGATTTCAAAGAACACAAAGAAGTTTCTCAGAAAGCTTCTTTCTCTTTGTTATCGGAGGATATTTCCTTTGGCCCTATAGTCTTCCAAGGGATCCGAAATATCTGTTCTCAGATTCCACAGAAATAAGGCTAGCAAAGAGGTCCACGAAATACACATGTAACTCTGTGAGATGAATTAACAGAACACTAAGCAGTTTCTCAGAAAGCTTCTTTCCAGATTTCATCTGAGGATATTTCCTTTTTCACCATAGCCCTCTATGGGCTTCCAAATATCACTTTGCCAATTCCAAAAGAACTGTCTTGGCGAAAGGCTTCTTGAGGTGAAAGCTGTAACTCTGTGAGATGATTTCACAGAACACAAAGAAGTTTCTCAGAAAGCTACTTTTTGTTTGTTATCGGAGGATATTTCCTTTGGCCCTATAGTCTTCCAAGGGATCCGAAATATCTGTTCTCAGATTCCACAGAAATAAGGCTAGCAAAGAGATCGACGAAATACAGATGTAACTCTGTGAGATGAATTAACAGAACACTAAGCAGTTTCTCAGAAAGCTTCTTTCCAGATTTCATCTGAGGATATTTCCTTTTTCACCATAGCCCTCTATGGGCTTCCAAATATCACTTTGCCATTTCCACAAGAACTGTCTTAACGAAAGGCTTCTTGAGGGGAAAGCTGTGACTCTGTGAGATGATTTCAAAGAACACAAAGAAGGTTTCTCAGAAAGTTTCTCTTTGTTATCGGAGGATATTTCCTTTGGCCCTGTAGTCTTCCTAGATATCCGAAATATCTGTTCTCAGATTCCACAGAAAAAAGGCTAGCAAAGATATAGACGAAATACACATTTAACTCTTTGAGATGAATTAACAGAACAGTAAGCAGTTTCTCAGAAAGCTTGTTTCCAGATTTCACGAAGGATATTTCCTTTTTCACCATAGCCCTCTAGGGGCTTCGAAATATCACTTTGCCAATTCCACAAGAACTGTCTTAGCAAAAGGCTTTTGAGGGGAAAGCTGTAACTCTGTGAGATGATTTCACAGAACACAAAGACGTTTCTCAGAAAGCTTCTTTCTCTTTGTTACCGGAGGATATTTCCTTTGGCCCTATAGTTTTCCAAGGGATCCGAAGTATCTGTTCTCAGATACCACAGAAATAAGGCTAGTAAAGAAATCCACGAAATAGAGATGTAACTCTGTGAGATGAATTAACAGAACACTAATCAGTTTCTCAGAAAGCTTCTTTCCAGATTTCATCTGGGGATATTTCCTTTTTCACCATAGCCCTCTATGGGCTTCCAAATATCACTTTGCCAATTCCACAAGAACTGTCTTAGCGAAAGGCTTCTTGAGGGGAAAGCTGTAACTCTGTGAGATGATTTCAAAGAACACAAAGAAGTTTCTCAGAAAGCTTCTTTCTCTTTGTTATCGGAGGATATTTCCTTTGGCCCTATAGTCTTCCAAGGGATCCGAAATATCTGTTCTCAGATTCCACAGAAAAAAGGCTAGCAAAGAGATAGACGAAATACAGATTTAACTCTGTGAGTTGAATTAACAGAACACTAAGCAGTTTCTCAGAAAGCTTGTTTCCAGATTTCATCGAAGGATATTTCCTTTTTCACCATAGCCCTCTATGGGCTTCCAAATATCACTTTGCCAATTTCACAAGAACTGTCTTAGCGAAACGCTTCTTGACGGGAAAGCTGTAACTCTGTGAGATGATTTCACAGAACACAAAGAAGTTTCTCAGAAAGCTTCTTTTTGTTTGTTATCGGAGGATATTTCCTTTGGCCCTATAGTCTTCCAAGGGATCCGAAATATCTGTTCTCAGATTCCACAGAAATAAGGCTAGCAAAGAGATCCACGAAATACAGATGTAACTCTGTGAGATGAATTAACAGAACACTAAGCAGTTTCTCAGAAAGCTTCTTTCCAGATTTCATCTGAGGATATTTCCTTTTTCACCATAGCCCTCTATGGGCTTCCAAATATCACTTTGCCAATTCCACAAGAAGTGTCTTAGCGAAAGGCTTCTTGAGGTGAAAGCTGTAACTCTGTGAGATGATTTCACAGAACACAAAGAAGTTTCTCAGAAAGCTTCTTTTTGTTTGTTATCGGAGGATATTTCCTTTGGCCCTATATTCTTCCAAGGGATCCGAAATATCTGTTCTCAGATTCCACAGAAATAAGGCTAGCAAAGAGATCGACGAAATACAGATGTAACTCTTTGAGATGAATTAACAGAACACTAAGCAGTTTCTCAGAAAGCTTCTTTCCAGATTTCATCTGAGGATATTTCCTTTTTCACCATAGCCCTCTAAGGGCTTCCAAATATCACTTTGCCATTTCCACAAGAACTGTCTTAACGAAAGGCTTCTTGATGGGAAAGCTGTGACTCTGTGAGATGATTTCAAAGAACACAAAGAAGGTTTCTCAGAAAGTTTCTTTCTCTTTGTTATTGGAGGATATTTCCTTTGGCCCTGTAGTCTTCCAAGGGATCCGAAATATCTGTTCTCAGATTCCACAGAAAAAAGGCTAGCAAAGATATAGACGAAATACACATTTAACTCTGTGAGTTGAATTAACAGAACACTAAGCAGTTTCTCAGAAAGCTTGTTTCCAGATTTCATCGAAGGATATTTCCTTTTTCACCATAGCCCTCTAAGGGCTTCCAAATATCACTTTGCCAATTCCACAAGAACTGTCTTAGCGAAAGGCTTCTTGACGAGAAAGCTGTAACTCTGTGAGATGATTTCACAGAACACAAAGAAGTTTCTCAGAAAGCTTCTTTCTCTTTGTTATCGGAGGATATTTCCTTTGGCCCTATAGTCTTCCAAGGGATCCGAAATATCTGTTCTCAGATTCCACAGAAATAAGGCTGGCTAAGAGATCCATGAAATACAGATGTAACTCTGTGAGATGAATTAACAGAACACTAAGCAGTTTCTCAGAAAGCTTCTTTCCAGATTTCATCTGAGGATATTTCCTTTTTCACCTTAGCCCTCTATGGGCTTCCAAATATCACTTTGCCAATTCCACAAGAACTGTCTTGGCGAAAGTATTCTTGAGGCGAAAGCTGTACCTATGTGAGATGATTTCACAGAACACAAAGAAGTTTCTCAGAAAGCTTCTTTCTCTTTGTTATCGGAGGATATTTCCTTTGGCCCTATAGTCTTCCAAGGGATCCGAAATATCTGTTCTCAGATTCCACAGAAATAAGGCTAGCAAAGAGATCCACGAAATACAGATGTAACTCTGTGAGATGAATTAACAGAACACTAAGCAGTTTCTTAGAAAGCTTCTTTCCAGATTTCATCGGAGGATATTTCCTTTTTCACCATAGCCCTCTATGGGCTTCCAAATATCACTTTGCCAATTCCACAAGAACTGTCTTGGCGAAAGGCTTCTTGAGGGGAAAGCTGTAACTCTGTCAGATGATTTCACAGAACACAAAGAAGTTTCTCAGAAAGCTTCTTTCTCTTTGTTATCGGAGGATATTTCCTTTGGCCCCATAGTCTTCCAAGGGATCCGAATTATCTGTTCTCAGATTCCACAGAAATAAGGCTAGCAAAGAGATCCACGAAATACAGATGTAACTCTGTGAGATGAATTAACAGAACACTAAGCAGTTTCTCAGAAAGCTTCTTTCCAGATTTCATCTGTGAATATTTCCTTTTTCACCATAGCCCTCTATGGGCTTCCAAATATCACTTTGCCAATTCCACAAGAACTGTCTTGGCGAAAGTATTGTTGAGGGGAATGCTGTAACTCTGTGAGATGATTTCACAGAACACAAAGAAGTTTCTCAGATAGCTTCTTTCTCTTTGTTATCGGAGGATATTTCCTTTGGCCCTATAGTCTTCCAAGGGATCCGAAATATCTGTTCTCAGATTCCACAGAAAAAAGGCTAGCAAAGAGATAGACGAAATACAGATTTAACTCTGTGAGTTGAATTAACAGAACACTAAGCAGTTTCTCAGAAAGCTTGTTTCCAGATTTCATCGAAGGATATTTCCTTTTTCACCATAGCCCTCTATGGGCTTCCAAATATCACTTTGCCAATTTCACAAGAACTGTCTTAGCGAAACGCTTCTTGACGTGAAAGCTGTAACTCTGTGAGATGATTTCACAGAACACAAAGAAGTTTCTCAGAAAGCTTCTTTTTGTTTGTTATCGGAGGATATTTCCTTTGGCCCTATAGTCTTCCAAGGGATCCGAAATATCTGTTCTCAGATTCCACAGAAATAAGGCTAGCAAAGTGATCCACGAAATACAGATGTAACTCTGTGAGATGAATTAACAGAACACTAAGCAGTTTCTCAGAAAGCTTCTTTCCAGATTTCATCTGAGGATATTTAATCTTTCACCATAGCCCTCTATGGGCTTCCAATATCACTTTGCCATTTTCACAAGATCTGTCTTAGCGAAAGGCTTCTTGAGGGGAAAGCTATAACTCTGTCAGATGATTTCACAGAATACAAAGTAGTTTCTCAGAAAGCTTCTTTCTCTTTGTTATCGGAGGATATTTCCTTTGGCCCTATAGTCTTCCAAGGGATCCGAAATATCTGTTCTCAGATTCCACAGAAATAAGGCTAGCAAAGAGATCCACGAAATACAGATGTAACTCTGTGAGATGAATTAACAGAACACTAAGCAGTTTCTCAGAAAGCTTCTTTCCAGATTTCATCTGAGGATATTTCCTTTTTCACCATAGCCCTCTATGGGCTTCCAAATATCACTTTGCCAATTCCACAAGAAGTGTCTTAGCGAAAGGCTTCTTGAGGTGAAAGCTGTAACTCTGTGAGATGATTTCACAGAACACAAAGAAGTTTCTCAGAAAGCTTCTTTTTGTTTGTTATCGGAGGATATTTCCTTTGGCCCTATATTCTTCCAAGGGATCCGAAATATCTGTTCTCAGATTCCACAGAAATAAGGCTAGCAAAGAGATCGACGAAATACAGATGTAACTCTGTGAGATGAATTAACAGAACACTAAGCAGTTTCTCAGAAAGCTTCTTTCCAGATTTCATCTGAGGATATTTACTTTTTCACCATAGCCCTCTAAGGGCTTCCAAATATCACTTTGCCATTTCCACAAGAACTGTCTTAACGAAAGGCTTCTTGATGGGAAAGCTGTGACTCTGTGAGATGATTTCAAAGAACACAAAGAAGGTTTCTCAGAAAGTTTCTTTCTCTTTGTTATTGGAGGATATTTCCTTTGGTCCTGTAGTCTTCCAAGGGATCCGAAATATCTGTTCTCAGATTCCACAGAAAAAAGGCTAGCAAAGATATAGACGAAATACACATTTAACTCTGTGAGATGAATTAACAGAACACTAAGCAGTTTCTCAGAAAGCTTGTTTCCAGATTTCATCGAAGGATATTTCCTTTTTCACCATAGCCCTCTAAGGGCTTCCAAATATCACTTTGCCAATTCCACAAGAACTGTCTTAGCGAAAGGCTTCTTGACGAGAAAGCTGTAACTCTGTGAGATGATTTCACAGAACACAAAGAAGTTTCTCAGAAAGCTTCTTTCTCTTTGTTATCGGAGGATATTTCCTTTGGCCCTATAGTCTTCCAAGGGATCCGAAATATCTGTTCTCAGATTCCACAGAAATAAGGCTGGCTAAGAGATCCATGAAATACAGATGTAACTCTGTGAGATGAATTAACAGAACACTAAGCAGTTTCTCAGAAAGCTTCTTTCCAGATTTCATCTGTGAATATTTCCTTTTTCAGCATAGCCCTCTATGGGCTTTCAAATATCACTTTGCCAATTCCACAAGAACTGTCTTGGCGAAAGTATTCTTGAGGCGAAAGCTGTACCTATGTGAGATGATTTCACAGAACACAAAGAAGTTTCTCAGAAAGCTTCTTTCTCTTTGTTATCGGAGGATATTTCCTTTGGCCCTATAGTCTTCCAAGGGATCCGAAATATCTGTTCTCAGATTCCACAGAAATAAGGCTAGCAAAGAGATCCACGAAATACAGATGTAACTCTGTGAGATGAATTAACAGAACACTAAGCAGTTTCTTAGAAAGCTTCTTTCCAGATTTCATCGGAGGATATTTCCTTTTTCACCATAGCCCTCTATGGGCTTCCAAATATCACTTTGCCCATTGCACAAGAACTGTCTTGGCGAAAGGCTTCTTGAGGGGAAAGCTGTAACTCTGTGAGATGATTTCACAGAACACAAAGAAGTTTCTCAGAAAGCTTCTTTCTCTTTGTTATCGGAGGATATTTCCTTTGGCCCTATAGTCTTCCAAGGGATCCGAAATATCTGTTCTCAGATTCCACAGAAATAAGGCTAGCAAAGAGATCCACGAAATACAGATGTAACTCTGTGAGATGAATTAACAGAACACTAAGCAGTTTCTCAGAAAGCTTCTTTCCAGATTTCATCTGTGAATATTTCCTTTTTCACCATAGCCCTCTATGGGCTTCCAAATATCACTTTGCCAATTCCACAAGAACTGTCTTGGCGAAAGTATTGTTGAGGGGAATGCTGTAACTCTGTGAGATGATTTCACAGAACACAAAGAAGTTTCTCAGAAAGCTTCTTTCTCTTTGTTATCGGAGGATATTTCCTTTGGCCCTATAGTCTTCAAAGGGATCCGAAATATCTGTTCTCAGATTCCACAGAAATAAGGCTGGGTAAGAGATCCACGAAATACAGATGTAACTCTGTGAGATGAATTAACAGAACACTAAGCAGTTTCTCAGAAAGCTTCTTTCCAGATTTCATCTGTGAATATTTCCTTTTTCACCATAGCCCTTGATGGGCTTCCAAATATCACTTTGCCAATTCCACAAGAACTGTCTTGGCGAAAGGATTCTTGAGGGGAAAGCTGTACCTCTGTGAGATGATTTCACAGAACACAAAGAAGTTTCTCAGAAAGCTTCTTTCTCTTTGTTATCGGAGGATATTTCCTTTGGCCCTATAGTCTTCCAAGGGATCCGAAATATCTGTTCTCAGATTCCACAGATATAAGGCTAGCAAAGAGATCCACGAAATACAGATGTAACTCTGTGAGATGAATTAACAGAACACTAAGCAGTTTCTCAGAAAGCTTCTTTCCAGATTTCATCGGAGGTTATTTCCTTTTTCACCATAGCCCTCTATGGGCTTCCAAATATCACTTTGCCAATTCCACAAGAACTGTCTTAGCGAAAGGCTTCTTGAGGGGAAAGCTGTAACTATGTGAGATGATTTCAAAGAACACAAAGAAGTGTCTCAGAAAGTTTCTTTCTCTTTGTTATCGGAGGATATTTCCTTTGGCCCTATAGTCTTCCAAGGGATCCGAAATATCTGTTCTCAGATTCCACAGAAATAAGGCTAGCAAAGAAATCGACGAAATACAGATGTAACTCTGTGAGATGAATTAACAGAACACTAAGAAGTTTCTCAGAAAGCTTCTTTCCAGATTTCATCTGAGGATATTTCCGTTTTCACAATAGCCCTCTATGGGCTTCCAAATATCACTTTACCAATTCCACAAGAACCGTCTTGGCGAAAGACTTCTTGAGGGGAAAGCTGTAACTCTGTGAGATGATTTCAAAGAACACAAAGAAGTTTCTCAGAAAGCTTCTTTCTCTTTGTTATCGGCGGATATTTCCTTTGGCTCTATAGTCTTCCAAGGGATCCGAAATATCTGTTCTCAGATTTCACAGAAATAAGGCTAGCAAAGAGATCCACGAAATACAGATGTAACTCTCTGAGATGAATTAACAGAACACTAAGCAGTTTCTCAGAAAGCTTCTTTCCAGATTTCATAGGAGGATATTTCCTTTTTCACCATAGACCTCTATGGGCTTCCAAATATCACTTTGCCAATTCCACAAGAAGTGTCTTAGCGAAAGGCTTCTTGAGGGGATAGCTGTAACTCTGTGAGATGATTTCACAGAACACAAAGAAGTTTCTCAGAAAGCTTCTTTCTCTTTGTTATCGGAGGATATTTCCTTTGGCCCTATAGTCTTCCAAGGGATCCAAAGTATCTGTTCTCAGATTCCACAGAAATAAGGCTAGCAAAGAGATCGACGAAATACAGATGTAACTCTGTGAGATGAATTAACAGAACACTAAGCAGTTTCTCAGAAAGCTTCTTTCCAGATTTCATCTGAGGATATTTCCTTTTTCACCATAGCCCTCTATGGGCTTCCCAATATCACTTTGCCAATTCCACAAGAACTGTCTTGGCGAAAGGGTTCTTGAGGGGAAAGCTGTAATTCTGTGAGATGATTTCACAGAACACAAAGAAGTTTCTCAGAAAGCTTCTTTCTCTTTGTTATCGGAGGATATTTCCTTTGGCCCTATAGTCTTCCAAGGGATCCGAAATATCTGTTCTCAGATTCCACAGAAATAAGGCTAGCAAAGAGATCCACGAAATACAGATGTAACTCTGTGAGATGAATTAACAGAACACTAAGCAGTTTCTCAGAAAGCTTCTTTCCAGATTTCATCTGTGAATATTTCCTTTTTCACCATAGCCCTCTATGGGCTTCCAAATATCACTTTGCCAATTCCACAAGAACTGTCTTGGCGAAAGACTTCTTGAGGGGAAAGCTGTAACTCTGTGAGATGGTTTCACAGAACACAAAGAAGTTTCTCAGAAAGCTTCTTTCTCTTTGTTATCGGCGGATATTTCCTTTGGCCCTATAGTCTTCCAAGGGATCCGAAATATCTGTTCTCAGATTCCACAGAAATAAGGCTAGCAAAGAGATCCACGAAATACAGATGTAAATCTGTGAGATGAATTAACAGAACACTAAGCAGTTTCTCAAAAAGCTTCTTTCCGGATTTCATCGGAGGATATTTCCTTTTTCACCATAGCCCTCTAGGGGCTTCGAAATATCACTTTGCCAATTCCACAAGAACTGTCTTAGCAAAAGGCTTTTTGAGGGGAAAGCTGTAACTCTGTGAGATGATTTCACAGAACACAAAGACGTTTCTCAGAAAGCTTCTTTCTCTTTGTTACCGGAGGATATTTCCTTTGGCCCTATAGTTTTCCAAGGGATCCGAAGTATCTGTTCTCAGATACCACAGAAATAAGGCTAGCAAAGAGATCGACGAAATACAGATGTAACTCTGTGAGATGAATTAACAGAACACTAAGCAGTTTCTCAAAAAGCTTCTTTCCAGACTTCATCTGAGGATATTTCCTTTTTCACCATAGCCCTCTATGGGCTTCCAAATATCACTTTGCCAATTCCACAAGAACTGTCTTGGCGAAACGCTTCTTGAGGGGAAAGCTGTAACTCTGTGAGATGATTTCACAGAACACAAAGAAGTTTCTCAGAAAGCTTCTTTCTCTTTGTTATCGGAGAATATTTCCTTTGGCCCTATAGTCTTCCAAGGGATCCAAATATCTGTTCTCAGATTCCACAGAAATAAGGCTAGTAAAGAGATCCACGAAATAGAGATGTAACTCTGTGAGATGAATTAACAGAACACTAATCAGTTTCTCAGAAAGCTTCTTTCCAGATTTCATCTGAGGATATTTCCTTTTTCACCATAACCCTCTATGGGCTTCCAAATATCACTTTGCCAATTTCACAAGATCTGTCTTAGCGAAAGGCTTCTTGAGGGGAAAGCTGTAACTCTGTCAGATGATTTCACAGAACACAAAGAAGTTTCTCAGAAAGCTTCTTTCTCTTTGTTATCGGAGGATATTTCCTTTGGCCCCATAGTCTTCCAAGGGATCCGAATTATCTGTTCTCAGATTCCACAGAAATAAGGCTAGCAAAGAGATCCACGAAATACAGATGTAACTCTGTGAGATGAATTAACAGAACACTAAGCAGTTTCTCAGAAAGCTTCTTTCCAGATTTCATCTGGGGATATTTCCTTTTTCACCATAGCCCTCTATGGGTTTCCAAATATCACTTTGCCAATTCCACAAGAACTGTCTTAGCGAAAGGCTTCTTGAGGGGAAAGCTGTAACTCTGTGAGATGATTTCAAAGAACACAAAGAAGTTTCTCAGAAAGCTTCTTTCTGTTTGTTATCGGAGGATATTTCCTTTGGCCCTATAGTCTTCCAAGGGATCCGAAATATCTGTTCTCAGATTCCACAGAAAAAAGGCTAGCAAAGAGATAGACGAAATACAGATTTAACTCTGTGAGTTGAATTAACAGAACACTAAGCAGTTTCTCAGAAAGCTTGTTTCCAGATTTCATCGAAGGATATTTCCTTTTTCACCATAGCCCTCTATGGGCTTCCAAATATCACTTTGCCAATTTCACAAGAACTGTCTTAGCGAAACGCTTCTTGACGGGAAAGCTGTAACTCTGTGAGATGATTTCACAGAACACAAAGAAGTTTCTCAGAAAGCTTCTTTTTGTTTGTTATCGGAGGATATTTCCTTTGGCCCTATAGTCTTCCAAGGGATCCGAAATATCTGTTCTCAGATTCCACAGAAATAAGGCTAGCAAAGTGATCCACGAAATACAGATGTAACTCTGTGAGATGAATTAACAGAACACTAAGCAGTTTCTCAGAAAGCTTCTTTCCAGATTTCATCTGAGGATATTTAATCTTTCACCATAGCCCTCTATGGGCTTCCAATATCACTTTGCCATTTTCACAAGATCTGTCTTAGCGAAAGGCTTCTTGAGGGGAAAGCTATAACTCTGTCAGATGATTTCACAGAATACAAAGTAGTTTCTCAGAAAGCTTCTTTCTCTTTGTTATCGGAGGATATTTCCTTTGGCCCTATAGTCTTCCAAGGGATCCGAAATATCTGTTCTCAGATTCCACAGAAATAAGGCTAGCAAAGAGATCCACGAAATACAGATGTAACTCTGTGAGATGAATTAACAGAACACTAAGCAGTTTCTCAGAAAGCTTCTTTCCAGATTTCATCTGAGGATATTTCCTTTTTCACCATAGCCCTCTATGGGCTTCCAAATATCACTTTGCCAATTCCACAAGAAGTGTCTTAGCGAAAGGCTTCTTGAGGTGAAAGCTGTAACTCTGTGAGATGATTTCACAGAACACAAAGAAGTTTCTCAGAAAGCTTCTTTTTGTTTGTTATCGGAGGATATTTCCTTTGGCCCTATATTCTTCCAAGGGATCCGAAATATCTGTTCTCAGATTCCACAGAAATAAGGCTAGCAAAGAGATCGACGAAATACAGATGTAACTCTGTGAGATGAATTAACAGAACACTAAGCAGTTTCTCAGAAAGCTTCTTTCCAGATTTCATCTGAGGATATTTACTTTTTCACCATAGCCCTCTAAGGGCTTCCAAATATCACTTTGCCATTTCCACAAGAACTGTCTTAACGAAAGGCTTCTTGATGGGAAAGCTGTGACTCTGTGAGATGATTTCAAAGAACACAAAGAAGGTTTCTCAGAAAGTTTCTTTCTCTTTGTTATTGGAGGATATTTCCTTTGGTCCTGTAGTCTTCCAAGG
This sequence comes from Macaca fascicularis, assembly GCF_037993035.2. Taxonomy (NCBI): domain Eukaryota; kingdom Metazoa; phylum Chordata; class Mammalia; order Primates; family Cercopithecidae; genus Macaca; species Macaca fascicularis. The sequence continues at coordinate 69,473,460 of NC_088376.1, read as the reverse complement.
GATCCGAAATATCTGTTCTCAGATTCCACAGAAAAAAGGCTAGCAAAGATATAGACGAAATACACATTTAACTCTGTGAGATGAATTAACAGAACACTAAGCAGTTTCTCAGAAAGCTTGTTTCCAGATTTCATCGAAGGATATTTCCTTTTTCACCATAGCCCTCTAAGGGCTTCCAAATATCACTTTGCCAATTCCACAAGAACTGTCTTAGCGAAAGGCTTCTTGACGAGAAAGCTGTAACTCTGTGAGATGATTTCACAGAACACAAAGAAGTTTCTCAGAAAGCTTCTTTCTCTTTGTTATCGGAGGATATTTCCTTTGGCCCTATAGTCTTCCAAGGGATCCGAAATATCTGTTCTCAGATTCCACAGAAATAAGGCTGGCTAAGAGATCCATGAAATACAGATGTAACTCTGTGAGATGAATTAACAGAACACTAAGCAGTTTCTCAGAAAGCTTCTTTCCAGATTTCATCTGTGAATATTTCCTTTTTCAGCATAGCCCTCTATGGGCTTCCAAATATCACTTTGCCAATTCCACAAGAACTGTCTTGGCGAAAGTATTCTTGAGGCGAAAGCTGTACCTATGTGAGATGATTTCACAGAACACAAAGAAGTTTCTCAGAAAGCTTCTTTCTCTTTGTTATCGGAGGATATTTCCTTTGGCCCTATAGTCTTCCAAGGGATCCGAAATATCTGTTCTCAGATTCCACAGAAATAAGGCTAGCAAAGAGATCCACGAAATACAGATGTAACTCTGTGAGATGAATTAACAGAACACTAAGCAGTTTCTTAGAAAGCTTCTTTCCAGATTTCATCGGAGGATATTTCCTTTTTCACCATAGCCCTCTATGGGCTTCCAAATATCACTTTGCCCATTGCACAAGAACTGTCTTGGCGAAAGGCTTCTTGAGGGGAAAGCTGTAACTCTGTGAGATGATTTCACAGAACACAAAGAAGTTTCTCAGAAAGCTTCTTTCTCTTTGTTATCGGAGGATATTTCCTTTGGCCCTATAGTCTTCCAAGGGATCCGAAATATCTGTTCTCAGATTCCACAGAAATAAGGCTAGCAAAGAGATCCACGAAATACAGATGTAACTCTGTGAGATGAATTAACAGAACACTAAGCAGTTTCTCAGAAAGCTTCTTTCCAGATTTCATCTGTGAATATTTCCTTTTTCACCATAGCCCTCTATGGGCTTCCAAATATCACTTTGCCAATTCCACAAGAACTGTCTTGGCGAAAGTATTGTTGAGGGGAATGCTGTAACTCTGTGAGATGATTTCACAGAACACAAAGAAGTTTCTCAGAAAGCTTCTTTCTCTTTGTTATCGGAGGATATTTCCTTTGGCCCTATAGTCTTCAAAGGGATCCGAAATATCTGTTCTCAGATTCCACAGAAATAAGGCTGGGTAAGAGATCCACGAAATACAGATGTAACTCTGTGAGATGAATTAACAGAACACTAAGCAGTTTCTCAGAAAGCTTCTTTCCAGATTTCATCTGTGAATATTTCCTTTTTCACCATAGCCCTTGATGGGCTTCCAAATATCACTTTGCCAATTCCACAAGAACTGTCTTGGCGAAAGGATTATTGAGGGGAAAGCTGTACCTCTGTGAGATGATTTCACAGAACACAAAGAAGTTTCTCAGAAAGCTTCTTTCTCTTTGTTATCGGAGGATATTTCCTTTGGCCCTATAGTCTTCCAAGGGATCCGAAATATCTGTTCTCAGATTCCACAGATATAAGGCTAGCAAAGAGATCCACGAAATACAGATGTAACTCTGTGAGATGAATTAACAGAACACTAAGCAGTTTCTCAGAAAGCTTCTTTCCAGATTTCATCGGAGGTTATTTCCTTTTTCACCATAGCCCTCTATGGGCTTCCAAATATCACTTTGCCAATTCCACAAGAACTGTCTTAGCGAAAGGCTTCTTGAGGGGAAAGCTGTAACTACGTGAGATGATTTCAAAGAACACAAAGAAGTGTCTCAGAAAGTTTCTTTCTCTTTGTTATCGGAGGATATTTCCTTTGGCCCTATAGTCTTCCAAGGGATCCGAAATATCTGTTCTCAGATTCCACAGAAATAAGGCTAGCAAAGAAATCGACGAAATACAGATGTAACTCTGTGAGATGAATTAACAGAACACTAAGCAGTTTCTCAGAAAGCTTCTTTCCAGATTTCATCTGAGGATATTTCCGTTTTCACAATAGCCCTCTATGGGCTTCCAAATATCACTTTACCAATTCCACAAGAACCGTCTTGGCGAAAGACTTCTTGAGGGGAAAGCTGTAACTCTGTGAGATGATTTCAAAGAACACAAAGAAGTTTCTCAGAAAGCTTCTTTCTCTTTGTTATCGGCGGATATTTCCTTTGGCTCTATAGTCTTCCAAGGGATCCGAAATATCTGTTCTCAGATTCCACAGAAATAAGGCTAGCAAAGAGATCCACGAAATACAGATGTAACTCTCTGAGATGAATTAACAGAACACTAAGCAGTTTCTCAGAAAGCTTCTTTCCAGATTTCATAGGAGGATATTTCCTTTTTCACCATAGCCCTCTATGGGCTTCCAAATATCACTTTGCCAATTCCACAAGAACTGTCTTAGCGAAAGGCTTCTTGAGGGGATAGCTGTAACTCTGTGAGATGATTTCACAGAACACAAAGAAGTTTCTCAGAAAGCTTCTTTTTGTTTGTTATCGGAGGATATTTCCTTTGGCCCTATAGTCTTCCAAGGGATCCGAAGTATCTGTTCTCAGATTCCACAGAAATAAGGCTAGCAAAGAGATCGACGAAATACAGATGTAACTCTGTGAGATGAATTAACAGAACACTAAGCAGTTTCTCAGAAAGCTTCTTTCCAGATTTCATCTGAGGATATTTCCTTTTTCACCATAGCCCTCTATGGGCTTCCAAATATCACTTTGCCAATTCCACAAGAACTGTCTTGGCGAAAGGCTTCTTGAGGTGAAAGCTGTAACTCTGTGAGATGATTTCACAGAACACAAAGAAGTTTCTCAGAAAGTTTCTTTCTCTTTGTTATCGGAGAATATTTCCTTTGGCTCTATACTCTTCCAAGGGATCCGAAATATCTGTTCTCAGATTCCACAGAAATAAGGCTAGCAAAGAGGTCCACGAAATACACATGTAACTCTGTGAGATGAATTAACAAAACACTAAGCAGTTTCTCAGAAAGCTTCTTTCCAGATTTCATCTGAGGATATTTCCTTTTTCACCATAGCCCTCTATGGGCTTCCCAATATCACTTTGCCAATTCCACAAGAACTGTCTTGGCGAAAGGGTTCTTGAGGGGAAAGCTGTAATTCTGTGAGATGATTTCACAGAACACAAAGAAGTTTCTCAGAAAGCTTCTTTCTCTTTGTTATCGGAGGATATTTCCTTTGGCCCTATAGTCTTCCAAGGGATCCGAAATATCTGTTCTCAGATTCCACAGAAATAAGGCTAGCAAAGAGATCCACGAAATACAGATGTAACTCTGTGAGATGAATTAACAGAACACTAAGCAGTTTCTCAGAAAGCTTCTTTCCAGATTTCATCTGTGAATATTTCCTTTTTCACCATAGCCCTCTATGGGCTTCCAAATATCACTTTGCCAATTCCACAAGAACGGTCTTGGCGAAAGACTTCTTGAGGGGAAAGCTGTAACTCTGTGAGATGATTTCACAGAACACAAAGAAGTTTCTCAGAAAGCTTCCTTCTCTTTGTTATCGGCGGATATTTCCTTTGGCCCTATAGTCTTCCAAGGGATCCGAAATATCTGTTCTCAGATTCCACAGAAATAAGGCTAGCAAAGAGATCCACGAAATACAGATGTAAATCTGTGAGATGAATTAACAGAACACTAAGCAGTTTCTCAAAAAGCTTCTTTCCGGATTTCATCGGAGGATATTTCCTTTTTCACCATAGCCCTCTAGGGGCTTCGAAATATCACTTTGCCAATTCCACAAGAACTGTCTTAGCAAAAGGCTTTTTGAGGGGAAAGCTGTAACTCTGTGAGATGATTTCACAGAACACAAAGACGTTTCTCAGAAAGCTTCTTTCTCTTTGTTACCGGAGGATATTTCCTTTGGCCCTATAGTTTTCCAAGGGATCCGAAGTATCTGTTCTCAGATACCACAGAAATAAGGCTAGCAAAGAGATCGACGAAATACAGATGTAACTCTGTGAGATGAATTAACAGAACACTAAGCAGTTTCTCAAAAAGCTTCTTTCCAGACTTCATCTGAGGATATTTCCTTTTTCACCATAGCCCTCTATGGGCTTCCAAATATCACTTTGCCAATTCCACAAGAACTGTCTTGGCGAAACGCTTCTTGAGGGGAAAGCTGTAACTCTGTCAGATGATTTCACAGAACACAAAGAAGTTTCTCAGAAAGCTTCTTTCTCTTTGTTATCGGAGGATATTTCCTTTGGCCCCATAGTCTTCCAAGGGATCCGAAATATCTGTTCTCAGATTCCACAGAAATAAGGCTAGCAAAGAGATCCACGAAATAGAGATGTAAATCTGTGAGATGAATTAACAGAACACTAAGCAGTTTCTCAGAAAGCTTCTTTCCAGATTTCATCTGAGGATATTTCCTTTTTCACCATAGCCCTCTAAGGGCTTCCAAATATCACTTTGCCAATTCCACAAGAACTGTCTTAGCGAAAGGCTTCTTGAGGGGAAAGCTGTAACTCTGTGAGATGATTTCAAAGAACACAAAGAAGTTTCTCAGAAAGCTTCTTTCTCTGTGTTATCGGAGGATATTTCCTTTGGCCCTATAGTCTTCCAAGGGATCCGAAATATCTGTTCTCAGATTCCACAGAAATAAGGCTAGCAAAGAGATCCACGAAATACAGATGTAACTCTGTGAGATGAATTAACAGAACACTAAGCAGTTTCTCTAAAAGCTTCTTTCCGGATTTCATCGGAGGATATTTCCTTTTTCACCATAGCCCTCTATGGGCTTCCAAATATCACTTTGCCAATTCCACAAGAACTGTCTTAGCGAAAGGCTTCTTGAGGGGAAAGCTGTAACTCTGTGAGATGATTTCAAAGAACACAAAGAAGTTTCTCAGAAAGCTTCTTTCTCTTTGGTACCGGAGGATATTTCCTTTGGCCCTATAGTCTTCCAAGGGATCCGAAGTATCTGTTCTCAGATACCACAGAAATAAGGCTAGCAAAGAGATCGACGAAATACAGATGTAACTCTGTGAGATGAATTAACAGAACACTAAGCAGTTTCTCAGAAAGCTTCTTTCCAGACTTCATCTGAGGATATTTCCTTTTTCACCATAGCCCTCTATGGGCTTCCAAATATCACTTTGCCAATTCCACAAGAACTGTCTTGGCGAAAGGCTTCTTGAGGGGAAAGCTGTAACTCTGTGAGATGATTTCAGAGAACACAAAGAAGTTTCTCAGAAAGCTTCTTTCCCTTTGTTATCGGAGAATATTTCCTTTGGCCCTATAGTCTTCCAAGGGATCCGAAATATCGGTTCTCAGATTCCACAGAAATAAGGCTAGCAAAGTGATCCACGACATACAGATGTAACTCTGTGAGATGAATTAACAGAACACTAAGCAGTTTCTCAGAAAGCTTCTTTCCAGATTTCATCTGAGGATATTTAATCTTTCACCATAGCCCTCTATGGGCTTCCAATATCACTTTGCCATTTTCACAAGATCTGTCTTAGCGAAAGGCTTCTTGAGGGGAAAGCTATAACTCTGTCAGATGATTTCACAGAATACAAAGAAGTTTCTCAGAAAGCTTCTTTCTCTTTGTTATCGGAGGATATTTCCTTTGGCCCTATAGTCTTCCAAGGGATCCGAAATATCTGTTCTCAGATTCCACAGAAATAAGGCTAGCAAAGAGATCCACGAAATACAGATGTAACTCTGTGAGATGAATTAACAGAACACTAAGCAGTTTCTCAGAAAGCTTCTTTCCAGATTTCATCTGAAGATATTTCCTTTTTCACCATAGCCCTCTATGGGCTTCCAAATATCACTTTGCCAATTCCACAAGAAGTGTCTTAGCGAAAGGCTTCTTGAGGTGAAAGCTGTAACTCTGTGAGATGATTTCACAGAACACAAAGAAGTTTCTCAGAAGCTTCTTTTTGTTTGTTATCGGAGGATATTTCCTTTGGCCCTATAGTCTTCCAAGGGATCAGAAATATCTGTTCTCAGATTCCACAGAAATAAGGCTAGCAAAGAGATCGACGAAATACAGATGTAACTCTGTGAGATGAATTAACAGAACACTAAGCAGTTTCTCAGAAAGCTTCTTTCCAGATTTCATCTGAGGATATTTCCTTTTTCACCATAGCCCTCTAAGGGCTTCCAAATATCACTTTGCCATTTCCACAAGGACTGTCTTAACGAAAGGCTTCTTGAGGGGAAAGCTGTGACTCTGTGAGATGATTTCAAAGAACACAAAGAAGGTTTATCAGAAAGTTTCTTTCTCTTTGTTATTGGAGGATATTTCCTTTGGCCCTGTAGTCTTCCAAGGGATCCGAAATATCTGTTCTCAGATTCCACAGAAAAAAGGCTAGCAAAGAGATAGACGAAATACACATTTAACTCTGTGAGATGAATTAACAGAACACTAAGAAGTTTCTCAGAAAGCTTGTTTCCAGATTTCATCGAAGGATATTTCCTTTTTCACCATAGCCCTCTAAGGGCTTCCAAATATCACTTTGCCAATTCCACAAGAACTGTCTTAGCGAAAGGCTTCTTGACGGGAAAGCTGTAACTCTGTGAGATGATTTCACAGAACACAAAGAAGTTTCTCAGAAAGCTTCTTTCTCTTTGTTATCGGAGGATATTTCCTTTGGCCCTATAGTCTTCCAAGGGATCCGAAATATCTGTTCTCAGATTCCACAGAAATAAGGCTGGCTAAGAGATCCACGAAATACAGATGTAACTCTGTGAGATGAATTAACAGAACACTAAGCAGTTTCTCAGAAAGCTTCTTTCCAGATTTCATCTGTGAATATTTCCTTTTTCAGCATAGCCCTCTATGGGCTTCCAAATATCACTTTGCCAATTCCACAAGAACTGTCTTGGCGAAAGTATTCTTGAGGGGAAAGCTGTACCTCTGTGAGATGATTTCACAGAACACAAAGAAGTTTCTCAGAAAGCTTCTTTCTCTTTGTTATCGGAGGATATTTCCTTTGGCCCTATAGTCTTCCAAGGGATCCGAAATATCTGTTCTCAGATTCCACAGAAATAAGGCTAGCAAAGAGATCCACGAAATACAGATGTAACTCTGTGAGATGAATTAACAGAACACTAAGCAGTTTCTTAGAAAGCTTCTTTCCAGATTTCATCGGAGGATATTTCCTTTTTCACCATAGCCCTCTATGGGCTTCCAAATATCACTTTGCCCATTGCACAAGAACTGTCTTGGCGAAAGGCTTCTTGAGGGGAAAGCTGTAACTCTGTGAGATGATTTCACAGAACACAAAGAAGTTTCTCAGAAAGCTTCTTTCTCTTTGTTATCGGAGGATATTTCCTTTGGCCCTATAGTCTTCCAAGGGATCCGAAATATCTGTTCTCAGATTCCACAGAAATAAGGCTAGCAAAGAGATCCACGAAATACAGATGTAACTCTGTGAGATGAATTAACAGAACACTAAGCAGTTTCTCAGAAAACTTCTTTCCAGATTTCATCTGTGAATATTTCCTTTTTCACCATTGCCCTCTATGGGCTTCCAAATATCACTTTGCCAATTCCACAAGAACTGTCTTGGCGAAAGGATTGTTGAGGGGAATGCTGTAACTCTGTGAGATGATTTCACAGAACACAAAGAAGTTTCTCAGAAAGCTTCTTTCTCTTTGTTATCGGAGGATATTTCCTTTGGCCCTATAGTCTTCCAAGGGATCCGAAATATCTGTTCTCAGATTCCACAGAAATAAGGCTAGCAAAGAGATCCACGAAATACAGATATAACTCTGTGAGATGAATTAACAGAACACTAAGCAGTTTCTCAGAAAGCTTCTTTCCAGATTTCATCGGAGGTTATTTCCTTTTTCAGCATAGCCCTCTATGGGCTTCCAAATATCACTTTGCCAATTCCACAAGAACTGTCTTAGCGAAAGGCTTCTTGAGGGGAAAGCTGTAACTATGTGAGATGATTTCAAAGAACACAAAGAAGTGTCTCAGAAAGTTTCTTTCTCTTTGTTATCGGAGGATATATCCTTTGGCCCTATAGTCTTCCAAGGGATCCGAAATATCTGTTCTCAGATTCCACAGAAATAAGGCTAGCAAAGAAATCGACGAAATACAGATGTAACTCTGTGAGATGAATTAACAGAACACTAAGTAGTTTCTCAGAAAGCTTCTTTCCAGATTTCATCTGAGGATATTTCCTTTTTCACAATAGCCCTCTATGGGCTTCCAAATATCACTTTACCAATTCCACAAGAACCGTCATGGCGAAAGACTTCTTGAGGGGAAAGCTGTAACTCTGTGAGATGATTTCAAAGAACACAAAGAAGTTTCTCAGAAAGCTTCTTTCTCTTTGTTATCGGCGGATATTTCCTTTGGCTCTATAGTCTTCCAAGGGATCCGAAATATCTGTTCTCAGATTCCACAGAAATAAGGCTAGCAAAGAGATCCACGAAATACAGATGTAACTCTATGAGATGAATTAACAGAACACTAAGCAGTTTCTCAGAAAGCTTCTTTCCAGATTTCATCGGAGGATATTTCCTTTTTCACCATAGCCCTCTATGGGCTTCCAAATATCACTTTGCCAATTCCACAAGAACTGTCTTAGCGAAAGGCTTCTTGAGGGGAAAGCTGTAACTCTGTGAGATGATTTCACAGAACACAAAGAAGTTTCTCAGAAAGCTTCTTTCTCTTTGTTATCGGAGGATATTTCCTTTGGCCCTATAGTCTTCCAAGGGATCCGAAATATCTGTTCTCAGATTCCACAGAAAAAAGGCTAGCAAAGAGATAGACGAAATACAGATTTAACTCTGTGAGTAGAATTGACAGAACACTAAGCAGTTTCTCAGAAAGCTTGTTTCCAGATTTCATGGAAGGATATTTCCTTTTTCACCATAGCCCTCTATGGGCTTCCAAATATACTTTGCCAATTTCACAAGAACTGTCTTAGCGAAACGCTTCTTGACGGGAAAGCTGTAACTCTGTGAGATGATTTCACAGAACACAAAGAAGTTTCTCAGAAAGCTTCTTTCTGTTTGTTATCGGAGGATATTTCCTTTGGCCCTATAGTCTTCCAAGGGATCCGAAATATCTGTTCTCAGATTCCACAGAAATAAGGCTAGCAAAGAGATCCACGAAATACAGATGTAACTCTGTGAGATGAATTAACAGAACACTAAGCAGTTTCTCAGAAAGCTTCTTTCCAGATTTCATCGGAGGTTATTTCCTTTTTCAGCATAGCCCTCTCTGGGCTTCCAAATATCACTTTGCCAATTCCACAAGAACTGTCTTAGCGAAAGGCTTCTTGAGGGGAAAGCTGTAACTATGTGAGATGATTTCAAAGAACACAAAGAAGTGTCTCAGAAAGTTTCTTTCTCTTTGTTATCGGAGGATATTTCCTTTGGCCCTATAGTCTTCCAAGGGATTAGAAATATCTGTTCTCAGATTCCACAGAAATAAGGCTAGCAAAAAAATCGACGAAATACAGATGTAACTCTGTGAGATGAATTAACAGAACACTAAGCAGTTTCTCAGAAAGCTTCTTTCCAGATTTCATCTGAGGATATTTCCTTTTTCACAATAGCCCTCTATGGGCTTCCAAATATCACTTTACCAATTCCACAAGAACCGTCTTGGCGAAAGGCTTCTTGAGGGGAAAGCTGTAACTCTGTGAGATGATTTCAGAGAACACAAAGAAGTTTCTCAGAAAGCTTCTTTCCCTTTGTTATCGGAGAATATTTCCTTTGGCCCTATAGTCTTCCAAGGGATCCGAAATATCTGTTCTCAGATTCCACAGAAATAAGGCTAGCAAAGAGATCCACGAAATACAGATGTAACTCTGTGAGATGAATTAACAGAACACTAAGCAGTTTCTCAGAAAGCTTCTTTCCAGATTTCATCTGAGGATATTTCCTCTTTCACCATAGCCCTCTATGGGCTTCCAAATATCACTTTGCCAATTTCACAAGATCTGTCTTAGCGAAAGGCTTCTTGAGGGGAAAGCTATAACTCTGTCAGAGGATTTCACAGAACACAAAGAAGTTTCTCAGAAAGCTTCTTTCTCTTTGTTATCGGAGGATATTTCCTTTGGCCCTATAGTCTTCCAAGGGATCCGAAATATCTGTTCTCAGATTCCACAGAAATAAGGCTAGCAAAGAGATCCACGAAATACAGATGTAACTCTGTGAGATGAATTAACAGAACACTAAGCAGTTTCTCAGAAAGCTTCTTTCCAGATTTTATCTGAGGATATTTCCTTTTTCACCATAGCCCTCTATGGGCTTCCAAATATCACTTTGCCAATTCCACAAGAAGTGTCTTAGCGAAAGGCGTCTTGAGGTGAAAGCTGTAACTCTGTGAGATGATTTCACAGAACACAAAGAAGTTTCTCAGAAAGCTTCTTTTTGTTTGTTATCGGAGGATATTTCCTTTGGCCCTATAGTCTTCCAAGGGATCCGAAATATCTGTTCTCAGATTCCACAGAAATAAGGCTAGCAAAGAGATCGACGAAATACAGATGTAACTCTGTGAGATGAATTAACAGAACACTAAGCAGTTTCTCAGAAAGCTTCTTTCCAGATTTCATCTGAGGATATTTCCTTTTTCACCATAGCCCTCTATGGGCTTCCAAATATCACTTTGCCATTTCCACAAGAACTGTCTTAACGAAAGGCTTCTTGAGGGGAATGCTGTGACTCTGTGAGATGATTTCAAAGAACACAAAGAAGGTTTCTCAGAAAGTTTCTTTCTCTTTGTTATCGGAGGATATTTCCTTTGGCCCTGTAGTCTTCCTAGGGATCCGAAATATCTGTTCTCAGATTCCACAGAAAAAAGGCTAGCAAAGATATAGACGAAATACACATTTAACTCTGTGAGATGAATTAACAGAACACTAAGCAGTTTCTCAGAAAGCTTGTTTCCAGATTTCATCGAAGGATATTTCCTTTTTCACCATAGCCCTCTATGGGCTTCCAAATATCACTTTGCCAATTCCACAAGAACTGTCTTAGCGAAAGGCTTCTTGACGGGAAAGCTGTAACTCTGTGAGATGATTTCACAGAACACAAAGAAGTTTCTCAGAAAGCTTCTTTCTCTTTGTTATCGGAGGATATTTCCTTTGGCCCTATAGTCTTCCAAGGGATCCGAAATATCTGTTCTCAGATTCCACAGAAATAAGGCTGGCTAAGAGATCCACGAAATACAGATGTAACTCTGTGAGATGAATTAGCAGAACACAAAGCAGTTTCTCAGAAAGCTTCTTTCCAGATTTCATCTGTGAATATTTCCTTTTTCACCATAGCCCTCTATGGGCTTCCAAATATCACTTTGCCAATTCCACAAGAACTGTCTTGGCGAAAGGATTCTTGAGGGGAAAGCTGTACCTCTGTGAGATGATTTCACAGAACACAAAGAAGTTTCTCAGAAAGCTTCTTTCTCTTTGTTATCGGAGGATATTTCCTTTGGCCCAATAGTCTTCCAAGGGATCCGAAATATCTGTTCTGATTCCACAGAAATAAGGCTAGCAAAGAGATCCACGAAATACAGATGTAACTCTGTGAGATGAATTAACAGAACACTAAGCAGTTTCTCAGAAAGCTTCTTTCCAGATTTCATCTGTGAATATTTCCTTTTTCACCATAGCCCTTGATGGGCTTCCAAATATCACTTTGCTAATTAGACAAGAACTGTCTTGGCGAAAGGATTCTTGAGGGGAAAGCTGTACCTCTGTGAGATGATTTCACAGAACACAAAGAAGTTTCTCAGAAAGCTTCTTTCTCTTTGTTATCGGAGGATATTTCCTTTGGCCCTATAGTCTTCCAAGGGATCCGAAATATCTGTTCTCAGATTCCACAGATATAAGGCTAGCAAAGAGATTCACGAAATACAGATGTAACTCTGTGAGATGAATTAACAGAACACTAAGCAGTTTCTCAGAAAGCTTCTTTCCAGATTTCATCGGAGGTTATTTCCTTTTTCACCATAGCCCTCTATGGGCTTCCAAATATCACTTTGCCAATTCCACAAGAACTGTCTTAGCGAAAGGCTTCTTGAGGGGAAAGCTGTAACTATGTGAGATGATTTCAAAGAACACAAAGAAGTGTCTCAGAAAGTTTCTTTCTCTTTGTTATCGGAGGATATTTCCTTTGGCCCTATAGTCTTCCAAGGGATCCGAAATATCTGTTCTCAGATTCCACAGAAATAAGGCTAGCAAAGAAATCGACGAAATACAGATGTAACTCTGTGAGATGAATTAACAGAACACTAAGCAGTTTCTCAGAAAGCTTCTTTCCAGATTTCATCTGAGGATATTTCCTTTTTCACAATAGCCCTCTATGGGCTTCCAAATATCACTTTGCCAATTCCACAAGAACCGTCTTGGCGAAAGACTTCTTGAGGGGAAAGCTGTAACTCTGTGAGATGATTTCAAAGAACACAAAGAAGTATCTCAGAAAGCTTCTTTCTCTTTGTTATCGGCGGATATTTCCTTTGGCCCTATATTCTTCCAAGGGATCCGAAATATCTGTTCTCAGATTCCACAGAAATAAGGCTAGCAAAGAGATCCACGAAATACAGATGTAACTCTATGAGATGAATTAACAGAACACTTAGCAGTTTCTCAGAAAGCTTCTTTCCAGATTTCATCGGAGGATATTTCCTTTTTCACCATAGCCCTCTATGGGCTTCCAAATATCACTTTGCCAATTCCACAAGAACTTTCTTAGCGAAAGGCTTCTTGAGGGGATAGCTGTAACTCTGTGAGATGATTTCACAGAACACAAAGAAGTTTCTCAGAAAGCTTCTTTCTCTTTGTTATCGGAGGATATTTCCTTTGGCCCTATAGTCTTCCAAGGGATCCAAAGTATCTGTTCTCAGATTACACAGAAATAAGGCTAGCAAAGAGATCGACGAAATACAGATGTAACTCTGTGAGATGAATTAACAGAACACTAAGCAGTTTCTCAGAAAGCTTCTTTCCAGATTTCATCTGAGGATATTTCCTTTTTCACCATAGCCCTCTATGGGCTTCCAAATATCACTTTGCCAATTCCACAAGAACTGTCTTGGCGAAAGGCTTCTTGAGGTGAAAGCTGTAACTCTGTGAGATGATTTCACAGAACACAAAGAAGTTTCTCAGAAAGCTTTTTTCTCTTTGTTATCGGAGAATATTTCCTTTGGCTCTATACTCTTCCAAGGGATCCGAAATATCTGTTCTCAGATTCCACAGAAATAAGGCTAGCAAAGAGATCCACGAAATACAGATGTAACTCTGTGAGATGAATTAACAGAACACTAAGCAGTTTCTCAGAAAGCTTCTTTCCAGATTTCATCTGAGGATATTTCCTTTTTCACCATAGCCCTCTATGGGCTTCCAAATATCACTTTGCCAATTGCACAAGAACTGCCTTGGTGAAAGGCTTCTTGAGGGGAAAGCTGTAACTCTGTGAGATGATTTCACAGAACACAAAGAAGTTTCTCAGAAAGCTTCTTTCTGTTTGTTATCGGAGGATATTTCCTTTGGCCCTATAGTCTTCCAAGGGATCCGAAATATCTGTTCTCAGATTCCACAGAAATAAGGCTAGCAAAGAGATCCACGAAATACAGATGTAACTCTGTGAGATGAATTAACAGAACACTAAGCAGTTTCTCAGAAAGCTTCTCTCCAGATTTCATCGAAGGATATTTCCTTTTTCACCATAGCCCTCTATGGGCTTCCAAATATCACTTTGCCAATTCCACAAGAACTGTCTTAGCGAAAGGCTTCTTGAGGGGAAAGCTGTAACTCTGTGAGATGATTTCAAAGAACACAAAGAAGTTTCTCAGAAAGCTTCTTTCTCTTTGTTATCGGCGGATATTTCCTTTGGCCCTATAATCTTCCAAGGGATCCGAAATATCTGTTCTCAGATTCCACAGAAATAAGGCTAGCAAAGAGATCCACGAAATACAGATGTAACTCTATGAGATGAATTAACAGAACACTAAGCAGTTTCTCAGAAAGCTTCTTTCCAGATTTCATCGGAGGATATTTCCTTTTTCACCATAGCCCTCTATGGGCTTCCAAATATCACTTTGCCAATTCCACAAGAACTGTCTTAGCGAAAGGCTTCTTGAGGGGATAGCTGTAACTCTGTGAGATGATTTCACAGAACACAAAGAAGTTTCTCAGAAAGCTTCTTTTTCTTTGTTATCGGAGGATATTTCCTTTGGCCCTATAGTCTTCCAAGGGATCCGAAGTATCTGTTCTCAGATTCCACAGAAATAAGGCTAGCAAAGAGATCGACGAAATACAGATGTAACTCTGTGAGATGAATTAACAGAACACTAAGCAGTTTCTCAGAAAGCTTCTTTCCAGATTTCATCTGAGGATATTTCCTTTTTCACCATAGCCCTCTATGGGCTTCCAAATATCACTTTGCCAATTCCACAAGAACTGTCTTGGCGAAAGGGTTCTTGAGGGGAAAGCTGTAATTCGGTGAGATGATTTCACAGAACACAAAGAAGTTTCTCAGAAAGCTTCTTTCTCTTTGTTATCGGAGGATATTTCCTTTGGCCCTATAGTCTTCCAAGGGATCCGAAATATCTGTTCTCAGATTCCACAGAAATAAGGCTAGCAAAGAGGTCCACGAAATACACATGTAACTCTGTTAGATGAATTAACAGAACACTAAGCAGTTTCTCAGAAAGCTTCTTTTCAGATTTCATCTGAGGATATTTCCTTTTTCACCATAGCCCTCTATGGGCTTCCAAATATCACTTTGCCAATTCCACAAGAACTGTCTTGGCGAAAGGGTTCTTGAGGGGAAAGCTGTAATTCTGTGAGATGATTTCACAGAACACAAAGAAGTTTCTCGGAAAGCTTCTTTCTCTTTGTTATCGGAGGATATTTCCTTTGGCCCTATAGTCTTCCAAGGGATCCGAAATATCTGTTCTCAGATTCCACAGAAATAAGGCTAGCAAAGAGATCCACGAAATACAGATGTAACTCTGTGAGATGAATTAACAGAACACTAAGCAGTTTCTCAGAAAGCTTCTTTCCAGATTTCATCTGTGAATATTTCCTTTTTCACCATAGCCCTCTACGGGCTTCCAAATATCACTTTCGCAATTCCACAAGAACTGTCTTGGCGAAAGACTTCTTGAGGGGAAAGCTGTAACTCTGTGAGATGATTTCACAGAACACAAAGAAGTTTCTCAGAAAGCTTCTTTCTCTTTGTTATCGGCGGATATTTCCTTTGGCCCTATAGTCTTCCAAGGGATCCGAAATATCTGTTCTCAGATTCCACAGAAATAAGGCTAGCAAAGAGATACACGAAATACAGATGTAACTCTGTGAGATGAATTAACAGAATTCTAAGCAGTTTCTCAAAAAGCTTCTTTCCGGATTTCATCGGAGGATATTTCCTTTTTCACCATAGCCCTCTAGGGACTTCCAAATATCACTTTGCCAATTCCACAAGAACTGTCTTAGCGAAAGGCTTTTTGAGGGGAAAGCTGTAACTCTGTGAGATGATTTCAAAGAACACAAAGAAGTTTCTCAGAAAGCTTCTTTCTCTTTGTTACCGGAGGATATTTCCTGTGGCCCTATAGTCTTCCAAGGGATCCGAAGTATCTGTTCTCAGATACCACAGAAATAAGGCTAGCAAAGAGATCGACGAAATACAGATGTAACTCTGTGAGATGAATTAACAGAACAAAAAGCAGTTTCTCAAAAAGCTTCTTTCCAGACTTCATCTGAGGATATTTCCTTTTTCACCATAGCCCTCTATGGGCTTCCAAATATCACTTTGCCAATACCAGAAGAACTGTCTTGGCGAAAGGCTTCTTGGGGGGAAAGCTGTAACTCTGTGAGATGATTTCACAGAACAGAAAGAAGTTTCTCAGAAAGCTTCTTTCTCTTTGTTATCGGAGAATATTTTCTTTGGCCCTATAGTCTTCCAAGGGATCCGAAATATCTGTTCTCAGATTCCACCGAAATAAGGCTAGTAAAGAGATCCACGAAACAGAGATGTAACTCTGTGAGATGAATTAACAGAACACTAATCAGTTTCTCAGAAAGCTTCTTTCCAGATTTCATCTGAGGATATTTCCCTTTTCACCATAGCCCTCTATGGGCTTCCAAATATCACTTTGCCAATTTCACAAGATCTGTCTTAGCGAAAGGCTTCTTGAGGGGAAAGCTGTAACTCTGTCAGATGATTTCACAGAACACAAAGAAGTTTCTCAGAAAGTTTCTTTCTCTTTGTTATCGGAGGATATTTCCTTTGGCCTTATAATCTTCCAAGGGATCCGAAATATCTGTTCTCAGATTCCACAGAAATAAGGCTAGCAAAGAGATCCACGAAATACAGACGTAACTCTGTGAGATGAATTAACAGAACACTAAGCAGTTTCTCAGAAAGCTTCTTTCCAGATTTCATCTGAGGATATTTCCTTTTTCACCATAGCCCTCTATGGGCTTCCAAATATCACTTTGCCAATTCCACAAGAAGTGTCTTAGCGAAAGGCTTCTTGAGGGGAAAGCTGTAACTCTGTGAGATGATTTCACAGAACACAAAGAAGTTTCTCAGAAAGCTTCTTTCTCTTTGTTATCGGAGGATATTTCCTTTGGCCCTATAGTCTTCCAAGGGATCCGAAATATCTGTTCTCAGATTCCACAGAAATAAGGCTAGCAAAGAGATCCACGAAATACAGATGTAACTCTGTGAGATGAATTAACAGAACACTAAGCAGTTTCTCAGAAAGCTTCTTTCCAGATTTCATCTGTGAATATTTCCTTTTTCACCATAGCCCTCTAAGGGCTTGCAAATATCACTTTGCCAATTCCACAAGAACTGTCCTGGCGAAAGGCTTCTTGAGTGGAAAGCTGTACATCTGTGAGATGATTTCACAGAACACAAAGAAGTTTCTCAGAAAGCTTCTTCCTCTTTGTTATCGGAGGATATTTCCTTTGGCCCTATAGTCTTCCAAGGGATCCGAAATATCTGTTCTCAGATTCCACAGAAATAAGGCTAGCAAAGAGATCCACGAAATACAGATGTAACTCTGTGAGATGAATTAACAGAACACTAAGCAGTTTCTCAGAAAGCTTCTTTCCAGATTTCATCGGAGGATATTTCCTTTTTCACCATAGCCCTCTATGGGCTTCCAAATATCACTTTGCCAATTCCACAAGAACTGTCTTAGCAAAAGGCTTCTTGAGGGGAAAGCTGTAACTCTGTGAGATGATTTCAGAGAACACAAAGAAGTTTCTCAGAAAGCTTCTTTCTCTTTGTTATCGGAGGATATTTCCTTTGGCCCTATAGTCTTCCAAGGGATCCGAAATATCTGTTCTCAGATTCCACAGAAATAAGGCTAGCAAAGAGATCCACGAAATACAGATGTAACTCTGTGAGATGAATTAACAGAACACTAAGCAGTTTCTCAGAAAGCTTCTTTCCAGATTTCATCGGAGGATATTTCCTTTTTCACCATAGCCCTCTATGGGCTTCCAAATATCACTTTGCCAATTCCACAAGAACTGTCTTAGCGAAAGGCTTCTTGAGGGGAAAGCTGTAACTCTGTGACATGATTTCAAAGAACACAAAGAAGTTTCTCAGAAAGCTTCTTTCTCTTTGTTATCGGAGGATATTTCCTTTGGCCCTATAGTCTTCCAAAGGATCCGAAATATCTGTTCTCAGATTCCACAGAAATAAGGCTAGCAAAGAGATCCACGAAATACAGATGTAACTCTGTGAGATGAATTAACAGAACACTAAGCAGTTTCTCAGAAAGCTTCTTTCCAGATTTCATCTGAGGATATTTCCTTTTTCACCATAGCCCTCTATGGGCTTCCAAATATCACTTTGCCAATTCCACAAGAAGTGTCTTAGTGAAAGGCTTCTTGAAGGGAAAGCTGTAACTCTGTGAGATGATTTCAAAGAACACAAAGAAGTTTCTCAGAAAGCTTCTTTCTGTTTGTTATCAGAGGATATTTCCTTTGGCCCTATAGTCTTCCAAGGGATCCGAAATATCTGTTCTCAGATTCCACAGAAATAAGGCTAGCAAAGAGATCGACGAAATACAGATGTAACTCTGTGAGATGAATTAACAGAACACTAAGCAGTTTCTCAGAAAGCTTCTTTCCAGATTTCATCTGAGGATATTTCCTTTTTCACCATAGCCCTCTATGGGCTTCCAAATATCACTTTGCCATTTCCACAAGAACTGTCTTAACGAAAGGCTTCTGGAGGGGAAAGCTGTGACTCTGTGAGATGATTTCAAAGAACACAAAGAAAGTTTCTCAGAAAGTTTCTTTCTCTTTGTTATCGGAGGATATTTCCTTTGGCCCTATAGTCTTCCAAGGGATCCGAAGTATCTGTTCTCAGATTCCACAGAAATAAGGCTAGCAAAGAGATCGACGAAATACAGATGTAACTCTGTGAGATGAATTAACAGAACACTAAGCAGTTTCTCAAAAAGCTTCTTTCCAGATTTCATCTGAGGATATTTCCTTTTTCACCATAGCCCTCTATGGGCTTCCAAATATCACTTTGCCAATTCCACAAGAACTGTCTTGGCGAAAGGCTTCTTGAGGTGAAAGCTGTAACTCTGTGAGATGATTTCACAGAACACAAAGAAGTTTCTAAGAAAGCTTCTTTCTCTTTGTTATCGGAGAATATTTCCTTTGGCTCTATACTCTTCCAAGGGATCCGAAATATCTGTTCTCAGATGCCACAGAAATAAGGCTAGCAAAGAGATCCACGAAATACAGATGTAACTCTGTGAGATGAATTAACAGAACACTAAGCAGTTTCTCAGAAAGCTTCTTTCCAGATTTCATCTGAGGATATTTCCTTTTTCACCATAGCCCTCTATGGGCTTCCAAATATCACTTTGCCAATTGCACAAGAACTGCCTTGGCGAAAGGCTTCTTGAGGGGAAAGCTATAACTCTGTCAGAGGATTTCACAGAACACAAAGAAGTTTCTCAGAAAGCTTCTTTCTGTTTGTTATCGTAGGATATTTCCTTTGGCCCTATAGTCTTCCAAGGGATCCGAAATATCTGTTCTCAGATTCCACAGAAATAAGGCTAGCAAAGAGATCCACGAAATACAGATGTAACTCTGTGAGATGAATTAACAGAACACTAAGCAGTTTCTCAGAAAGCTTCTTTCCAGATTTCATCGAAGGATATTTCCTTTTTCACCATAGCCCTCTATGGGCTTCCAAATATCACTTTGCCAATTCCACAAGAACTGTCTTAGCGAAAGGCTTCTTGAAGGGAAAGCTGTAACTCTGTGAGATGATTTCAAAGAACACAAAGAAGTTTCTCAGAAAGCTTCTTTCTCTTTGTTATCGGCGGATATTTCCTTTGGCCCTATAGCCTTCCAAGGGATCCGAAATATCTGTTCTCAGATTCCACAGAAATAAGGCTAGCAAAGAGATCCACGAAATACAGATGTAACTCTATGAGATGAATTAACAGAACACTAAGCAGTTTCTCAGAAAGCTTCTTTCCAGATTTCATGGGAGGATATTTCCTTTTTCACCATAGCCCTCTATGGGCTTCCAAATATCACTTTGCCAATTCCACAAGAACTGTCTTAGCTAAAGGCTTCTTGAGGGGACAGCTGTAACTCTGTGAGATGATTTCACAGAACACAAAGAAGTTTCTCAGAAAGCTTCTTTCTCTTTGTTATCGGAGGATATTTCCTTTGGCCCTATAGTCTTCCAAGGGATCCGAAGTATCTGTTCTCAGATTCCACAGAAATAAGGCTAGCAAAGAGATCGACGAAATACAGATGTAACTCTGTGAGATGAATTAACAGAACACTAAGCAGTTTCTCAGAAAGCTTCTTTCCAGATTTCATCTGAGGATATTTCCTTTTTCACCATAGCCCTCTATGGGCTTCCAAATATCACTTTGCCAATTCCACAAGAACTGTCTTGGCGAAAGGCTTCTTGAGGTGAAAACTGTAACTCTGTGAGATGATTTCACAGAACACAAAGAGTTTCTCAGAAAGCTTCTTTCTCTTTGTTATCGGAGAATATTTCCTTTGGCTCTATACTCTTCCAAGGGATCCGAAATATCTGTTCTCAGATTCCACAGAAATAAGGCTAGCAAAGAGATCCACGAAATACAGATGTAACTCTGTGATATGAATTAACAGAACACTAAGCAGTTTCTCAGAAAGCTTCTTTCCAGATTTCATCTGAGGATATTTCCTTTTTCACCGTAGCCCTCTAAGGGCTTCCAAATATCACTTTGCCAATTGCACAAGAACTGCCTTGGCGAAAGGCACTTGAGGGGAAAGCTGTAACTCTGTGAGATGATTTCACAGAACACAAAGAAGTTTCTCAGAAAGCTTCTTTCTGTTTGTTATCGGAGGATATTTCCTTTGGCCCTATAGTCTTCCAAGGGATCCGAAATATCTGTTCTCAGATTCCACAGAAATAAGGCTAGCAAAGAGATCCACGAAATACAGATGTAACTCTGTGAGATGAATTAACAGAACACTAAGCACTTTCTCAGAAAGCTTCTTTCCGGATTTCATCTGAGAATATTTCCTTTTTCACCATAGCCCTCTAAGGGCTTCCAAATATCACTTTGCCAATTCCACAAGAACTGTCTTGGCGAAAGGCTTCTTGAGTGGAAAGCTGTAACTCTGTGAGATGATTTCACAGAACACAAAGAAGTTTCTCAGAAAGCTTCTTTCTCTTTGTTATCGGAGGATATTTCCTTTGGCCCTATAGTCTTCCAAGGGATCCGAAATATCTGTTCTCAGATTCCACAGAAATAAGGCTAGCAAAGAGATCCACGAAATACAGATGTAACTCTGTGAGATGAATTAACAGAACACTAAGCAGTTTCTCAGAAAGCTTCTTTCCAGATTTCATCGAAGGATATTTCCTTATTCACCATAGCCCTCTATGGGATTCCAAATATCACTTTGCCAATTCCAAAAGAACTGTCTTAGCGAAAGGCTTCTTGAGGGGAAAGCTGTAACTCTGTGAGATGATTTCAAAGAACACAAAGAAGTTTCTCAGAAAGCTTCTTTCTCTTTGTTATCGGAGGATATTTCCTTTGGCCCTATAGTCTTCCAAGGGATCCGAAATATCTGTTCTCAGATTCCACAGAAATAAGGCTAGCAAAGAGATCCACGAAATACAGATGTAACTCTGTGAGATGAATTAACAGAACACTAAGCAGTTTCTCCGAAAGCTTCTTTCCAGATTTCATCTGAGGATATTTCCTTTTTCACCATAGCCCTCTATGGGCTTCCAAATATCACTTTGCCAATTCCACAAGAACTGTCTCAGCGAAAGGGTTCTAGAGGGGAAAGCTGTAACTCTGTGAGATGATTTCAAAGAACACAAAGAAATTTCTCAGAAAGCTTCTTTCTCTTTGTTACCGGAGGATATTTCCTTTGGCCCTATAGTCTTCCAAGGGATCATAAGTATCTGTTCTCAGATACCACAGAAATAAGGCTAGCAAAGAGATCGACGAAATACAGATGTAACTCTGTGAGATGAATTAACAGAACACTAATCAGTTTCTCAGAAAGCTTCTTTCCAGATTTCATCTGAGGATATTTCCTTTTTCACCATAGCCCTCTATGGGCTTCCAAATATCACTTTGCCAATTTCTCAAGATCTGTCTTAGCGAAAGGCTTCTTGAGGGGAAAGCTGTAACTCTGTCAGATGATTTCACAGAACACAAAGAAGTTTCTCAGAAAGTTTCTTTCTCTTTGTTATCGGAGGATATTTCCTTTGGCCCTATAGTCTTCCAAGGGATCCGAAATATCTGTTCTCAGATTCCACAGAAATAAGGCTAGCAAAGAGATCCACGAAATACAGATGTAACTCTGTGAGATGAATTAACAGAACACTAAGCAGTTTCTCAGAAAGCTTCTTTCCAGATTTCATCTGAGGATATTTCCTTTTTCACCATAGCCCTCTATGGGCTTCCAAATATCACTTTGCCAATTCCACAAGAAGTGTCTTAGCGAAAGGCTTCTTGAGGGGAAAGCTGTAACTCTGTGAGATGATTTCACAGAACACAAAGAAGTTTCTCAGAAAGCTTCTTTCTCTTTGTTTTCGGAGGATATTTCCTTTGGCCCTATAGTCTTCCAAGGGATCCGAAATATCTGTTCTCAGATTCCACAGAAATAAGGCAAGCAAAGAGATCCACGAAATACAGATGTAACTCTGTGAGATGAATTAACAGAACACTAAGCAGTTTCTCAGAAAGCTTCTTTCCAGATTTCATCTGTGAATATTTCCTTTTTCACCATAGCCCTCTAAGGGCTTGCAAATATCACTTTGCCAATTCCACAAGAACTGTCCTGGCGAAAGGCTTCTTGAGTGGAAAGCTGTACATCTGTGAGATGATTTCACAGAACACAAAGAAGTTTCTCAGAAAGCTTCTTCCTCTTTGTTATCGGAGGATATTTCCTTTGGCCCTATAGTCTTCCAAGGGATCCGAAATATCTGTTCTCAGATTCCACAGAAATAAGGCTAGCAAAGAGATCCACGAAATACAGATGTAACTCTGTGAGATGAATTAACAGAACACTAAGCAGTTTCTCAGAAAGCTTCTTTCCAGATTTCATCGGAGGATATTTCCTTTTTCACCATAGCCCTCTATGGGCTTCCAAATATCACTTTGCCAATTCCACAAGAACTGTCTTAGCAAAAGGCTTCTTGAGGGGAAAGCTGTAACTCTGTGAGATGATTTCACAGAACACAAAGAAGTTTCTCAGAAAGCTTCTTTCTCTTTGTTATCGGAGGATATTTCCTTTGGCCCTATAGTCTTCCAAGGGATCCGAAATATCTGTTCTCAGATTCCACAGAAATAAGGCTAGCAAAGAGATCCACGAAATACAGATGTAACTCTGTGAGATGAATTAACAGAACACTAAGCAGTTTCTCAGAAAGCTTCTTTCCAGATTTCATCGGAGGATATTTCCTTTTTCACCATAGCCCTCTATGGGCTTCCAAATATCACTTTGCCAATTCCACAAGAACTGTCTTAGCGAAAGGCTTCTTGAGGGGAAAGCTGTAACTCTGTGACATGATTTCAAAGAACACAAAGAAGTTTCTCAGAAAGCTTCTTTCTCTTTGTTATCGGAGGATATTTCCTTTGGCCCTATAGTCTTCCAAAGGATCCGAAATATCTGTTCTCAGATTCCACAGAAATAAGGCTAGCAAAGAGATCCACGAAATACAGATGTAACTCTGTGAGATGAATTAACAAAACACTAAGCAGTTTCTCAGAAAGCTTCTTTCCAGATTTCATCTGAGGATATTTCCTTTTTCACCATAGCCCTCTATTGGCTTCCAAATATCACTTTGCCAATTCCACAAGAAGTGTCTTAGCGAAAGGCTTCTTGAGGGGAAAGCTGTAACTCTGTGAGATGATTTCAAAGAACACAAAGAAGTTTCTCAGAAAGCTTCTTTCTGTTTGTTATCAGAGGATATTTCCTTTGGCCCTATAGTCTTCCAAGGGATCCGAAATATCTGTTCTCAGATTCCACAGAAATAAGGCTAGCAAAGAGATCGACGAAATACAGATGTAACTCTGTGAGATGAATTAACAGAACACTAAGCAGTTTCTCAGAAAGCTTCTTTCCAGATTTCATCTGAGGATATTTCCTTTTTCACCATAGCCCTCTATGGGCTTCCAAATATCACTTTGCCATTTCCACAAGAACTGTCTTAACGAAAGGCTTCTGGAGGGGAAAGCTGTGACTCTGTGAGATGATTTCAAAGAACACAAAGAAAGTTTCTCAGAAAGTTTCTTTCTCTTTGTTATCGGAGGATATTTCCTTTGGCCCTATAGTCTTCCAAGGGATCCGAAATATCTGTTCTCAGATTCCACAGAAATAAGGCTAGCAAAGAGATAGACGAAATACAGATTTAACTCTGTGAGATGAATTAACAGAACACTAAGCAGTTTCTCAGAAAGCTTGTTTCCAGATTTCATCGAAGAATATTTCCTTTTTCACCATAGCCCTCTATGGGTTTCCAAATATCACTTTGCCAATTCCACAAGAACTGTCTTAGCGAAAGGCTTCTTGACGGGAAAGCTGTAACTCTGTGAGATGATTTCAAAGAACACAAAGAAGTTTCTCAGAAAGCTTCTTTCTCTTTGTTATCGGAGGATATTTCCTTTGGCCCTATAGTCTTCCAAGGGATCCGAAATATCTGATGTCTGATTCCACAGAAATTAGGCTAGCAAAGAGATCGACGAAATACAGATGTAACTCTGTGAGATGAATTAACAGAACACTAAGCAGTTTCTCAGAAAGCTTCTTTCCAGATTTCATCTGTGAATATTTCCTTTTTCACCATAGCCCTCTATGGGCTTCCAAATATCACTTTCCCAATTCCACAAGAACTGTCTTGGCGAAAGGATTCTTGAGAGGAAAGCTGTACCTCTGTGAGATGATTTCAAAGAACACAAAGAAGTTTCTCAGAAAGCTTCTTTCTCTTTGTTATCGGAGGATATTTCCTTTGGCCCTATAGTCTTCCAAGGGATCCGAAATATCTGTTCTCAGATTCCACAGAAATAAGGCTAGCAAAGAGATCCACGAAATACAGATGTAACTCTGTGAGATGAATTAACAGAACACTAAGCAGTTTCTCAGAAAGCTTCTTTCCAGATTTCATCAGAGTATATATCCTTTTCACCATAGCCCTCTATGGGCTTCCAAATATCACTTTGCCAATTCCACAAGAACTGTCTGGGCGAAAGGCTTCTTGTGTGGAAAGCTGTAACTATGTGAGATGATTTCCAAGAACACGAAGAAGTTTCTCAGAAAGCTTCTTTCTCTTTGTTTTCGGAGGATATTTCCTTTGGCCCTATAGTCTTCCAAGGGATCCGAAATATCTGTTCTCAGATTCCACAGAAATAAGGCTAGCAAAGAGATCGACGAAATACAGATGTAACTCTGTGAGATGAATTAACAGAACACTAAGCAGTTTCTCAGAAAACTTCTTTCCAGATTTCATCTGAGGATATTTCCTTTTTCACCATAGCCCTCTATGGGCTTCCAAATATCACTTTGCCATTTCCACAAGAACTGTCTTAACGAAAGGCTTCTTGAGGGGAAAGCTGTGACTCTGTGAGATGATTTCCAAGAACACAAAGAAAGTTTCTCAGAAAGTTTCTTTCTCTTTGTTATCGGAGGATATTTCCTTTGGCCCTATAGTCTTCCAAGGGATCCGAAATATCTGTTCTCAGATTCCACAGAAATAAGGCTAGCAAAGAGATCGACGAAATACAGATTTAACACTGTGAGATGAATTAACAGAACACTAAGCAGTTTCTCAGAAAACTTTTTTCCAGATTTCATCGAAGGATATTTCCTTTTTCACCATAGCCCTCTATGGGCTTCCAAGTATCACTTTGCCAATTCCACAAGAACTGTCTTAGCGAAAGGCTTCTTGACGGGAAAGCTGTAACTCTGTGAGATGATTTCAAAGAACACAAAGAAGTTTCTCAGAAAGCTTCTTTCTCTTTGTTATCGGAGGATATTTCCTTTGGCCCTATAGTCTTCCAAGGGATCCGAAATATCTGATCTCAGATTCCACAGAAATAAGGCTAGCAAAGAGATCGACGAAATACAGATGTAATTCTGTGAGAAGAATTAACAGAACACTAAGCAGTTTCTCAGAAAGCTTCTTTCCAGATTTCATCTGTGAATATTTCCTTTTTCACCATAGCCCTCTATGGGCTTCCAAATATCACTTTCCCAATTCCACAAGAACTGTCTTGGCGAAAGGATTCTTGAGGGGAAAGCTGTACCTCTGTGAGATGATTTCACAGAACACAAAGAAGTTTCTCAGAAAGCTTCTTTCTCTTTGTTATCGGAGGATATTTCCTTTGGCCCTATAGTCTTCCAGGGGATCCGAAATATCTGTTCTCAGATTCCACAGAAATAAGGCTAGCAAAGAGATCCACGAAATACAGATGTAACTCTGTGAGATGAATTAACAGAACACTAAGCAGTTTCTCAGAAAGCTTCTTTCCAGATTTCATCGGAGTATATATCCTTTTCACCATAGCCCTCTATGGGCTTCCAAATATCACTTTGCCAATTCCACAAGAACTGTCTTAGCGAAAGGCTTCTTGTGTGGAAAGCTGTAACTATGTGAGATGATTTCCAAGAACACAAAGAAGTTTCTCAGAAAGCTTCTTTCTCTTTGTTTTCGGAGGATATTTCCTTTGGCCCTATAGTCTTCCAAGGGATCCGAAATATCTGTTCTCAGATTCCACAGAAATAAGGCTAGCAAAGAGATCTACGAAATACAGATGTAACTCTGTGAGATGAATTAACAGAACACTAAGCAGTTTCTCAGAAAGCTTCTTTCCAGATTTCATCTGAGGATATTTCCTTTTTCACCATAGCCCACTATGGGCTTCCATATATCACTTTGCCAATTCCACAAGAACTGTCTCAGCGAAAGGGTTCTTGAGGGGAAAGCTGTAACTCTGTGAGATGATTTCAAAGAACACAAAGAAGTTTCTCAGAAAGCTTCTTTCTATTTGTTATCGGAGGATATTTCCTTTGGCCCTATAGTCTTCCAAGGGATCCGAAATATCTGTTCTCAGATTCCACAGAAATAAGGCTAGCAAAGAGATTCACGAAATACACATGTAACTCTGTGAGATGAATTAACAGAACACTAAGCAGTTTCTCAGAAAGCTTCTTTCCAGATTTCATCTGAGGATATTTCCTTTTTCACAATAGCCCTCTATGGGCTTCCAAATATCACTTTGCCAATTCCAAGAGAACTGTCTTAGCGAAAGGCTTCTTGAAGGGAAAGTTGTAACTCTGTGAGATGATTTCACAGAACACAAAGAAGTTTCTCAGAAAGCTTCTTTCTCTTTGTTATCGGAGGATATTTCCTTTGGCCCTATAGTCTTCCAAGGGATCCGAAGTATCTGTTCTCAGATTCCAGAGAAATAAGGCTAGCAAAGAGATCGACGAAATACAGATGTAACTCTGTGAGATGAATTAACAGAACACTAAGCAGTTTCTCAGAATGCTTCTTTCCAGATTTCATCTGAGGATATTTCCTTTTTCACCATAGCCCTCTATGGGCTTCCAAATATCACTTTGCCAATTCAACAAGAACTGTCTTGGCGAAAGGCTTCTTGAGGGGAAAGCTGTAACTCTGTGAGATGATTTCACAGAACACAAAGAAGTTTCTCAGAAAGCTTCTTTCTCTTTGTTATCGGAGAATATTTCCTTTGGCCCTATAGTTTTCCAAGGGATCCGAAATATCGGTTCTCAGATTCCACAGAAATAAGGCTAGCAAAGAGATCCACGAAATACAGATGTAACTCTGTGAGATGAATTAACAGAACACTAAGCAGTTTCTCAGAAAGCTTCTTTCCAGATTTCATCTGAGGATATTTCCTTTTTCACCATAGCCCTCTATGGGCTTCCAAATATCACTTTGCCAATTCCACAAGAAGTGTCTTAGCGAAAGGCTTCTTGTGTGGAAAGCTGTAACTCTGTGAGATGATTTCAAAGAACACAAAGAAGTTTCTCAGAAAGCTTCTTTCTCTTTGTTATCGGAGGATATTTCCTTTGGCCCTATAGTCTTCCAAGGGATCCGAAATATCTGATGTCTGATTCCACAGAAATAAGGCTAGCAAAGAGATCGACGAAATACAGATGTAACTCTGTGAGATGAATTAAGAGAACACTAAGCAGTTTCTCAGAAAGCTTCTTTCCAGATTTCATCTGTGAATATTTCCTTTTTCACCATAGCCCTCTATGGGCTTCCAAATATCACTTTCCCAATTCCACAAGAACTGTCTTGGCGAAAGGATTCTTGAGAGGAAAGCTGTACCTCTGTGAGATGATTTCAAAGAACACAAAGAAGTTTCTCAGAAAGCTTCTTTCTCTTTGTTATCGGAGGATATTTCCTTTGGCCCTATAGTCTTCCAAGGGATCCGAAATATCTGTTCTCAGATTCCACAGAAATAAGGCTAGCAAAGAGATCCACGAAATACAGATGTAACTCTGTGAGATGAATTAACAGAACACTAAGCAGTTTCTCAGAAAGCTTCTTTCCAGATTTCATCGGAGTATATATCCTTTTCACCATAGCCCTCTATGGGCTTCCAAATATCAATTTGCCAATTCCACAAGAACTGTCTGGGCGAAAGGCTTCTTGTGTGGAAAGCTGTAACTATGTGAGATGATTTCCAAGAACACGAAGAAGTTTCTCAGAAAGCTTCTTTCTCTTTGTTTTCGGAGGATATTTCCTTTGGCCCTATAGTCTTCCAAGGGATCCGAAATATCTGTTCTCAGATTCCACAGAAATAAGGCTAGCAAAGAGATCCACGAAATACACATGTAACTCTGTGAGATGAATTAACAGAACACTAAGCAGTTTCTCAGAAAGCTTCTTTCCAGATTTCATCTGAGGATATTTCCTTTTTCACCATAGCCCACTATGGGCTTCCATATATCACTTTGCCAATTCCACAAGAACTGTCTCAGCGAAAGGGTTCTTGAGGGGAAAGCTGTAACTCTGTGAGATGATTTCAAAGAACACAAAGAAGTTTCTCAGAAAGCTTCTTTCTATTTGTTATCGGAGGATATTTCCTTTGGCCCTATAGTCTTCCAAGGGATCCGAAATATCTGTTCTCAGATTCCACAGAAATAAGGCTAGCAAAGAGATTCACGAAATACACATGTAACTCTGTGAGATGAATTAACAGAACACTAAGCAGTTTCTCAGAAAGCTTCTTTCCAGATTTCATCTGAGGATATTTCCTTTTTCACAATAGCCCTCTATGGGCTTCCAAATATCACTTTGCCAATTCCAAGAGAACTGTCTTAGCGAAAGGCTTCTTGAAGGGAAAGTTGTAACTCTGTGAGATGATTTCACAGAACACAAAGAAGTTTCTCAGAAAGCTTCTTTCTCTTTGTTATCGGAGGATATTTCCTTTGGCCCTATAGTCTTCCAAGGGATCCGAAGTATCTGTTCTCAGATTCCAGAGAAATAAGGCTAGCAAAGAGATCGACGAAATACAGATGTAACTCTGTGAGATGAATTAACAGAACACTAAGCAGTTTCTCAGAATGCTTCTTTCCAGATTTCATCTGAGGATATTTCCTTTTTCACCATAGCCCTCTATGGGCTTCCAAATATCACTTTGCCAATTCAACAAGAACTGTCTTGGCGAAAGGCTTCTTGAGGGGAAAGCTGTAACTCTGTGAGATGATTTCACAGAACACAAAGAAGTTTCTCAGAAAGCTTCTTTCTCTTTGTTATCGGAGAATATTTCCTTTGGCCCTATAGTTTTCCAAGGGATCCGAAATATCGGTTCTCAGATTCCACAGAAATAAGGCTAGCAAAGAGATCCACGAAATACAGATGTAACTCTGTGAGATGAATTAACAGAACACTAAGCAGTTTCTCAGAAAGCTTCTTTCCAGATTTCATCTGAGGATATTTCCTTTTTCACCATAGCCCTCTATGGGCTTCCAAATATCACTTTGCCAATTCCACAAGAAGTGTCTTAGCGAAAGGCTTCTTGTGTGGAAAGCTGTAACTCTGTGAGATGATTTCAAAGAACACAAAGAAGTTTCTCAGAAAGCTTCTTTCTCTTTGTTATCGGAGGATATTTCCTTTGGCCCTATAGTCTTCCAAGGGATCCGAAATATCTGATGTCTGATTCCACAGAAATAAGGCTAGCAAAGAGATCGACGAAATACAGATGTAACTCTGTGAGATGAATTAAGAGAACACTAAGCAGTTTCTCAGAAAGCTTCTTTCCAGATTTCATCTGTGAATATTTCCTTTTTCACCATAGCCCTCTATGGGCTTCCAAATATCACTTTCCCAATTCCACAAGAACTGTCTTGGCGAAAGGATTCTTGAGAGGAAAGCTGTACCTCTGTGAGATGATTTCAAAGAACACAAAGAAGTTTCTCAGAAAGCTTCTTTCTCTTTGTTATCGGAGGATATTTCCTTTGGCCCTATAGTCTTCCAAGGGATCCGAAATATCTGTTCTCAGATTCCACAGAAATAAGGCTAGCAAAGAGATCCACGAAATACAGATGTAACTCTGTGAGATGAATTAACAGAACACTAAGCAGTTTCTCAGAAAGCTTCTTTCCAGATTTCATCGGAGTATATATCCTTTTCACCATAGCCCTCTATGGGCTTCCAAATATCAATTTGCCAATTCCACAAGAACTGTCTGGGCGAAAGGCTTCTTGTGTGGAAAGCTGTAACTATGTGAGATGATTTCCAAGAACACGAAGAAGTTTCTCAGAAAGCTTCTTTCTCTTTGTTTTCGGAGGATATTTCCTTTGGCCCTATAGTCTTCCAAGGGATCCGAAATATCTGTTCTCAGATTCCACAGAAATAAGGCTAGCAAAGAGATCGACGAAATACAGATGTAACTCTGTGAGATGAATTAACAGAACACTAAGCATTTTCTCAGAAAACTTCTTTCCAGATTTCATCTGAGGATATTTCCTTTTTCACCATAGCCCTCTATGGGCTTCCAAATATCACTTTGCCATTTCCACAAGAACTGTCTTAACGAAAGGCTTCTTGAGGGGAAAGCTGTGACTCTGTGAGATGATTTCCAAGAACACAAAGAAAGTTTCTCAGAAAGTTTCTTTCTCTTTGTTATCGGAGGATATTTCCTTTGGCCCTATAGTCTTCCAAGGGATCCGAAATATCTGTTCTCAGATTCCACAGAAATAAGGCTAGCAAAGAGATGGACGAAATACAGATTTAACTCTGTGAGATGAATTAACAGAACACTAAGCAGTTTCTCAGAAAACTTTTTTCCAGATTTCATCGAAGGATATTTCCTTTTTCACCATAGCCCTCTATGGGCTTCCAAATATCACTTTGCCAATTCCACAAGAACTGTCTTAGCGAAAGGCTTCTTGACGGGAAAGCTGTAACTCTGTGAGATGATTTCACAGAACACAAAGAAGTTTCTCAGAAAGCTTCTTTCTCTTTGTTATCGGAGGATATTTCCTTTGGCCCTATAGTCTTCCAAGGGATCCGAAGTATCTGTTCTCAGATTCCAGAGAAATAAGGCTAGCAAAGAGATCGACGAAATACAGATGTAACTCTGTGAGATGAATTAACAGAACACTAAGCAGTTTCTCAGAATGCTTCTTTCCAGATTTCATCTGAGGATATTTCCTTTTTCACCATAGCCCTCTATGGGCTTCCAAATATCACTTTCCCAATTCCACAAGAACTGTCTTGGCGAAAGGATTCTTGAGAGGAAAGCTGTACCTCTGTGAGATGATTTCACAGAACACAAAGAAGTTTCTCAGAAAGCTTCTTTCTCTTTGTTATCGGAGGATATTTCCTTTGGCCCTATAGTCTTCCAAGGGATCCGAAATATCTGTTCTCAGATTCCACAGAAATAAGGCTAGCAAAGAGATCCACGAAATACAGATGTAACTCTGTGAGATGAATTAACAGAACACTAAGCAGTTTCTCAGAAAGCTTCTTTCCAGATTTCATCGGAGTATATATCCTTTTCACCATAGCCCTCTATGGGCTTCCAAATATCACTTTGCCAATTCCACAAGAACTGTCTGGGCGAAAGGCTTCTTGTGTGGAAAGCTGTAACTATGTGAGATGATTTCCAAGAACACGAAGAAGTTTCTCAGAAATCTTCTTTCTCTTTGTTTTCGGCGGATATTTCCTTTGGCCCTATAGTCTTCCAAGGGATCCGAAATATCTGTTCTCAGATTCCACAGAAATAAGGCTAGCAAAGAGATCGACGAAATACAGATGTAACTCTGTGAGATGAATTAACAGAACACTAAGCAGTTTCTCAGAAAGCTTCTTTCCAGATTTCATCTGAGGATATTTCCTTTTTCACCATAGCCCTCTATGGGCTTCCAAATATCACTTTGCCATTTCCACATGAACTGTCTTAACGAAAGGCTTCTTGAGGGGAAAGCTGTGACTCTGTGAGATGATTTCCAAGAACACAAAGAAAGTTTCTCAGAAAGTTTCTTTCTCTTTGTTATCGGAGGATATTTCCTTTGGCCCTATAGTCTTCCAAGGGATCCGAAATATCTGTTCTCAGATTCCACAGAAATAAGGCTAGCAAAGAGATCGACGAAATACAGATGTAACTCTGTGAGATGAATTAACAGAACACTAAGCAGTTTCTCAGAAAACTTTTTTCCAGATTTCATCGAAGGATATTTCCTTTTTCACCATAGCCCTCTATGGGCTTCCAAATATCACTTTGCCAATTCCACAAGAACTGTCTTAGCGAAAGGCTTCTTGACGGGAAAGCTGTAACTCTGTGAGATGATTTCAAAGAACACAAAGAAGTTTCTCAGAAAGCTTCTTTCTCTTTGTTATCGGAGGATATTTCCTTTGGCCCTATAGTCTTCCAAGGGATCCGAAATATCTGATCTCAGATTCCACAGAAATAAGGCTAGCAAAGAGATCGACGAAATACAGATGTAACTCTGTGAGATGAATTAACAGAACACTAAGCAGTTTCTCAGAAAGCTTCTTTCCAGATTTCATCTGAGGATATTTCCTTTTTCACCATAGCCCACTATGGGCTTCCATATATCACTTTGCCAATTCCACAAGAACTGTCTCAGCGAAAGGGTTCTTGAGGGGAAAGCTGTAACTCTGTGAGATGATTTCAAAGAACACAAAGAAGTTTCTCAGAAAGCTTCTTTCTCTTTGTTATCGGAGGATATTTCCTTTGGCCCTATAGTCTTCCAAGGGATCCGAAATATCTGTTCTCAGATTCCACAGAAATAAGGCTAGCAAAGAGATTCACGAAATACACATGTAACTCTGTGAGATGAATTAACAGAACACTAAGCAGTTTCTCAGAAAGCTTCTTTCCAGATTTCATCTGAGGATATTTCCTTTTTCACAATAGCCCTCTATGGGCTTCCAAATATCACTTTGCCAATTCCAAGAGAACTGTCTTAGCGAAAGGCTTCTTGAAGGGAAAGTTGTAACTCTGTGAGATGATTTCACAGAACACAAAGAAGTTTCTCAGAAAGCTTCTTTCTCTTTGTTATCGGAGGATATTTCCTTTGGCCCTATAGTCTTCCAAGGGATCCGAAGTATCTGTTCTCAGATTCCAGAGAAATAAGGCTAGCAAAGAGATCGACGAAATACAGATGTAACTCTGTGAGATGAATTAACAGAACACTAAGCAGTTTCTCAGAATGCTTCTTTCCAGATTTCATCTGAGGATATTTCCTTTTTCACCATAGCCCTCTATGGGCTTCCAAATATCACTTTGCCAATTCAACAAGAACTGTCTTGGCGAAAGGCTTCTTGAGGGGAAAGCTGTAACTCTGTGAGATGATTTCACAGAACACAAAGAAGTTTCTCAGAAAGCTTCTTTCTCTTTGTTATCGGAGAATATTTCCTTTGGCCCTATAGTCTTCCAAGGGATCCGAAATATCTGTTCTCAGATTCCACAGAAATAAGGCTAGCAAAGAGATCCACGAAATACAGATGTAACTCTGTGAGATGAATTAACAGAACACTAAGCAGTTTCTCAGAAAGCTTCTTTCCAGATTTCATCTGAGGATATTTCCTTTTTCACCATAGCCCTCTATGGGCTTCCAAATATCACTTTGCCAATTCCACAAGAAGTGTCTTAGCGAAAGGCTTCTTGTGTGGAAAGCTGTAACTCTGTGAGATGATTTCAAAGAACACAAAGAAGTTTCTCAGAAAGCTTCTTTCTGTTTGTTATCGGAGGATATTTCCTTTGGCCCTATAGTCTTCCAAGGGATCCGAAATATCTGTTCTCAGATTCCACAGAAATAAGGCTAGCAAAGAGATCGACGAAATACAGATGTAACTCTGTGAGATGAATTAACAGAACACTAAGCAGTTTCTCAGAAAGCTTCTTTCCAGATTTCATCTGAGGATATTTCCTTTTTCACCATAGCCCTCTATGGGCTTCCAAATATCAGTTTGCCATTTCCACAAGAACTGTCTTAACGAAAGGCTTCTTGAGGGGAAAGCTGTGACTCTGTGAGATGATTTCCAAGAACACAAAGAAAGTTTCTCAGAAAGTTTCTTTCTCTTTGTTATCGGAGGATATTTCCTTTGGCCCTAGAGTCTTCCAAGGGATCCGAAATATCTGTTCTCAGACTCCACAGAAATAAGGCTAGCAAAGAGATCCACGAAATACAGATGTAACTCTGTGAGATGAATTAACAGAACACTAAGCAGTTTCTCAGAAAGCTTCTTTCCAGATTTCATCTGTGAATATTTCCTTTTTCACCATAGCCCTCTATGGGCTTCCAAATATCACTTTCCCAATTCCACAAGAACTGTCTTGGCGAAAGGATTCTTGAGGGGAAAGCTGTACCTCTGTGAAATGATTTCACAGAACACAAAGAAGTTTCTCAGAAAGCTTCTTTCTCTTTGTTATCGGAGGATATTTCCTTTGGCCCTATAGTCTTCCAAGGGATCCGAAATATCTGTTCTCAGATTCCACAGAAATAAGGCTAGCAAAGAGATCCACGAAATACAGATGTAACTCTGTGAGATGAATTAACAGAACACTAAGCAGTTTCTCAGAAAGCTTCTTTCCAGATTTCATCGGAGTATATATCCTTTTCACCATAGCCCTCTATGGGCTTCCAAATATCACTTTGCCAATTCCACAAGAACTGTCTGGGCGAAAGGCTTCTTGTGTGGAAAGCTGTAACTATGTGAGATGATTTCCAAGAACACGAAGAAGTTTCTCAGAAAGCTTCTTTCTCTTTGTTTTCGGAGGATATTTCCTTTGGCCCTATAGTCTTCCAAGGGATCCGAAATATCTGTTCTCAGATTCCACAGAAATAAGGCTAGCAAAGAGATCGACGAAATACAGATGTAACTCTGTGAGATGAATTAACAGAACACTAAGCAGTTTCTCAGAAAGCTTCTTTCCAGATTTCATCTGAGGATATTTCCTTTTTCACCATAGCCCTCTACGGGCTTCCAAATATCACTTTGCCATTTCCACAAGAACTGTCTTAACGAAAGGCTTCTTGAGGGGAAAGCTGTGACTCTGTGAGATGATTTCCAAGATCACAAAGAAAGTTTCTCAGAAAGTTTCTTTCTCTTTGTTATCGGAGGATATTTCCTTTGGCCCTATAGTCTTCCAAGGGATCCGAAATATCTGTTCTCAGATTCCACAGAAATAAGGCTAGCAAAGAGATCGACGAAATACAGATTTAACTCTGTGAGATGAATTAACAGAACACTAAGCAGTTTCTCAGAAAACTTTTTTCCTGATTTCATCGAAGGATATTTCCTTTTTCACCATAGCCCTCTATGGGCTTCCAAATATCACTTTGCCAATTCCACAAGAACTGTCTTAGCGAAAGGCTTCTTGACGGGAAAGCTGTAACTCTGTGAGATGATTTCAAAGAACACAAAGAAGTTTCTCAGAAAGCTTCTTTCTCTTTGTTATCGGAGGATATTTCCTTTGGCCCTATAGTCTTCCAAGGGATCCGAAATATCTGATCTCAGATTCCACAGAAATAAGGCTAGCAAAGAGATCGACGAAATACAGATGTAACTCTGTGAGATGAATTAACAGAACACTAAGCAGTTTCTCAGAAAGCTTCTTTCCAGATTTCATCTGTGAATATTTCCTTTTTCACCATAGCCCTCTATGGGCTTCCAAATATCACTTTCCCAATTCCACAAGAACTGTCTTGGCGAAAGGATTCTTGAGGGGAAAGCTGTACCTCTGTGAGATGATTTCACAGAACACAAAGAAGTTTCTCAGAAAGCTTCTTTCTCTTTGTTATCGGAGGATATTTCCTTTGGCCCTATAGTCTTCCAAGGGATCTGAAATATCTGTTCTCAGATTCCACAGAAATAAGGCTAGCAAAGAGATCCACGAAATACAGATGTAACTCTGTGAGATGAATTAACAGAACACTAAGCAGTTTCTCAGAAAGCTTCTTTCCAGATTTCATCGGAGTATATATCCTTTTCACCATAGCCCTCTATGGGCTTCCAAATATCACTTTGCCAATTCCACAAGAACAGTCTTAGCGAAAGGATTCTTGTGTGGAAAGCTGTAACTATGTGAGATGATTTCCAAGAACACAAAGAAGTTTCTCAGAAAGCTTCTTTCTCTTTGTTTTCGGAGGATATTTCCTTTGGCCCTATAGTCTTCCAAGGGATCCGAAATATCTGTTCTCAGATTCCACAGAAATAAGGCTAGCAAAGAGATCTACGAAATACAGATGTAACTCTGTGAGATGAATTAACAGAACACTAAGCAGTTTCTCAGAAAGCTTCTTTCCAGATTTCATCTGAGGATATTTCCTTTTTCACCATAGCCCACTATGGGCTTTCATATATCACTTTGCCAATTCCACAAGAACTGTCTCAGCGAAAGGGTTCTTGAGGGGAAAGCTGTAACTCTGTGAGATGATTTCAAAGAACACAAAGAAGTTTCTCAGAAAGCTTCTTTCTCTTTGTTATCGGAGGATATTTCCTTTGGCCCTATAGTCTTCCAAGGGATCCGAAATATCTGTTCTCAGATTCCACAGAAATAAGGCTAGCAAAGAGATTCACGAAATACACATGTAACTCTGTGAGATGAATTAACAGAACACTAAGCAGTTTCTCAGAAAGCTTCTTTCCAGATTTCATCTGAGGATATTTCCTTTTTCACAATAGCCCTCTATGGGCTTCCAAATATCACTTTGCCAATTCCAAGAGAACTGTCTTAGCGAAAGGCTTCTTGAAGGGAAAGTTGTAACTCTGTGAGATGATTACACAGAACACAAAGAAGTTTCTCAGAAAGCTTCTTTCTCTTTGTTATCGGAGGATATTTCCTTTGGCCCTATAGTCTTCCAAGGGATCCGAAGTATCTGTTCTCAGATTCCAGAGAAATAAGGCTAGCAAAGAGATCGACGAAATACAGATGTAACTCTGTGAGATGAATTAACAGAACACTAAGCAGTTTCTCAGAATGCTTCTTTCCAGATTTCATCTGAGGATATTTCCTTTTTCACCATAGCCCTCTATGGGCTTCCAAATATCACTTTCCCAATTCCACAAGAACTGTCTTGGCGAAAGGATTCTTGAGAGGAAAGCTGTACCTCTGTGAGATGATTTCACAGAACACAAAGAAGTTTCTCAGAAAGCTTCTTTCTCTTTGTTATCGGAGGATATTTCCTTTGGCCCTATAGTCTTCCAAGGGATCCGAAATATCTGTTCTCAGATTCCACAGAAATAAGGCTAGCAAAGAGATCGACGAAATACAGATGTAACTCTGTGAGATGAATTAACAGAACACTAAGCAGTTTCTCAGAAAACTTTTTTCCAGATTTCATCGAAGGATATTTCCTTTTTCACCATAGCCCTCTATGGGCTTCCAAATATCACTTTGCCAATTCCACAAGAACTGTCTTAGCGAAAGGCTTCTTGACGGGAAAGCTGTAACTCTGTGAGATGATTTCAAAGAACACAAAGAAGTTTCTCAGAAAGCTTCTTTCTCTTTGTTATCGGAGGATATTTCCTTTGGCCCTATAGTCTTCCAAGGGATCCGAAATATCTGATCTCAGATTCCACAGAAATAAGGCTAGCAAAGAGATCGACGAAATACAGATGTAACTCTGTGAGATGAATTAACAGAACACTAAGCAGTTTCTCAGAAAGCTTCTTTCCAGATTTCATCTGAGGATATTTCCTTTTTCACCATAGCCCACTATGGGCTTCCATATATCACTTTGCCAATTCCACAAGAACTGTCTCAGCGAAAGGGTTCTTGAGGGGAAAGCTGTAACTCTGTGAGATGATTTCAAAGAACACAAAGAAGTTTCTCAGAAAGCTTCTTTCTCTTTGTTATCGGAGGATATTTCCTTTGGCCCTATAGTCTTCCAAGGGATCCGAAATATCTGTTCTCAGATTCCACAGAAATAAGGCTAGCAAAGAGATTCACGAAATACACATGTAACTCTGTGAGATGAATTAACAGAACACTAAGCAGTTTCTCAGAAAGCTTCTTTCCAGATTTCATCTGAGGATATTTCCTTTTTCACCATAGCCCTCTATGGGCTTCCAAATATCACTTTGCCAATTCCAAGAGAACTGTCTTAGCGAAAGGCTTCTTGAAGGGAAAGTTGTAACTCTGTGAGATGATTTCACAGAACACAAAGAAGTTTCTCAGAAAGCTTCTTTCTCTTTGTTATCGGAGGATATTTCCTTTGGCCCTATAGTCTTCCAAGGGATCCGAAGTATCTGTTCTCAGATTCCAGAGAAATAAGGCTAGCAAAGAGATCGACGAAATACAGATGTAACTCTGTGAGATGAATTAACAGAACACTAAGCAGTTTCTCAGAATGCTTCTTTCCAGATTTCATCTGAGGATATTTCCTTTTTCACCATAGCCCTCTATGGGCTTCCAAATATCACTTTGCCAATTCAACAAGAACTGTCTTGGCGAAAGGCTTCTTGAGGGGAAAGCTGTAACTCTGTGAGATGATTTCACAGAACACAAAGAAGTTTCTCAGAAAGCTTCTTTCTCTTTGTTATCGGAGAATATTTCCTTTGGCCCTATAGTCTTCCAAGGGATCCGAAATATCTGTTCTCAGATTCCACAGAAATAAGGCTAGCAAAGAGATCCACGAAATACAGATGTAACTCTGTGAGATGAATTAACAGAACACTAAGCAGTTTCTCAGAAAGCTTCTTTCCAGATTTCATCTGAGGATATTTCCTTTTTCACCATAGCCCTCTATGGGCTTCCAAATATCACTTTGCCAATTCCACAAGAAGTGTCTTAGCGAAAGGCTTCTTGTGTGGAAAGCTGTAACTCTGTGAGATGATTTCAAAGAACACAAAGAAGTTTCTCAGAAAGCTTCTTTCTGTTTGTTATCGGAGGATATTTCCTTTGGCCCTATAGTCTTCCAAGGGATCCGAAATATCTGTTCTCAGATTCCAGAGAAATAAGGCTAGCAAAGAGATCGACGAAATACAGATGTAACTCTGTGAGATGAATTAACAGAACACTAAGCAGTTTCTCAGAATGCTTCTTTCCAGATTTCATCTGAGGATATTTCCTTTTTCACCATAGCCCTCTATGGGCTTCCAAATATCACTTTGCCAATTCAACAAGAACTGTCTTGGCGAAAGGCTTCTTGAGGGGAAAGCTGTAACTCTGTGAGATGATTTCACAGAACACAAAGAAGTTTCTCAGAAAGCTTCTTTCTCTTTGTTATCGGAGAATATTTCCTTTGGCCCTATAGTCTTCCAAGGGATCCGAAATATCTGTTCTCAGATTCCACAGAAATAAGGCTAGCAAAGAGATCCACGAAATACAGATGTAACTCTGTGAGATGAATTAACAGAACACTAAGCAGTTTCTCAGAAATCTTCTTTCCAGATTTCATCTGAGGATATTTCCTTTTTCACCATAGCCCTCTATGGGCTTCCAAATATCACTTTGCCAATTCCACAAGAAGTGTCTTAGCGAAAGGCTTCTTGTGTGGAAAGCTGTAACTCTGTGAGATGATTTCAAAGAACACAAAGAAGTTTCTCAGAAAGCTTCTTTCTGTTTGTTATCGGAGGATATTTCCTTTGGCCCTATAGTCTTCCAAGGGATCCGAAATATCTGTTCTCAGATTCCACAGAAATAAGGCTAGCAAAGAGATCGACGAAATACAGATGTAACTCTGTGAGATGAATTAACAGAACACTAAGCAGTTTCTCAGAAAGCTTCTTTCCAGATTTCATCTGAGGATATTTCCTTTTTCACCATAGCCCTCTATGGGCTTCCAAATATCAGTTTGCCATTTCCACAAGAACTGTCTTAACGAAAGGCTTCTTGAGGGGAAAGCTGTGACTCTGTGAGATGATTTCCAAGAACACAAAGAAAGTTTCTCAGAAAGTTTCTTTCTCTTTGTTATCGGAGGATATTTCCTTTGGCCCTAGAGTCTTCCAAGGGATCCGAAATATCTGTTCTCAGACTCCACAGAAATAAGGCTAGCAAAGAGATCCACGAAATACAGATGTAACTCTGTGAGATGAATTAACAGAACACTAAGCAGTTTCTCAGAAAGCTTCTTTCCAGATTTCATCTGTGAATATTTCCTTTTTCACCATAGCCCTCTATGGGCTTCCAAATATCACTTTCCCAATTCCACAAGAACTGTCTTGGCGAAAGGATTCTTGAGGGGAAAGCTGTACCTCTGTGAAATGATTTCACAGAACACAAAGAAGTTTCTCAGAAAGCTTCTTTCTCTTTGTTATCGGAGGATATTTCCTTTGGCCCTATAGTCTTCCAAGGGATCCGAAATATCTGTTCTCAGATTCCACAGAAATAAGGCTAGCAAAGAGATCCACGAAATACAGATGTAACTCTGTGAGATGAATTAACAGAACACTAAGCAGTTTCTCAGAAAGCTTCTTTCCAGATTTCATCGGAGTATATATCCTTTTCACCATAGCCCTCTATGGGCTTCCAAATATCACTTTGCCAATTCCACAAGAACTGTCTGGGCGAAAGGCTTCTTGTGTGGAAAGCTGTAACTATGTGAGATGATTTCCAAGAACACGAAGAAGTTTCTCAGAAAGCTTCTTTCTCTTTGTTTTCGGAGGATATTTCCTTTGGCCCTATAGTCTTCCAAGGGATCCGAAATATCTGTTCTCAGATTCCACAGAAATAAGGCTAGCAAAGAGATCGACGAAATACAGATGTAACTCTGTGAGATGAATTAACAGAACACTAAGCAGTTTCTCAGAAAGCTTCTTTCCAGATTTCATCTGAGGATATTTCCTTTTTCACCATAGCCCTCTACGGGCTTCCAAATATCACTTTGCCATTTCCACAAGAACTGTCTTAACGAAAGGCTTCTTGAGGGGAAAGCTGTGACTCTGTGAGATGATTTCCAAGATCACAAAGAAAGTTTCTCAGAAAGTTTCTTTCTCTTTGTTATCGGAGGATATTTCCTTTGGCCCTATAGTCTTCCAAGGGATCCGAAATATCTGTTCTCAGATTCCACAGAAATAAGGCTAGCAAAGAGATCGACGAAATACAGATTTAACTCTGTGAGATGAATTAACAGAACACTAAGCAGTTTCTCAGAAAACTTTTTTCCTGATTTCATCGAAGGATATTTCCTTTTTCACCATAGCCCTCTATGGGCTTCCAAATATCACTTTGCCAATTCCACAAGAACTGTCTTAGCGAAAGGCTTCTTGACGGGAAAGCTGTAACTCTGTGAGATGATTTCAAAGAACACAAAGAAGTTTCTCAGAAAGCTTCTTTCTCTTTGTTATCGGAGGATATTTCCTTTGGCCCTATAGTCTTCCAAGGGATCCGAAATATCTGATCTCAGATTCCACAGAAATAAGGCTAGCAAAGAGATCGACGAAATACAGATGTAACTCTGTGAGATGAATTAACAGAACACTAAGCAGTTTCTCAGAAAGCTTCTTTCCAGATTTCATCTGTGAATATTTCCTTTTTCACCATAGCCCTCTATGGGCTTCCAAATATCACTTTCCCAATTCCACAAGAACTGTCTTGGCGAAAGGATTCTTGAGGGGAAAGCTGTACCTCTGTGAGATGATTTCACAGAACACAAAGAAGTTTCTCAGAAAGCTTCTTTCTCTTTGTTATCGGAGGATATTTCCTTTGGCCCTATAGTCTTCCAAGGGATCTGAAATATCTGTTCTCAGATTCCACAGAAATAAGGCTAGCAAAGAGATCCACGAAATACAGATGTAACTCTGTGAGATGAATTAACAGAACACTAAGCAGTTTCTCAGAAAGCTTCTTTCCAGATTTCATCGGAGTATATATCCTTTTCACCATAGCCCTCTATGGGCTTCCAAATATCACTTTGCCAATTCCACAAGAACAGTCTTAGCGAAAGGATTCTTGTGTGGAAAGCTGTAACTATGTGAGATGATTTCCAAGAACACAAAGAAGTTTCTCAGAAAGCTTCTTTCTCTTTGTTTTCGGAGGATATTTCCTTTGGCCCTATAGTCTTCCAAGGGATCCGAAATATCTGTTCTCAGATTCCACAGAAATAAGGCTAGCAAAGAGATCTACGAAATACAGATGTAACTCTGTGAGATGAATTAACAGAACACTAAGCAGTTTCTCAGAAAGCTTCTTTCCAGATTTCATCTGAGGATATTTCCTTTTTCACCATAGCCCACTATGGGCTTTCATATATCACTTTGCCAATTCCACAAGAACTGTCTCAGCGAAAGGGTTCTTGAGGGGAAAGCTGTAACTCTGTGAGATGATTTCAAAGAACACAAAGAAGTTTCTCAGAAAGCTTCTTTCTCTTTGTTATCGGAGGATATTTCCTTTGGCCCTATAGTCTTCCAAGGGATCCGAAATATCTGTTCTCAGATTCCACAGAAATAAGGCTAGCAAAGAGATTCACGAAATACAGATGTAACTCTGTGAGATGAATTAACAGAACACTAAGCAGTTTCTCAGAAAGCTTCTTTCCAGATTTCATCGGAGTATATATCCTTTTCACCATAGCCCTCTATGGGCTTCCAAATATCACTTTGCCAATTCCACAAGAACTGTCTTAGCGAAAGGCTTCTTGTGTGGAAAGCTGTAACTATGTGAGATGATTTCCAAGAACACAAAGAAGTTTCTCAGAAAGCTTCTTTCTCTTTGTTTTCGGAGGATATTTCCTTTGGCCCTATAGTCTTCCAAGGGATCCGAAATATCTGTTCTCAGATTCCACAGAAATAAGGCTAGCAAAGAGATCGACGAAATACAGATGTAACTCTGTGAGATGAATTAACAGAACACTAAGCAGTTTCTCAGAAAGCTTCTTTCCAGATTTCATCTGAGGATATTTCCTTTTTCACCATAGCCCACTATGGGCTTCCATATATCACTTTGCCAATTCCACAAGAACTGTCTCAGCGAAAGGGTTCTTGAGGGGAAAGCTGTAACTCTGTGAGATGATTTCAAAGAACACAAAGAAGTTTCTCAGAAAGCTTCTTTCTATTTGTTATCGGAGGATATTTCCTTTGGCCCTATAGTCTTCCAAGGGATCCGAAATATCTGTTCTCAGATTCCACAGAAATAAGGCTAGCAAAGAGATTCACGAAATACACATGTAACTCTGTGAGATGAATTAACAGAACACTAAGCAGTTTCTCAGAAAGCTTCTTTCCAGATTTCATCTGAGGATATTTCCTTTTTCACAATAGCCCTCTATGGGCTTCCAAATATCACTTTGCCAATTCCAAGAGAACTGTCTTAGCGAAAGGCTTCTTGAAGGGAAAGTTGTAACTCTGTGAGATGATTACACAGAACACAAAGAAGTTTCTCAGAAAGCTTCTTTCTCTTTGTTATCGGAGGATATTTCCTTTGGCCCTATAGTCTTCCAAGGGATCCGAATTATCTGTTCTCAGATTCCAGAGAAATAAGGCTAGCAAAGAGATCGACGAAATACAGATGTAACTCTGTGAGATGAATTAACAGAACACTAAGCAGTTTCTCAGAATGCTTCTTTCCAGATTTCATCTGAGGATATTTCCTTTTTCACCATAGCCCTCTATGGGCTTCCAAATATCACTTTCCCAATTCCACAAGAACTGTCTTGGCGAAAGGATTCTTGAGAGGAAAGCTGTACCTCTGTGAGATGATTTCACAGAACACAAAGAAGTTTCTCAGAAAGCTTCTTTCTCTTTGTTATCGGAGGATATTTCCTTTGGCCCTATAGTCTTCCAAGGGAT
Source organism: Macaca fascicularis (assembly GCF_037993035.2). Classification (NCBI taxonomy): domain Eukaryota; kingdom Metazoa; phylum Chordata; class Mammalia; order Primates; family Cercopithecidae; genus Macaca; species Macaca fascicularis. The sequence continues at coordinate 69,429,559 of NC_088376.1, read as the reverse complement.
CCGAAATATCTGTTCTCAGATTCCACAGAAATAAGGCTAGCAAAGAGATCGACGAAATACAGATGTAACTCTGTGAGATGAATTAACAGAACACTAAGCAGTTTCTCAGAAAACTTTTTTCCAGATTTCATCGAAGGATATTTCCTTTTTCACCATAGCCCTCTATGGGCTTCCAAATATCACTTTGCCAATTCCACAAGAACTGTCTTAGCGAAAGGCTTCTTGACGGGAAAGCTGTAACTCTGTGAGATGATTTCAAAGAACACAAAGAAGTTTCTCAGAAAGCTTCTTTCTCTTTGTTATCGGAGGATATTTCCTTTGGCCCTATAGTCTTCCAAGGGATCCGAAATATCTGATCTCAGATTCCACAGAAATAAGGCTAGCAAAGAGATCGACGAAATACAGATGTAACTCTGTGAGATGAATTAACAGAACACTAAGCAGTTTCTCAGAAAGCTTCTTTCCAGATTTCATCTGAGGATATTTCCTTTTTCACCATAGCCCACTATGGGCTTCCATATATCACTTTGCCAATTCCACAAGAACTGTCTCAGCGAAAGGGTTCTTGAGGGGAAAGCTGTAACTCTGTGAGATGATTTCAAAGAACACAAAGAAGTTTCTCAGAAAGCTTCTTTCTCTTTGTTATCGGAGGATATTTCCTTTGGCCCTATAGTCTTCCAAGGGATCCGAAATATCTGTTCTCAGATTCCACAGAAATAAGGCTAGCAAAGAGATTCACGAAATACACATGTAACTCTGTGAGATGAATTAACAGAACACTAAGCAGTTTCTCAGAAAGCTTCTTTCCAGATTTCATCTGAGGATATTTCCTTTTTCACAATAGCCCTCTATGGGCTTCCAAATATCACTTTGCCAATTCCAAGAGAACTGTCTTAGCGAAAGGCTTCTTGAAGGGAAAGTTGTAACTCTGTGAGATGATTTCACAGAACACAAAGAAGTTTCTCAGAAAGCTTCTTTCTCTTTGTTATCGGAGGATATTTCCTTTGGCCCTATAGTCTTCCAAGGGATCCGAAGTATCTGTTCTCAGATTCCAGAGAAATAAGGCTAGCAAAGAGATCGACGAAATACAGATGTAACTCTGTGAGATGAATTAACAGAACACTAAGCAGTTTCTCAGAATGCTTCTTTCCAGATTTCATCTGAGGATATTTCCTTTTTCACCATAGCCCTCTATGGGCTTCCAAATATCACTTTGCCAATTCAACAAGAACTGTCTTGGCGAAAGGCTTCTTGAGGGGAAAGCTGTAACTCTGTGAGATGATTTAACAGAACACAAAGAAGTTTCTCAGAAAGCTTCTTTCTCTTTGTTATCGGAGAATATTTCCTTTGGCCCTATAGTCTTCCAAGGGATCCGAAATATCTGTTCTCAGATTCCACAGAAATAAGGCTAGCAAAGAGATCCACGAAATACAGATGTAACTCTGTGAGATGAATTAACAGAACACTAAGCAGTTTCTCAGAAAGCTTCTTTCCAGATTTCATCTGAGGATATTTCCTTTTTCACCATAGCCCTCTATGGGCTTCCAAATATCACTTTGCCAATTCCACAAGAAGTGTCTTAGCGAAAGGCTTCTTGTGTGGAAAGCTGTAACTCTGTGAGATGATTTCAAAGAACACAAAGAAGTTTCTCAGAAAGCTTCTTTCTGTTTGTTATCGGAGGATATTTCCTTTGGCCCTATAGTCTTCCAAGGGATCCGAAATATCTGTTCTCAGATTCCACAGAAATAAGGCTAGCAAAGAGATCGACGAAATACAGATGTAACTCTGTGAGATGAATTAACAGAACACTAAGCAGTTTCTCAGAAAGCTTCTTTCCAGATTTCATCTGAGGATATTTCCTTTTTCACCATAGCCCTCTATGGGCTTCCAAATATCAGTTTGCCATTTCCACAAGAACTGTCTTAACGAAAGGCTTCTTGAGGGGAAAGCTGTGACTCTGTGAGATGATTTCCAAGAACACAAAGAAAGTTTCTCAGAAAGTTTCTTTCTCTTTGTTATCGGAGGATATTTCCTTTGGCCCTAGAGTCTTCCAAGGGATCCGAAATATCTGTTCTCAGACTCCACAGAAATAAGGCTAGCAAAGAGATCCACGAAATACAGATGTAACTCTGTGAGATGAATTAACAGAATACTAAGCAGTTTCTCAGAAAGCTTCTTTCCAGATTTCATCTGTGAATATTTCCTTTTTCACCATAGCCCTCTATGGGCTTCCAAATATCACTTTCCCAATTCCACAAGAACTGTCTTGGCGAAAGGATTCTTGAGGGGAAAGCTGTACCTCTGTGAAATGATTTCACAGAACACAAAGAAGTTTCTCAGAAAGCTTCTTTCTCTTTGTTATCGGAGGATATTTCCTTTGGCCCTATAGTCTTCCAAGGGATCCGAAATATCTGTTCTCAGATTCCACAGAAATAAGGCTAGCAAAGAGATCCACGAAATACAGATGTAACTCTGTGAGATGAATTAACAGAACACTAAGCAGTTTCTCAGAAAGCTTCTTTCCAGATTTCATCGGAGTATATATCCTTTTCACCATAGCCCTCTATGGGCTTCCAAATATCACTTTGCCAATTCCACAAGAACTGTCTGGGCGAAAGGCTTCTTGTGTGGAAAGCTGTAACTATGTGAGATGATTTCCAAGAACACGAAGAAGTTTCTCAGAAAGCTTCTTTCTCTTTGTTTTCGGAGGATATGTCCTTTGGCCCTATAGTCTTCCAAGGGATCCGAAATATCTGTTCTCAGATTCCACAGAAATAAGGCTAGCAAAGAGATCGACGAAATACAGATGTAACTCTGTGAGATGAATTAACAGAACACTAAGCAGTTTCTCAGAAAGCTTCTTTCCAGATTTCATCTGAGGATATTTCCTTTTTCACCATAGCCCTCTACGGGCTTCCAAATATCACTTTGCCATTTCCACAAGAACTGTCTTAACGAAAGGCTTCTTGAGGGGAAAGCTGTGACTCTGTGAGATGATTTCCAAGATCACAAAGAAAGTTTCTCAGAAAGTTTCTTTCTCTTTGTTATCGGAGGATATTTCCTTTGGCCCTATAGTCTTCCAAGGGATCCGAAATATCTGTTCTCAGATTCCACAGAAATAAGGCTAGCAAAGAGATCGACGAAATACAGATTTAACTCTGTGAGATGAATTAACAGAACACTAAGCAGTTTCTCAGAAAACTTTTTTCCAGATTTCATCGAAGGATATTTCCTTTTTCACCATAGCCCTCTATGGGCTTCCAAATATCACTTTGCCAATTCCACAAGAACTGTCTTAGCGAAAGGCTTCTTGACGGGAAAGCTGTAACTCTGTGAGATGATTTCAAAGAACACAAAGAAGTTTCTCAGAAAGCTTCTTTCTCTTTGTTATCGGAGGATATTTCCTTTGGCCCTATAGTCTTCCAAGGGATCCGAAATATCTGATCTCAGATTCCACAGAAATAAGGCTAGCAAAGAGATCGACGAAATACAGATGTAACTCTGTGAGATGAATTAACAGAACACTAAGCAGTTTCTCAGAAAGCTTCTTTCCAGATTTCATCTGTGAATATTTCCTTTTTCACCATAGCCCTCTATGGGCTTCCAAATATCACTTTCCCAATTCCACAAGAACTGTCTTGGCGAAAGGATTCTTGAGGGGAAAGCTGTACCTCTGTGAGATGATTTCACAGAACACAAAGAAGTTTCTCAGAAAGCTTCTTTCTCTTTGTTATCGGAGGATATTTCCTTTGGCCCTATAGTCTTCCAAGGGATCTGAAATATCTGTTCTCAGATTCCACAGAAATAAGGCTAGCAAAGAGATCCACGAAATACAGATGTAACTCTGTGAGATGAATTAACAGAACACTAAGCAGTTTCTCAGAAAGCTTCTTTCCAGATTTCATCGGAGTATATATCCTTTTCACCATAGCCCTCTATGGGCTTCCAAATATCACTTTGCCAATTCCACAAGAACAGTCTTAGCGAAAGGATTCTTGTGTGGAAAGCTGTAACTATGTGAGATGATTTCCAAGAACACAAAGAAGTTTCTCAGAAAGCTTCTTTCTCTTTGTTTTCGGAGGATATTTCCTTTGGCCCTATAGTCTTCCAAGGGATCCGAAATATCTGTTCTCAGATTCCACAGAAATAAGGCTAGCAAAGAGATCTACGAAATACAGATGTAACTCTGTGAGATGAATTAACAGAACACTAAGCAGTTTCTCAGAAAGCTTCTTTCCAGATTTCATCTGAGGATATTTCCTTTTTCACCATAGCCCACTATGGGCTTTCATATATCACTTTGCCAATTCCACAAGAACTGTCTCAGCGAAAGGGTTCTTGAGGGGAAAGCTGTAACTCTGTGAGATGATTTCAAAGAACACAAAGAAGTTTCTCAGAAAGCTTCTTTCTCTTTGTTATCGGAGGATATTTCCTTTGGCCCTATAGTCTTCCAAGGGATCCGAAATATCTGTTCTCAGATTCCACAGAAATAAGGCTAGCAAAGAGATTCACGAAATACACATGTAACTCTGTGAGATGAATTAACAGAACACTAAGCAGTTTCTCAGAAAGCTTCTTTCCAGATTTCATCTGAGGATATTTCCTTTTTTACAGTAGCCCTCTATGGGCTTCCAAATATCACTTTGCCAATTCCAAGAGAACTGTCTTAGCGAAAGGCTTCTTGAAGGGAAAGTTGTAACTCTGTGAGATGATTTCACAGAACACAAAGAAGTTTCTCAGAAAGCTTCTTTCTCTTTGTTATCGGAGGATATTTCCTTTGGCCCTATAGTCTTCCAAGGGATCCGAAGTATCTGTTCTCAGATTCCAGAGAAATAAGGCTAGCAAAGAGATCGACGAAATACAGATGTAACTCTGTGAGATGAATTAACAGAACACTAAGCAGTTTCTCAGAATGCTTCTTTCCAGATTTCATCTGAGGATATTTCCTTTTTCACCATAGCCCTCTATGGGCTTCCAAATATCACTTTGCCAATTCAACAAGAACTGTCTTGGCGAAAGGCTTCTTGAGGGGAAAGCTGTAACTCTGTGAGATGATTTCACAGAACACAAAGAAGTTTCTCAGAAAGCTTCTTTCTCTTTGTTATCGGAGAATATTTCCTTTGGCCCTATAGTCTTCCAAGGGATCCGAAATATCTGTTCTCAGATTCCACAGAAATAAGGCTAGCAAAGAGATCCACGAAATACAGATGTAACTCTGTGAGATGAATTAACAGAACACTAAGCAGTTTCTCAGAAAGCTTCTTTCCAGATTTCATCTGAGGATATTTCCTTTTTCACCATAGCCCTCTATGGGCTTCCAAATATCACTTTGCCAATTCCACAAGAAGTGTCTTAGCGAAAGGCTTCTTGTGTGGAAAGCTGTAACTCTGTGAGATGATTTCAAAGAACACAAAGAAGTTTCTCAGAAAGCTTCTTTCTGTTTGTTATCGGGGGATATTTCCTTTGGCCCTATAGTCTTCCAAGGGATCCGAAATATCTGTTCTCAGATTCCACAGAAATAAGGCTAGCAAAGAGATCGACGAAATACAGATGTAACTCTGTGAGATGAATTAACAGAACACTAAGCAGTTTCTCAGAAAGCTTCTTTCCAGATTTCATCTGAGGATATTTCCTTTTTCACCATAGCCCTCTATGGGCTTCCAAATATCAGTTTGCCATTTCCACAAGAACTGTCTTAACGAAAGGCTTCTTGAGGGGAAAGCTGTGACTCTGTGAGATGATTTCCAAGAACACAAAGAAAGTTTCTCAGAAAGTTTCTTTCTCTTTGTTATCGGAGGATATTTCCTTTGGCCCTATAGTCTTCCAAGGGATCCGAAATATCTGTTCTCAGACTCCACAGAAATAAGGCTAGCAAAGAGATCCACGAAATACAGATGTAACTCTGTGAGATGAATTAACAGAACACTAAGCAGTTTCTCAGAAAGCTTCTCTCCAGATTTCATCTGTGAATATTTCCTTTTTCATCATAGCCCTCTATGGGCTTCCAAATATCACTTTCCCAATTCCACAAGAACTGTCTTGGCGAAAGGATTCTTGCGGGGAAAGCTGTACCTCTGTGAAATGATTTCACAGAACACAAAGAAGTTTCTCAGAAAGCTTCTTTCTCTTTGTTATCGGAGGATATTTCCTTTGGCCCTATAGTCTTCCAAGGGATCCGAAATATCTGTTCTCAGATTCCACAGAAATAAGGCTAGCAAAGAGATCCACGAAATACAGATGTAACTCTGTGAGATGAATTAACAGAACACTAAGCAGTTTCTCAGAAAGCTTCTTTCCAGATTTCATCGGAGTATATATCCTTTTCACCATAGCCCTCTATGGGCTTCCAAATATCACTTTGCCAATTCCACAAGAACTGTCTTAGCGAAAGGCTTCTTGTGTGGAAAGCTGTAACTATGTGAGATGATTTCCAAGAACACAAAGAAGTTTCTCAGAAAGCTTCTTTCTCTTTGTTTTCGGAGGATATTTCCTTGGCCCTATAGTCTTCCAAGGGATCCGAAATATCTGTTCTCAGATTCCACAGAAATAAGGCTAGCAAAGAAATCGACGAAATACAGATGTAACTCTGTGAGATGAATTAACAGAACACTAAGCACTTTCTCAGAAAGCTTCTTTCCAGATTTCATCTGAGGATATTTCCTTTTCACAATACCCCTCTATGGGCTTCCAAATATCACTTTGCCAATTCCACAAGAACCGTCTTGGCGAAAGACTTCTTGAGGGGAAAGCTGTAACTCTGTGAGATGATTTCACAGAACACAAAGAAGTTTCTCAGAAAGCTTCTTTCTCTTTGTTATCGGCGGATATTTCCTTTGGCCCTATAGTCTTCCAAGGGATCCTAAATATCTGTTCTCAGATTCCACAGAAATAAGGCTAGCAAAGAGATCGACGAAATACAGATGTAACTCTGTTAGAAGAATTAACAGAACACTAAGCAGTTTCTCAGAAAGCTTCTTTCCAGATTTCATCGGAGGATATTTCCTTTTTCACCATAGCCCTCTACGGGCTTCCAAATATCACTTTGCCAATTCCGCAAGAACTGTCTTGGCGAAAGGGTTCTTGAGGGGAAAGCTGTAATTCTGTGAGATGATTTCACAGAACACAAAGAAGTTTCTCAGAAAGCTTCTTTCTCTTTGTTATCGGAGGATATTTCCTTTGGCCCTATAGTCTTCCAAGGGATCCAAAATATCTGTTCTCAGATTCCACAGAAATAAGGCTAGCAAAGAGATCCACGAAATACAGATGTAACTCTGTGAGATGAATTAACAGAACACTAAGCAGTTTCTCAGAAAGCTTCTTTCCAGATTTCATCTGTGAATATTTCCTTTTTCACCATAGCCCTCTAAGGGCTTCCAAATATCACTTTGCCAATTCCACAAGAACTGTCTTGGCGAAAGCCTTCTTGAGGGGAAAGCTGTAACTCTGTCAGATGATTTCAGAGAAAACAAAGAAGTTTCTCAGAAAGCTTCTTTCTCTTTGTTATCGGCGGATATTTCCTTTGGCCCTATAGTCTTCCAAGGGATCCGAAATATCTGTTCTCAGATTCCACAGAAATAAGGCTAGCAAAGAGATCGACAAAATACAGATGTAACTCTGTGAGATGAATTAACAGAACACTAAGCAGTTTCTCAGAAAGCTTCTTTCCGGATTTCATCGGAGGATATTTCCTTTTTCACCATAGCCCTCTATGGGCTTCCAAATATCACTTTGCCAATTCCACAAGAACTGTCTTAGCTAAAGGCTTCTTGAGGGGAAAGCTGTAACTCTGTGAGATGATTTCAAAGAACACAAAGAAGTTTCTCAGAAAGCTTCTTTCTCTTTGTTATCGGAGGATATTTCCTTTGGCCCTATAGTCTTCCAAGGGATCCGAAGTATCTGTTCTCAGATTCCACAGAAATAAGGCTAGCAAAGAGATGGACGAAATACAGATGTAACTCTGTGAGATGAATTAACAGAACACTAAGCAGTTTCTCAGAAAGCTTCTTTCCAGATTTCATCTGAGGATATTTCCTTTTTCACCATAGCCCTCTATGGGCTTCCAAATATCACTTTGTCAATTCCACAAGAACTGTCTTAGCTAAAGGCTTCTTGAGGGGAAAGCTGTAACTCTGTGAGATGATTTCAAAGAACACAAAGAAGTTTCTCAGAAAGCTTCTTTCTCTTTGTTATCGGAGGATATTTCCTTTGGCCCTATAGTCTTCCAAGGGATCCGAAGTATCTGTTCTCAGATTCCACAGAAATAAGGCTAGCAAAGAGATGGACGAAATACAGATGTAACTCTGTGAGATGAATTAACAGAACACTAAGCAGTTTCTCAGAAAGCTTCTTTCCAGATTTCATCTGAGGATATTTCCTTTTTCACCATAGCCCTCTATGGGCTTCCAAATATCACTTTGCCAATTCCACGAGAACTGTGTTGGCGAAAGGTTTCTTGAGGGGAAAGCTGTAACTCTGTGAGATGATTTCACAGAACACAAAGAAGTTTCTCAGAAAGCTTCTTTCTCTTTGTTATCGGAGAATATTTCCTTTGGCCCTATAGTCTTCGAAGGGATCCGAAATATCTGTTCTCAGATTCCACAGAAATAAGGCTAGCAAAATGATCCACGAAATACACATGTAACTCTGTGAGATGAATTAACAGAACACTAAGCAGTTTCTCAGAAAGCTTCTTTCCAGATTTCATCTGAGGATATTTCCTTTTTCACCATAGCCCACTATGGGCTTCCAAATATCACTTTGCCAATTTCACAAGATCTGTCTTAGCGAAAGGCTTCTTGAGGGGAAAGCTGTAACTCTGTCAGATGATTTCACAGAACACAAAGAAGTTTCTCAGAAAGCTTCTTTCTCTTTGTTATCGGAGGATATTTCCTTTGGCCCTATAGTCTTCCAAGGGATCCGAAATATCTGTTCTCAGATTCCACAGAAATAAGGCTAGCAAAGAGATAGACGAAATACAGATTTAACTCTGTGAGATGAATTAACAGAACACTAAGCAGTTTCTCAGAAAGCTTGTTTCCAGATTTCATCGAAGAATATTTCCTTTTTCACCATAGCCCTCTATGGGTTTCCAAATATCACTTTGCCAATTCCACAAGAACTGTCTTAGCGAAAGGCTTCTTGACGGGAAAGCTGTAACTCTGTGAGATGATTTCAAAGAACACAAAGAAAGTTTCTCAGAAAGTTTCTTTCTCTTTGTTATCGGAGGGTATTTCCTTTGGCCCTATAGTCTTCCAAGGTATCCGAAATATCTGTTCTCAGATTCCACAGAAATAAGGCTAGCAAAGAGATAGACGAAATACAGATTTAACTCTGTGAGATGAATTAACAGAACACTAAGCAGTTTCTCAGAAAGCTTGTTTCCAGATTTCATCGAAGAATATTTCCTTTTTCACCATAGCCCTCTATGGGTTTCCAAATATCACTTTGCCAATTCCACAAGAACTGTCTTAGCGAAAGGCTTCTTGACGGGAAAGCTGTAACTCTGTGAGATGATTTCAAAGAACACAAAGAAGTTTCTCAGAAAGCTTCTTTCTCTTTGTTATCGGAGGATATTTCCTTTGGCCCTATAGTCTTCCAAGGGATCCGAAATATCTGATGTCTGATTCCACAGAAATAAGGCTAGCAAAGAGATCGACGAAATACAGATGTAACTCTGTGAGATGAATTAACAGAACACTAAGCAGTTTCTCAGAAAGCTTCTTTCCAGATTTCATCTGTGAATATTTCCTTTTTCACCATAGCCCTCTATGGGCTTCCAAATATCACTTTCCCAATTCCACAAGAACTGTCTTGGCGAAAGGATTCTTGAGAGGAAAGCTGTACCTCTGTGAGATGATTTCACAGAACACAAAGAAGTTTCTCAGAAAGCTTCTTTCTCTTTGTTATCGGAGGATATTTCCTTTGGCCCTATAGTCTTCCAAGGGATCCGAAATATCTGTTCTCAGATTCCACAGAAATAAGGCTAGCAAAGAGATCCACGAAATACAGATGTAACTCTGTGAGATGAATTAACAGAACACTAAGCAGTTTCTCAGAAAGCTTCTTTCCAGATTTCATCGGAGTATATATCCTTTTCACCATAGCCCTCTATGGGCTTCCAAATATCACTTTGCCAATTCCACAAGAACTGTCTGGGCGAAAGGCTTCTTGTGTGGAAAGCTGTAACTATGTGAGATGATTTCCAAGAACACGAAGAAGTTTCTCAGAAAGCTTCTTTCTCTTTGTTTTCGGAGGATATTTCCTTTGGCCCTATAGTCTTCCAAGGGATCCGAAATATCTGTTCTCAGATTCCACAGAAATAAGGCTAGCAAAGAGATCGACGAAATACAGATGTAACTCTGTGAGATGAATTAACAGAACACTAAGCAGTTTCTCAGAAAGCTTCTTTCCAGATTTCATCTGAGGATATTTCCTTTTTCACCATAGCCCTCTATGGGCTTCCAAATATCACTTTGCCATTTCCACAAGAACTGTCTTAACGAAAGGCTTCTTGAGGGGAAAGCTGTGACTCTGTGAGATGATTTCCAAGAACACAAAGAAAGTTTCTCAGAAAGTTTCTTTCTCTTTGTTATCGGAGGATATTTCCTTTGGCCCTATAGTCTTCCAAGGGATCCGAAATATCTGTTCTCAGATTCCACAGAAATAAGGCTAGCAAAGAGATCGACGAAATACAGATTTAACTCTGTGAGATGAATTAACAGAACACTAAGCAGTTTCTCAGAAAACTTTTTTCCAGATTTCATCGAAGGATATTTCCTTTTTCACCATAGCCCTCTATGGGCTTCCAAATATCACTTTGCCAATTCCACAAGAACTGTCTTAGCGAAAGGCTTCTTGACGGGAAAGCTGTAACTCTGTGAGATGATTTCAAAGAACACAAAGAAGTTTCTCAGAAAGCTTCTTTCTCTTTGTTATCGGAGGATATTTCCTTTGGCCCTATAGTCTTCCAAGGGATCCGAAATATCTGATCTCAGATTCCACAGAAATAAGGCTAGCAAAGAGATCGACGAAATACAGATGTAACTCTGTGAGATGAATTAACAGAACACTAAGCAGTTTCTCAGAAAGCTTCTTTCCAGATTTCATCTGAGGATATTTCCTTTTTCACCATAGCCCACTATGGGCTTCCATATATCACTTTGCCAATTCCACAAGAACTGTCTCAGCGAAAGGGTTCTTGAGGGGAAAGCTGTAACTCTGTGAGATGATTTCAAAGAACACAAAGAAGTTTCTCAGAAAGCTTCTTTCTCTTTGTTATCGGAGGATATTTCCTTTGGCCCTATAGTCTTCCAAGGGATCCGAAATATCTGTTCTCAGATTCCACAGAAATAAGGCTAGCAAAGAGATTCACGAAATACACATGTAACTCTGTGAGATGAATTAACAGAACACTAAGCAGTTTCTCAGAAAGCTTCTTTCCAGATTTCATCTGAGGATATTTCCTTTTTCACAATAGCCCTCTATGGGCTTCCAAATATCACTTTGCCAATTCCAAGAGAACTGTCTTAGCGAAAGGCTTCTTGAAGGGAAAGTTGTAACTCTGTGAGATGATTTCACAGAACACAAAGAAGTTTCTCAGAAAGCTTCTTTCTCTTTGTTATCGGAGGATATTTCCTTTGGCCCTATAGTCTTCCAAGGGATCCGAAGTATCTGTTCTCAGATTCCAGAGAAATAAGGCTAGCAAAGAGATCGACGAAATACAGATGTAACTCTGTGAGATGAATTAACAGAACACTAAGCAGTTTCTCAGAATGCTTCTTTCCAGATTTCATCTGAGGATATTTCCTTTTTCACCATAGCCCTCTATGGGCTTCCAAATATCACTTTGCCAATTCAACAAGAACTGTCTTGGCGAAAGGCTTCTTGAGGGGAAAGCTGTAACTCTGTGAGATGATTTCACAGAACACAAAGAAGTTTCTCAGAAAGCTTCTTTCTCTTTGTTATCGGAGAATATTTGCTTTGGCCCTATAGTCTTCCAAGGGATCCGAAATATCTGTTCTCAGATTCCACAGAAATAAGGCTAGCAAAGAGATCCACGAAATACAGATGTAACTCTGTGAGATGAATTAACAGAACACGAAGCAGTTTCTCAGAAAGCTTCTTTCCAGATTTCATCTGAGGATATTTCCTTTTTCACCATAGCCCTCTATGGGCTTCCAAATATCACTTTGCCAATTCCACAAGAAGTGTCTTAGCGAAAGGCTTCTTGTGTGGAAAGCTGTAACTCTGTGAGATGATTTCAAAGAACACAAAGAAGTTTCTCAGAAAGCTTCTTTCTGTTTGTTATCGGAGGATATTTCCTTTGGCCCTATAGTCTTCCAAGGGATCCGAAATATCTGTTCTCAGATTCCACAGAAATAAGGCTAGCAAAGAGATCCACGAAATACAGATGTAACTCTGTGAGATGAATTAACAGAACACTAAGCAGTTTCTCAGAAAGCTTCTTTCCAGATTTCATCTGAGGATATTTCCTTTTTCACCATAGCCCTCTATGGGCTTCCAAATATCAGTTTGCCATTTCCACAAGAACTGTCTTAACGAAAGGCTTCTTGAGGGGAAAGCTGTGACTCTGTGAGATGATTTCCAAGAACACAAAGAAAGTTTCTCAGAAAGTTTCTTTCTCTTTGTTATCGGAGGATATTTCCTTTGGCCCTAGAGTCTACCAAGGGATCCGAAATATCTGTTCTCAGACTCCACAGAAATAAGGCTAGCAAAGAGATCCACGAAATACAGATGTAACTCTGTGAGATGAATTAACAGAACACTAAGCAGTTTCTCAGAAAGCTTCTTTCCAGATTTCATCTGTGAATATTTCCTTTTTCACATAGCCCTCTATGGGCTTCCAAATATCACTTTCCCAATTCCACAAGAACTGTCTTGGCGAAAGGATTCTTGAGGGGAAAGCTGTACCTCTGTGAAATGATTTCACAGAACACAAAGAAGTTTCTCAGAAAGCTTCTTTCTCTTTGTTATCGGAGGATATTTCCTTTGGCCCTATAGTCTTCCAAGGGATCCGAAATATCTGTTCTCAGATTCCACAGAAATAAGGCTAGCAAAGAGATCCACGAAATACAGATGTAACTCTGTGAGATGAATTAACAGAACACTAAGCAGTTTCTCAGAAAGCTTCTTTCCAGATTTCATCGGAGTATATATCCTTTTCACCATAGCCCTCTATGGGCTTCCAAATATCACTTTGCCAATTCCACAAGAACTGTCTGGGCGAAAGGCTTCTTGTGTGGAAAGCTGTAACTATGTGAGATGATTTCCAAGAACACGAAGAAGTTTCTCAGAAAGCTTCTTTCTCTTTGTTTTCGGAGGATATTTCCTTTGGCCCTATAGTCTTCCAAGGGATCCGAAATATCTGTTCTCAGATTCCACAGAAATAAGGCTAGCAAAGAGATCGACGAAATACAGATGTAACTCTGTGAGATGAATTAACAGAACACTAAGCAGTTTCTCAGAAAGCTTCTTTCCAGATTTCATCTGAGGATATTTCCTTTTTCACCATAGCCCTCTATGGGCTTCCAAATATCACTTTGCCATTTCCACAAGAACTGTCTTAACGAAAGGCTTCTTGAGGGGAAAGCTGTGACTCTGTGAGATGATTTCCAAGATCACAAAGAAAGTTTCTCAGAAAGTTTCTTTCTCTTTGTTATCGGAGGATATTTCCTTTGGCCCTATAGTCTTCCAAGGGATCCGAAATATCTGTTCTCAGATTCCACAGAAATAAGGCTAGCAAAGAGATCGACGAAATACAGATTTAACTCTGTGAGATGAATTAACAGAACACTAAGCAGTTTCTCAGAAAACTTTTTTCCAGATTTCATCGAAGGATATTTCCTTTTTCACCATAGCCCTCTATGGGCTTCCAAATATCACTTTGCCAATTCCACAAGAACTGTCTTAGCGAAAGGCTTCTTGACGGGAAAGCTGTAACTCTGTGAGATGATTTCAAAGAACACAAAGAAGTTTCTCAGAAAGCTTCTTTCTCTTTGTTATCGGAGGATATTTCCTTTGGCCCTATAGTCTTCCAAGGGATCCGAAATATCTGATCTCAGATTCCACAGAAATAAGGCTAGCAAAGTGATCGACGAAATACAGATGTAACTCTGTGAGATGAATTAACAGAACACTAAGCAGTTTCTCAGAAAGCTTCTTTCCAGATTTCATCTGTGAATATTTCCTTTTTCACCATAGCCCTCTAGGGGCTTCCAAATATCACTTTCCCAATTCCACAAGAACTGTCTTGGCGAAAGGATTCTTGAGGGGAAAGCTGTACCTCTGTGAGATGATTTCACAGAACACAAAGAAGTTTCTCAGAAAGCTTCTTTCTCTTTGTTATCGGAGGATATTTCCTTTGGCCCTATAGTCTTCCAAGGGATCCGAAATATCTGTTCTCAGATTCCACAGAAATAAGGCTAGCAAAGAGATCCACGAAATACAGATGTAACTCTGTGAGATGAATTAACAGAACACTAAGCAGTTTCTCAGAAAGCTTCTTTCCAGATTTCATCGGAGTATATATCCTTTTCACCATAGCCCTCTATGGGCTTCCAAATATCACTTTGCCAATTCCACAAGAACTGTCTTAGCGAAAGGATTCTTGTGTGGAAAGCTGTAACTATGTGAGATGATTTCCAAGAACACAAAGAAGTTTCTCAGAAAGCTTCTTTCTCTTTGTTTTCGGAGGATATTTCCTTTGGCCCTATAGTCTTCCAAGGGATCCGAAATATCTGTTCTCAGATTCCACAGAAATAAGGCTAGCAAAGAGATCTACGAAATACAGATGTAACTCTGTGAGATGAATTAACAGAACACTAAGCAGTTTCTCAGAAAGCTTCTTTCCAGATTTCATCTGAGGATATTTCCTTTTTCACCATAGCCCACTATGGGCTTTCATATATCACTTTGCCAATTCCACAAGAACTGTCTCAGCGAAAGGGTTCTTGAGGGGAAAGCTGTAACTCTGTGAGATGATTTCAAAGAACACAAAGAAGTTTCTCAGAAAGCTTCTTTCTCTTTGTTATCGGAGGATATTTCCTTTGGCCCTATAGTCTTCCAAGGGATCCGAAATATCTGTTCTCAGATTCCACAGAAATAAGGCTAGCAAAGAGATTCACGAAATACACATGTAACTCTGTGAGATGAATTAACAGAACACTAAGCAGTTTCTCAGAAAGCTTCTTTCCAGATTTCATCTGAGGATATTTCCTTTTTCACAATAGACCTCTATGGGCTTCCAAATATCACTTTGCCAATTCCAAGAGAACTGTCTTAGCGAAAGGCTTCTTGAAGGGAAAGTTGTAACTCTGTGAGATGATTTCACAGAACACAAAGAAGTTTCTCAGAAAGCTTCTTTCTCTTTGTTATCGGAGGATATTTCCTTTGGCCCTATAGTCTTCCAAGGGATCCGAAGTATCTGTTCTCAGATTCCAGAGAAATAAGGCTAGCAAAGAGATCGACGAAATACAGATGTAACTCTGTGAGATGAATTAACAGAACACAAAGCAGTTTCTCAGAATGCTTCTTTCCAGATTTCATCTGAGGATATTTCCTTTTTCACCATAGCCCTCTATGGGCTTCCAAATATCACTTTGCCAATTCAACAAGAACTGTCTTGGCGAAAGGCTTCTTGAGGGGAAAGCTGTAACTCTGTGAGATGATTTCACAGAACACAAAGAAGTTTCTCAGAAAGCTTCTTTCTCTTTGTTATCGGAGAATATTTCCTTTGGCCCTATAGTCTTCCAAGGGATCCGAAATATCTGTTCTCAGATTCCACAGAAATAAGGCTAGCAAAGAGATCCACGAAATACAGATGTAACTCTGTGAGATGAATTAACAGAACACTAAGCAGTTTCTCAGAAAGCTTCTTTCCAGATTTCATCTGAGGATATTTCCTTTTTCACCATAGCCCTCTATGGGCTTCCAAATATCACTTTGCCAATTCCACAAGAAGTGTCTTAGCGAAAGGCTTCTTGTGTGGAAAGCTGTAACTCTGTGAGATGATTTCAAAGAACACAAAGAAGTTTCACAGAAAGCTTCTTTCTGTTTGTTATCGGAGGATATTTCCTTTGGCCCTATAGTCTTCCAAGGGATCCGAAATATCTGTTCTCAGATTCCACAGAAATAAGGCTAGCAAAGAGATCGACGAAATACAGATGTAACTCTGTGAGATGAATTAACAGAACACTAAGCAGTTTCTCAGAAAGCTTCTTTCCAGATTTCATCTGAGGATATTTCCTTTTTCACCATAGCCCTCTATGGGCTTCCAAATATCAGTTTGCCATTTCCACAAGAACTGTCTTAACGAAAGGCTTCTTGAGGGGAAAGCTGTGACTCTGTGAGATGATTTCCAAGAACACAAAGAAAGTTTCTCAGAAAGTTTCTTTCTCTTTGTTATCGGAGGATATTTCCTTTGGCCCTAGAGTCTTCCAAGGGATCCGAAATATCTGTTCTCAGATTCCACAGAAATAAGGCTAGCAAAGAGATCCACGAAATACAGATGTAACTCTGTGAGATGAATTAACAGAACACTAAGCAGTTTCTCAGAAAGCTTCTCTCCAGATTTTATCTGTGAATATTTGCTTTTTCACCATAGCCCTCTATGGGCTTCCAAATATCACTTTCCCAATTCCACAAGAACTGTCTTGGCGAAAGGATTCTTGAGGGGAAAGCTGTACCTCTGTGAAGTGATTTCACAGAACACAAAGAAGTTTCTCAGAAAGCTTCTTTCTCTTTGTTATCGGAGGATATTTCCTTTGGCCCTATAGTGTTCCAAGGGATCCGAAATATCTGTTCTCAGATTCCACAGAAATAAGGCTAGCAAAGAGATCCACGAAATACAGATGTAACTCTGTGAGATGAATTAACAGAACACTAAGCAGTTTCTCAGAAAGCTTCTTTCCAGATTTCATCGGAGTATATATCCTTTTCACCATAGCCCTCTATGGGCTTCCAAATATCACTTTGCCAATTCCACAAGAACTGTCTTAGCGAAAGGCTTCTTGTGTGGAAAGCTGTAACTATGTGAGATGATTTCCAAGAACACAAAGAAGTTTCTCAGAAAGCTTCTTTCTCTTTGTTTTCGGAGGATATTTCCTTGGCCCTATAGTCTTCCAAGGGATCCGAAATATCTGTTCTCAGATTCCACAGAAATAAGGCTAGCAAAGAAATCGACGAAATACAGATGTAACTCTGTGAGATGAATTAACAGAACACTAAGCACTTTCTCAGAAAGCTTCTTTCCAGATTTCATCTGAGGATATTTCCTTTTCACAATACCCCTCTATGGGCTTCCAAATATCACTTTGCCAATTCCACAAGAACCGTCTTGGCGAAAGACTTCTTGAGGGGAAAGCTGTAACTCTGTGAGATGATTTCACAGAACACAAAGAAGTTTCTCAGAAAGCTTCTTTCTCTTTGTTATCGGAGGATATTTCCTTTGGCCCTACAGTCTTCCAAGGGATCCAAAATATCTGTTCTCAGATTCCACAGAAATAAGGCTAGCAAAGAGATCCACGAAATACAGATGTAACTCTGTGAGATGAATTAACAGAACACTAAGCAGTTTCTCAGAAAGCTTCTTTCCAGATTTCATCTGTGAATATTTCCTTTTTCACCATAGCCCTCTATGGGCTTCCAAATATCACTTTGCCAATTCCACAAGAACTGTCTTGGCGAAAGCCTTCTTGAGGGGAAAGCTGTAACTCTGTCAGATGATTTCAGAGAAAACAAAGAAGTTTCTCAGAAAGCTTCTTTCTCTTTGTTATCGGCGGATATTTCCTTTGGCCCTATAGTCTTCCAAGGGATCCGAAATATCTGTTCTCAGATTCCACAGAAATAAGGCTAGCAAAGAGATCGACGAAATACAGATGTAACTCTGTGAGATGAATTAACAGAACACTAAGCAGTTTCTCAGAAAGCTTCTTTCCGGATTTCGTCGGAGGATATTTCCTTTTTCACCATAGCCCTCTATGGGCTTCCAAATATCACTTTGCCAATTCCACGAGAACTGTCTTGGCGAAAGGTTTCTTGAGGGGAAAGCTGTAACTCTGTGAGATGATTTCACAGAACACAAAGAAGTTTCTCAGAAAGCTTCTTTCTCTTTGTTATCGGAGAATATTTCCTTTGGCCCTATAGTCTTCGAAGGGATCCGAAATATCTGTTCTCAGATTCCACAGAAATAAGGCTAGCAAAATGATCCACGAAATACACATGTAACTCTGTGAGATGAATTAACAGAACACTAAGCAGTTTCTCAGAAAGCTTCTTTCCAGATTTCATCTGAGGATATTTCCTTTTTCACCATAGCCCACTATGGGCTTCCAAATATCACTTTGCCAATTTCACAAGATCTGTCTTAGCGAAAGGCTTCTTGAGGGGAAAGCTGTAACTCTGTGAGATGATTTCACAGAACACAAAGAAGTTTCTCAGAAAGCTTCTTTCTCTTTGTTATCGGAGGATATTTCCTTTGGCCCTATAGTCTTCCAAGGGATCCGAAATATCTGTTCTCAGATTTCACAGAAATAAGGCTAGCAAAGAGATCCACGAAATACAGATGTAACTCTGTGAGATGAATTAACAGAACACTAAGCAGTTTCTCAGAAAGCTTCTTTCCAGATTTCATCGGAGGATATTTCCTTTTTCACCATAGCCCTCTATGGGCTTCCAAATATCACTTTGCCAATTCCACAAGAACTGTCTCAGCGAAAGGGTTCTTGAGGGGAAAGCTGTAACTCTGTGAGACGATTTCAAAGAACACAAAGAAGTTTCTCACAAAGCTTCTTTCTCTTTGTTATCGGAGGATATTTCCTTTGGCCCTATAGTCTTCCAAGGGATCCGAAATATCTGTTCTCAGATTCCACAGAAATAATGCTAGCAAAGAGATCCACGAAATACACATGTAACTCTGTGAGATGAATTAACAGAACACTAAGAAGTTTCTGAGAAAGCTTCTTTCCAGATTTCATCTGAGGATATTTCCTTTTTCACCATAGCCCTCTATGGGCTTCCAAATATCACTTTGCCAATTCCACAAGAACTGTCTTGGCGAAAGGGTTCTTGAGGGGAAAGCTGTAATTCTGTGAGATGATTTCACAGAACACAAAGAAGTTTCTCAGAAAGCTTCTTTCTCTTTGTTATCGGAGGATATTTCCTTTGGCCCTATAGTCTTCCAAGGGATCCGAAATATCTGTTCTCAGATTCCACAGAAATAAGGCTAGCAAAGAGATCGACGAAATACAGATGTAACTCTGTGAGATGAATTAACAGAACACTAAGCAGTTTCTCAGAAAGCTTCTTTCCAGATTTTATCTGTGAATATTTCCTTTTTCACCCTAGCCCTCTATGGGCTTCCAAATATCACTTTGCGAATTCCACAAGAACTGTCTTGGCGAAAGGCTTCTTGAGGGGAAAGCTGTAACTCTGTGAGATGATTTCACAGAACACAAAGAAGTTTCTCAGAAAGCTTCTTTCTCTTTGTTATCGGAGAATATTTCCTTTGGCCCTATAGTCTTCCAAGGGATCCGAAATATCTCTTCTCAGATTCCACAGAAATAAGGCTAGCAAAGTGATCCACGAAATACAGATGTAACTCTGTGAGATGAATTAACAGAACACTAAGCAGTTTCTCAGAAAGCTTCTTTCCAGATTTCATCTGAGGATATTTCCTTTATCACCATAGCCCTCTATGGGCTTCTAAATATCACTTTGCCAATTCCACAAGAACTGTCTCAGCGAAAGGGTTCTTGAGGGGAAAGCTGTAACTCTGTGAGACGATTTCAAAGAACACAAATAGGTTTCTCAGAAAGCTTCTTTCTCTTTGTTATCGGAGAATACTTCCTTTGGCCCTATAGTCTTCCAAGGGATCCGAAATATCTGTTCTCAGATTCCACAGAAATAAGGCTAGCAAAGAGATCCACGAAATACACATGTAACTCTGTGAGATGAATTAACAGAACACTAAGCAGTTTCTCAGAAAGCTTCTTTCCAGATTTCATCTGAGGATATTTCCTTTTTCACCATAGCCCTCTATGGGCTTCCAAATATCACTTTGCCAATTGCACAAGAACTGTCTTGGCGAAAGGCTTCTTGAGGGGAAAGCTGTAACTCTGTGAGATGATTTCACAGAACACAAAGAAGTTTCTCAGAAAGCTTCTTTCTCTTTGTTATCGGAGAATATTTCCTTTGGCCCTATAGTCTTCAAAGGGATCCGAAATATCTGTTCTCAGATTCCACAGAAATAAGGCTAGCAAAGAGATCCACGAAATACACATGTAACTCTGTGAGATGAATTAACAGAACACTAAGCAGTTTCTCAGAAAGCTTCTTTCCAGATTTCATCTGAGGATATTTCCTTTTTCACCATAGCCCTCTATGGGCTTCCAAATATCACTTTGCCAATTTCACAAGATCTGTCTTAGCGAAAGGCTTCTTGAGGGGAAAGCTGTAACTCTGTCAGATGATTTCACAGAACACAAAGAAGTTTCTCAGAAAGCTTCTTTCTCTTTGTTATCGGAGGATATTTCCTTTGGCCCTATAGTCTTCCAAGGGATCCGAAATATCTGTTCTCATTTTCCACAGAAATAAGGCTAGCAAAGAGATCCACGAAATACAGATGTAACTCTGTGAGATGAATTAACAGAACACTAAGCAGTTTCTCAGAAAGCTTCTTTCCAGATTTCATCTGAGGATATTTCCTTTTTCACCATAGCCCTCTATGGGCTTCCAAATATCACTTTGCCAATTCCACAAGAAGTGTCTTAGCGAAAGGCTTCTTGAGGGGAAAGCTGTAACTCTGTGAGATGATTTCAAAGAACACAAAGAAGTTTCTCAGAAAGCTTCTTTCTGTTTGTTATCGGAGGATATTTCCTTTGGCCCTATAGTCTTCCAAGGGATCCGAAATATCTGTTCTCAGATTCCACAGAAATAAGGCTAGCAAAGAGATCGACGAAATACAGATGTAACTCTGTGAGATGAATTAACAGAACACTAAGCAGTTTCTCAGTAAGCTTCTTTCCAGATTTCATCTGAGGATATTTCCTTTTTCACCATAGCCCTCTATGGGCTTCCAAATATCACTTTGCCATTTCCACAAGAACTGTCTTAACGAAAGGCTTCTTGAGGGGAAAGCTGTGACTCTGTGAGATGATTTCAAAGAACACAAAGAAAGTTTCTCAGAAAGTTTCTTTCTCTTTGTTATCTCAAGATATTTCCTTTGGCCCTATAGTCTTCCAAGGGATCCGAAATATCTGTTCTCAGATTCCACAGAAATAAGGCTAGCAAAGAGATAGACGAAATACAGATTTAACTCTGTGAGATGAATTAACAGAACACTAAGCAGTTTCTCAGAAAGCTTGTTTCCAGATTTCCTCGAATGATATTTCCTTTTTCACCATAGCCCTCTATGGGCTTCCAAATATCACTTTGCCAATTCCACAAGAACTGTCTTAGCGAAAGGCTTCTTGACGGGAAAGCTGTAACTCTGTGAGATGATTTCAAAGAACACAAAGAAGTTTCTCAGAAAGCTTCTTTCTCTTTGTTATCGGAGGATATTTCCTTTGGCCCTATAGTCTTCCAAGGGATCCGAAATATCTGATCTCAGATTCCACAGAAATAAGGCTAGCAAAGAGATCGACGAAATACAGATGTAACTCTGTGAGATGAATTAACAGAACACTAAGCAGTTTCTCAGAAAGCTTCTTTCCAGATTTCATCTGTGAATATTTCCTTTTTCACCATAGCCCTCTATGGGCTTCCAAATATCACTTTCCCAATTCCACAAGAACTGTCTTGGCGAAATGATTCTTGAGGGGAAAGCTGTACCTCTGTGAGATGATTTCACAGAACACAAAGAAGTTTCTCAGAAAGCTTCTTTCTCTTTGTTATCGGAGGATATTTCCTTTGGCCCTATAGTCTTCCAAGGGATCCGAAATATCTGTTCTCAGATTCCACAGAAATAAGGGTAGCAAAGAGATCCACGAAATACAGATGTAACTCTGTGAGATGTATTAACAGAACACTAAGCTGTTTCTCAGAAAGCTTCTTTCCAGATTTCATCGGAGTATATATCCTTTTCACCATAGCCCTCTAAGGGCTTCCAAATATCACTTTGCCAATTCCACAAGAACTGTCTTAGCGAAAGGCTTCTTGGTGGAAAGCTGTAACTATGTGAGATGATTTCCAAGAACAAAAAGAAGTTTCTCAGAAAGCTTCTTTCTCTTTGTTTTCGGAGGATATTTCCTATGGCCCTATAGTCTTCCAAGGGATCCGAAATATCTGTTCTCAGATTCCACAGAAATAAGGCTAGCAAAGAAATCGACGAAATACAGATGTAACTCTGTGAGATGAATTAACAGAACACTAAGCAGTTTCTCAGAAAGCTTCTTTCCAGATTTCATCTGAGGATATTTCCTTTTTCACTATACCCCTCTATGGGCTTCCAAATATCACTTTGCCAATTCCACAAGAACCGTCTTGGCGAAAGACTTCTTGAGGGGAAAGCTGTAACTCTGTGAGATGTTTTCACAGAACACAAAGAAGTTTCTCAGAAAGCTTCTTTCTCTTTGTTATCGGCGGATATTTCCTTTGGCCCTATAGTCTTCCAAGGGATCCTAAATATCTGTTCTCAGATTCCACAGAAATAAGGCTAGCAAAGAGATCGACGAAATACAGATGTAACTCTGTGAGATGAATTAACAGAACACTAAGCAGTTTCTCAGAAAGCTTCTTTCCAGATTTCATCGGAGGATATTTCCTTTTTCACCATAGCCCTCTATGGGCTTCCAAATATCACTTTGCCAATTCCGCAAGAACTGTCTTGGCGAAAGGGTTCTTGAGGGGAAAGCTGTAATTCTGTGAGATGATTTCACAGAACACAAAGAAGTTTCTCAGAAAGCTTCTTTCTCTTTGTTATCGGAGGATATTTCCTTTGGCCCTATAGTCTTCCAAGGGATCCAAAATATCTGTTCTCAGATTCCACAGAAATAAGGCTAGCAAAGAGATCCACGAAATACAGATGTAACTCTGTGAGATGAATTAACAGAACACTAAGCAGTTTCTCAGAAAGCTTCTTTCCAGATTTCATCTGTGAATATTTCCTTTTTCACCATAGCCCTCTATGGGCTTCCAAATATCACTTTGCCAATTCCGCAAGAACTGTCTTGGCGAAAGGGTTCTTGAGGGGAAAGCTGTAATTCTGTGAGATGATTTCACAGAACACAAAGAAGTTTCTCAGAAAGCTTCTTTCTCTTTGTTATCGGAGGATATTTCCTTTGGCCCTATAGTCTTCCAAGGGATCCAAAATATCTGTTCTCAGATTCCACAGAAATAAGGCTAGCAAAGAGATCCACGAAATACAGATGTAACTCTGTGAGATGAATTAACAGAACACTAAGCAGTTTCTCAGAAAGCTTCTTTCCAGATTTCATCTGTGAATATTTCCTTTTTCACCATAGCCCTCTATGGGCTTCCAAATATCACTTTGCCAATTCCACAAGAACTGTCTTGGCGAAAGCCTTCTTGAGTGGAAAGCTGTAACTCTGTGAGATGATTTCACAGAAAACAAAGAAGTTTCTCAGAAAGCTTCTTTCTCTTTGTTGTCGGCGGATATTTCCTTTGGCCCTATAGTCTACCAAGGGATCCGAAATATCTGTTCTCAGATTCCACAGAAATAAGGCTAGCAAAGAGATGGACGAAATACAGATATAACTCTGTGAGATGAATTAACAGAACACTAAGCAGTTTCTCAGAAAGCTTCTTTCCGGATTTCATCGGAGGATATTTCCTTTTTCACCATAGCCCTCTATGGGCTTCCAAATATCACTTTGCCAATTCCACAAGAACTGTCTTAGCTAAAGGCTTCTTGAGGGGAAAGCTGTAACTCTGTGAGATGATTTCAAAGAACACAAAGGAGTTTCTCAGAAAGCTTCTTTCTCTTTGTTATCGGAGGATATTTCCTTTGGCCCTATAGTCTTCCAAAGGATCCGAAGTATCTGTTCTCAGATTCCACAGAAATAAGGCTAGCAAAGAGATCGACGAAATACAGATGTAACTCTGTGAAATGAATTAACAGAACACTAAGCAGTTTCTCAGAAAGCTTCTTTCCAGATTTCATCTGAGGATATTTCCTTTTTCACCATAGCCCTCTATGGGCTTCCAAATATCACTTTGCCAATTCCACAAGAACTGTCTGGGCGAAAGGCTTCTTGAGGGGAAAGCTGTAACTCTGTGAGATGATTTCACAGAACACAAAGAAGTTTCTCAGAAAGCTTCTTTCTCTTTGTTATCGGAGAATACTTCCTTTGGCCCTATAGTCTTCCAAGGGATCCGAAATATCTGTTCTCAGATTCCACAGAAATAAGGGTAGCAAAGTGATCCACGAAATACACATGTAACTCTGTGAGATGAATTAACAGAACACTAAGCAGTTTCTCAGAAAGCTTCTTTCCAGATTTCATCTGAGGATATTTCCTTTTTCACCATAGCCCACTATGGGCTTCCAAATATCACTTTGCCAATTTCACAAGATCTGTCTTAGCGAAAGGCTTCTTGAGGGGAAAGCTGTAACTCTGTCAGATGAT
The DNA here is from genome assembly GCF_037993035.2 of Macaca fascicularis. NCBI lineage: Eukaryota > Metazoa > Chordata > Mammalia > Primates > Cercopithecidae > Macaca > Macaca fascicularis. The sequence goes on along the minus strand of NC_088376.1, from coordinate 69,404,957 downwards.
TTCACACAACACAAAGAAGTTTCTCAGAAAGCTTCTTTCTCTTTGTTATCGGAGGATATTTCCTTTGGCCCTATAGTCTTCCAAGGGATCCGAAATATCTGTTCTCAGATTCCACAGAAATAAGGCTAGCAAAGAGATCCACGAAATACAGATGTAACCCTGTGAGATGAATTAACAGAACACTAAGCAGTTTCTCAGAAAGCTTCTTTCCAGATTTCATCTGTGAATATTTCCTTTTTCACCATAGCCCTCTAAGGGCTTCCAAATATCACTTTGCCAATTCCACAAGAACTGTCCTGGCGAAAAGTTTCTTGAGTGGAAAGCTGTACCTCTGTGAGATGATTTCACAGAACACAAAGAAGTTTCTCAGAAAGCTTCTTCCTCTTTGTTATCGGAGGATATTTCCTTTGGCCCTATAGTCTTCCAAGGGATCCGAAATATCTGTTCTCAGATTCCACAGAAATAAGGCTAGCAAAGAGATCCACGAAATACAGATGTAACTCGGTGAGATGAATTAACAGAACACTAAGCAGTTTCTCAGAAAGCTTCTTTCCAGATTTCATCTGAGGATATTTCCTTTTTCACCATAGCCCTCTATGGGCTTCCAAATATCACTTTGCCAATTGCACAAGAACTGTCTTAGCGAAAGGCTTCTTGAGGGGAAAGCTGTAACTCTGTGAGATGATTTCACAGAACACAAAGAAGTTTCTCAGAAAGCTTCTTTCTCTTTGTTATCGGAGGATATTTCCTTTGGCCCTATAGTCTTCCAAGGGATCCGAAATATCTGTTCTCAGATTCCACAGAAATAAGGCTAGCAAAGAGATCGACGAAATACAGATGTAACTCTGTGAGATGAATTAACAGAACACTAAGCAGTTTCTCAGAAAGCTTCTTTCCAGATTTCATCTTAGGATACTTCCTTTTTCAACATAGCCCTCTATGGGCTTCCAAATATCACTTTGCCAATTCCACAAGAACTGTCTTGGCGAAAGGCTTCTTGAGGGGAAAGCTGTAACTCTGTGAGATGATTTCACAGAACACAAAGAAGTTTCTCAGAAAACTTCTTTCTCTTTGTTATCGGAGAATATTTCCTTTGGCCCTAGAGTCTTCCAAGGGATCCGAAATATCTGTTCTCAGATTCCACAGAAATAAGGCTAGCAAAGAGATCGACGAAATACAGATGTAACTCTGTGAGATGAATTAACAGAACACTAAGCAGTTTCTCAGAAAGCTTCTTTCCAGATTTCATCTGAGAATATTTCCTTTTTCACCATAGCCCTCTATGGGCTTCCAAATATCACTTTGCCATTTCCACAAGAACTGTCTTAACGAAAGGCTTCTGGAGGGGAAAGCTGTGACTCTGTGAGATGATTTCAAAGAACACAAAGAAAGTTTCTCAGAAAGTTTCTTTCTCTTTGTTATCGGAGGATATTTCCTTTGGCCCTATAGTCTTCCAAGGGATCCGAAATATCTGTTCTCAGATTCCACAGAAATAAGGCTAGCAAAGAGATAGACGAAATACAGATTTAACTCTGTGAGATGAATTAACAGAACACTAAGCAGTTTCTCAGAAAGCTTGTTTCCAGATTTCATCGAAGAATATTTCCTTTTTCACCATAGCCCTCTATGGGTTTCCAAATATCACTTTGCCAATTCCACAAGAACTGTCTTAGCGAAAGGCTTCTTGACGGGAAAGCTGTAACTCTGTGAGATGATTTCACAGAACACAAAGACGTTTCTCAGAAAGCTTCTTTCTCTTTGTTATCGGAGGATATTTCCTTTGGCCCTATAGTCTTCCAAGGGATCCGAAATATCTGATCTCTGATTCCACAGAAATAAGGCTAGCAAAGAGATCCACGAAATACAGATGTAACTCTGTGAGATGAATTAACAGAACACTAAGCAGTTTCTCAGAAAGCTTCTTTCCAGATTTCATCTGTGAATATTTCCTTTTTCACCATAGCCCTCTATGGGCTTCCAAATATCACTTTCCCAATTCCACAAGAACTGTCTTGGCGAAAAGATTCTTGAGAGGAAAGCTGTACCTCTGTGAGATGATTTCACAGAACACAAAGAAGTTTCTCAGGAAGCTTCTTTCTCTTTGTTATCGGAGGATATTTCCTTTGGCCCTATAGTCTTACAAGGGATCCGAAATATCTGTTCTCAGATTCCACAGAAATAAGGCTAGCAAAGAGATCCACGAAATACAGATGTAACTCTGTGAGATGAATTAACAGAACACTAAGCAGTTTCTCAGAAAGCTTCTTTCCAGATTTCATCGGAGTATATATCCTTTTCACCATAGCCCTCTATGGGCTTCCAAATATCACTTTGCCAATTCCACAAGAACTGTCTGGGCGAAAGGCTTCTTGTGTGGAAAGCTGTAACTATGTGAGATGATTTCCAAGAACACGAAGAAGTTTCTCAGAAAGCTTCTTTCTCTTTGTTTTCGGAGGATATTTCCTTTGGCCCTATAGTCTTCCAAGGGATCCGAAATATCTGTTCTCAGATTCCACAGAAATAAGGCTAGCAAAGAGATCGACGAAATACAGATGTAACTCTGTGAGATGAATTAACAGAACACTAAGCAGTTTCTCAGAAAGCTTCTTTCCAGATTTCATCTGAGGATATTTCCTTTTTCACCATAGCCCTCTATGGGCTTCCAAATATCACTTTGCCATTTCCACAAGAACTGTCTTAACGAAAGGCTTCTTGAGGGGAAAGCTGTGACTCTGTGAGATGATTTCCAAGAACACAAAGAAAGTTTCTCAGAAAGTTTCTTTCTCTTTGTTATCGGAGGATATTTCCTTTGGCCCTATAGTCTTCCAAGGGATCCGAAATATCTGTTCTCAGATTCCACAGAAATAAGGCTAGCAAAGAGATAGACGAAATACAGATATAACTCTGTAAGATGAATTAACAGAACACTAAGCAGTTTCTCAGAAAACTTTTTTCCAGATTTCATCGAAGGATATTTCCTTTTTCACCATAGCCCTCTATGGGCTTCCAAATATCACTTTGCCAATTCCACAAGAACTGTCTTAGCGAAAGGCTTCTTGAGGGGAAAGCTGTAACTCTGTGAAATGATTTCAAAGAACACAAAGAAGTTTCTCAGAAAGCTTCTTTCTGTTTGTTATCAGAGGATATTTCCTTTGGCCCTATAGTCTTCCAAGGGATCCGAAATATCTGTTCTCTGATTCCACAGAAATAAGGCTAGCAAAGAGATCGACGAAATACAGATGTAACTCTGTGAGATGAATTAACAGAACACTAAGCAGTTTCTCAGAAAGCTTCTTTCCAGATTTCATCTGAGGATATTTCCTTTTTCACCATAGCCCTCTATGGGCTTCCAAATATCACTTTGCCATTTCCACAAGAACTGTCTTAACGAAAGGCTTCTTGAGGGGAAAGCTGTAACTCTGTGAGATGATTTCAAAGAACACAAAGAAAGTTTCTCAGAAAGTTTCTTTCTCTTTGTTATCGGAGGATATTTCCTTTGGCCCTATAGTCTTCCAAGGGATCCGAAATATCTGTTCTCAGATTCCACAGAAATAAGGCTAGCAAAGAGATAGACGAAATACAGATTTAACTCTGTGAGATGAATTAACAGAACACTAAGCAGTTTCTCAGAAAGCTTGTTTCCAGATTTCATCGAAGAATATTTCCTTTTTCACCATAGCCCTCTATGGGTTTCCAAATATCACTTTGCCAATTCCAAAAGAACGGTCTTAGCGAAAGGCTTCTTGACGGGAAAGCTGTAACTCTGTGAGATGATTTCAAAGAACACAAAGAAGTTTCTCAGAAAGCTTCTTTCTCTTTGTTATCGGAGGATATTTCCTTTGGCCCTATAGTCTTCCAAGGGATCCGAAATATCTGATCTCTGATTCCACAGAAATAAGGCTAGCAAAGAGATCGACGAAATACAGATGTAACTCTGTGAGATGAATTAACAGAACACTAAGCAGTTTCTCAGAAAGCTTCTTTCCAGATTTCATCTGTGAATATTTCCTTTTTCACCATAGCCCTCTATGGGCTTCCAAATATCACTTTCCCAATTCCACAAGAACTGTCTTGGCGAAAGGATTCTTGAGAGGAAAGCTGTACCTCTGTGAGATGATTTCACAGAACACAAAGAAGTTTCTCAGAAAGCTTCTTTCTCTTTGTTATCGGAGGATATTTCCTTTGGCCCTATAGTCTTCCAAGGGATCCGAAATATCTGTTCTCAGATTCCACAGAAATAAGGCTAGCAAAGAGATCCACGAAATACAGATGTAACTCTGTGAGATGAATTAACAGAACACTAAGCAGTTTCTCAGAAAGCTTCTTTCCAGATTTCATCGGAGTATATATCCTTTTCACCATAGCCCTCTATGGGCTTCCAAATATCACTTTGCCAATTCCACAAGAACTGTCTGGGCGAAAGGCTTCTTGTGTGGAAAGCTGTAACTATGTGAGATGATTTCCAAGAACACGAAGAAGTTTCTCAGAAAGCTTCTTTCTCTTTGTTTTCGGAGGATATTTCCTTTGGCCCTATAGTCTTCCAAGGGATCCGAAATATCTGTTCTCAGATTCCACAGAAATAAGGCTAGCAAAGAGATCGACGAAATACAGATGTAACTCTGTGAGATGAATTAACAGAACACTAAGCAGTTTCTCAGAAAGCTTCTTTCCAGATTTCATCTGAGGATATTTCCTTTTTCACCATAGCCCTCTATGGGCTTCCAAATATCACTTTGCCATTTCCACAAGAACTGTCTTAACGAAAGGCTTCTTGAGGGGAAAGCTGTGACTCTGTGAGATGATTTCCAAGAACACAAAGAAAGTTTCTCAGAAAGTTTCTTTCTCTTTGTTATCGGAGGATATTTCCTTTGGCCCTATAGTCTTCCAAGGGATCCGAAATATCTGTTCTCAGATTCCACAGAAATAAGGCTAGCAAAGAGATCGACGAAATACAGATTTAACTCTGTGAGATGAATTAACAGAACACTAAGCAGTTTCTCAGAAAACTTTTTTCCAGATTTCATCGAAGGATATTTCCTTTTTCACCATAGCCCTCTATGGGCTTCCAAATATCACTTTGCCAATTCCACAAGAACTGTCTTAGCGAAAGGCTTCTTGACGGGAAAGCTGTAACTCTGTGAGATGATTTCAAAGAACACAAAGAAGTTTCTCAGAAAGCTTCTTTCTCTTTGTTATCGGAGGATATTTCCTTTGGCCCTATAGTCTTCCAAGGGATCCGAAATATCTGATCTCAGATTCCACAGAAATAAGGCTAGCAAAGAGATCGACGAAATACAGATGTAACTCTGTGAGATGAATTAACAGAACACTAAGCAGTTTCTCAGAAAGCTTCTTTCCAGATTTCATCTGAGGATATTTCCTTTTTCACCATAGCCCACTATGGGCTTCCATATATCACTTTGCCAATTCCACAAGAACTGTCTCAGCGAAAGGGTTCTTGAGGGGAAAGCTGTAACTCTGTGAGATGATTTCAAAGAACACAAAGAAGTTTCTCAGAAAGCTTCTTTCTCTTTGTTATCGGAGGATATTTCCTTTGGCCCTATAGTCTTCCAAGGGATCCGAAATATCTGTTCTCAGATTCCACAGAAATAAGGCTAGCAAAGAGATTCACGAAATACACATGTAACTCTGTGAGATGAATTAACAGAACACTAAGCAGTTTCTCAGAAAGCTTCTTTCCAGATTTCATCTGAGGATATTTCCTTTTTCACAATAGCCCTCTATGGGCTTCCAAATATCACTTTGCCAATTCCAAGAGAACTGTCTTAGCGAAAGGCTTCTTGAAGGGAAAGTTGTAACTCTGTGAGATGATTTCACAGAACACAAAGAAGTTTCTCAGAAAGCTTCTTTCTCTTTGTTATCGGAGGATATTTCCTTTGGCCCTATAGTCTTCCAAGGGATCCGAAGTATCTGTTCTCAGATTCCAGAGAAATAAGGCTAGCAAAGAGATCGACGAAATACAGATGTAACTCTGTGAGATGAATTAACAGAACACTAAGCAGTTTCTCAGAATGCTTCTTTCCAGATTTCATCTGAGGATATTTCCTTTTTCACCATAGCCCTCTATGGGCTTCCAAATATCACTTTGCCAATTCAACAAGAACTGTCTTGGCGAAAGGCTTCTTGAGGGGAAGGCTGTAACTCTGTGAGATGATTTCACAGAACACAAAGAAGTTTCTCAGAAAGCTTCTTTCTCTTTGTTATCGGAGAATATTTCCTTTGGCCCTATAGTCTTCCAAGGGATCCGAAATATCTGTTCTCAGATTCCACAGAAATAAGGCTAGCAAAGAGATCCACGAAATACAGATGTAACTCTGTGAGATGAATTAACAGAACACGAAGCAGTTTCTCAGAAAGCTTCTTTCCAGATTTCATCTGAGGATATTTCCTTTTTCACCATAGCCCTCTATGGGCTTCCAAATATCACTTTGCCAATTCCACAAGAAGTGTCTTAGCGAAAGGCTTCTTGTGTGGAAAGCTGTAACTCTGTGAGATGATTTCAAAGAACACAAAGAAGTTTCTCAGAAAGCTTCTTTCTCTTTGTTATCGGAGGATATTTCCTTTGGCCCTATAGTCTTCCAAGGGATCCGAAATATCTGTTCTCAGATTCCACAGAAATAAGGCTAGCAAAGAGATCCACGAAATACAGATGTAACTCTGTGAGATGAATTAACAGAACACTAAGCAGTTTCTCAGAAAGCTTCTTTCCAGATTTCATCTGAGGATATTTCCTTTTTCACCATAGCCCTCTATGGGCTTCCAAATATCAGTTTTCCATTTCCACAAGAACTGTCTTAACGAAAGGCTTCTTGAGGGGAAAGCTGTGACTCTGTGAGATGATTTCCAAGAACACAAAGAAAGTTTCTCAGAAAGTTTCTTTCTCTTTGTTATCGGAGGATATTTCCTTTGGCCCTAGAGTCTACCAAGGGATCCGAAATATCTGTTCTCAGACTCCACAGAAATAAGGCTAGCAAAGAGATCCACGAAATACAGATGTAACTCTGTGAGATGAATTAACAGAACACTAAGCAGTTTCTCAGAAAGCTTCTTTCCAGATTTCATCTGTGAATATTTCCTTTTTCACCATAGCCCTCTATGGGCTTCCAAATATCACTTTCCCAATTCCACAAGAACTGTCTTGGCGAAAGGATTCTTGAGGGGAAAGCTGTACCTCTGTGAAATGATTTCACAGAACACAAAGAAGTTTCTCAGAAAGCTTCTTTCTCTTTGTTATCGGAGGATATTTCCTTTGGCCCTATAGTCTTCCAAGGGATCCGAAATATCTGTTCTCAGATTCCACAGAAATAAGGCTAGCAAAGAGATCCACGAAATACAGATGTAACTCTGTGAGATGAATTAACAGAACACTAAGCAGTTTCTCAGAAAGCTTCTTTCCAGATTTCATCGGAGTATATATCCTTTTCACCATAGCCCTCTATGGGCTTCCAAATATCACTTTGCCAATTCCACAAGAACTGTCTGGGCGAAAGGCTTCTTGTGTGGAAAGCTGTAACTATGTGAGATGATTTCCAAGAACACGAAGAAGTTTCTCAGAAAGCTTCTTTCTCTTTGTTTTCGGAGGATATTTCCTTTGGCCCTATAGTCTTCCAAGGGATCCGAAATATCTGTTCTCAGATTCCACAGAAATAAGGCTAGCAAAGAGATAGACGAAATACAGATTTAACTCTGTGAGATGAATTAACAGAACACTAAGCAGTTTCTCAGAAAACTTTTTTCCAGATTTCATCGAAGGATATTTCCTTTTTCACCACAGCCCTCTATGGGCTTCCAAATATCACTTTGCCAATTCCACAAGAACTGTCTTAGCGAAAGGCTTCTTGACGGGAAAGCTGTAACTCTGTGAGATGATTTCAAAGAACACAAAGAAGTTTCTCAGAAAGCTTCTTTCTGTTTGTTATCGGAGGATATTTCCTTTGGCTCTATAGTCTTCCAAGGGATCCGAAATATCTGATCTCAGATTCCACAGAAATAAGGCTAGCAAAGAGATCGACGAAATGCAGATGTAACTCTGGGATATGAATTAACAGAACACTAAGCAGTTTCTCAGAAAGCTTCTTTCCAGATTTCATCTGTGAATATTTCCTTTTTCACCATAGCCCTCTATGGGCTTCCAAATATCACTTTCCCAATTCCACAAGAACTGTCTTGGCGAAAGGATTCTTGAGGGGAAAGCTGTACCTCTGTGAGATGATTTCAAAGAACACAAAGAAGTTTCTCAGAAAGCTTCTTTCTCTTTGTTATCGGAGGATATTTCCTTTGGCCCTATAGTCTTCCAAGGGATCCGAAATATCTGTTCTCAGATTCCACAGAAATAAGACTAGCAAAGAGATCCACGAAATACAGATGTAACTCTGTGAGATGAATTAACAGAACACTAAGCAGTTTCTCAGAAAGCTTCTTTCCAGATTTCATCGGAGTATATATCCTTTTCACCATAGCCCTCTATGGGCTTCCAAATATCACTTTGCCAATTCCACAAGAACTGTCTTAGCGAAAAGCTTCTTGTGTGGAAAGCTGTAACTATGTGAGATGATTTCCAAGAACACAAAGAAGTTTCTCAGAAAACTTCTTTCTCTTTGTTTTCGGAGGATATTTCCTTTGGCCCTATAGTCTTCCAAGGGATCCGAAATATCTGTTCTCAGATTCCACAGAAATAAGGCTAGCAAAGAGATCTACGAAATACAGATGTAACTCTGTGAGATGAATTAACAGAACACTAAGCAGTTTCTCAGAAAGCTTCTTTCCAGATTTCATCTTAGGATACTTCCTTTTTCAACATAGCCCTCTATGGGCTTCCAAATATCACTTTGCCAATTCCACAAGAACTGTCTTGGCGAAAGGCTTCTTGAGGGGAAAGCTGTAACTCTGTGAGATGATTTCACAGAACACAAAGAAGTTTCTCAGAAAACTTCTTTCTCTTTGTTATCGGAGAATATTTCCTTTGGCCCTAGAGTCTTCCAAGGGATCCGAAATATCTGTTCTCAGATTCCACAGAAATAAGGCTAGCAAAGAGATCGACGAAATACAGATGTAACTCTGTGAGATGAATTAACAGAACACTAAGCAGTTTCTCAGAAAGCTTCTTTCCAGATTTCATATGAGGATATTTCCTTTTTCACCATAGCCCACTATGGGCTTCCATATATCACTTTGCGAATTCCACAAGAACTGTCTCAGCGAAAGGGTTCTTGAGGGGAAAGTTGTAACTCTGTGAGATGATTTCAAAGAACACAAAGAAGTTTCTCAAAGCTTCTTTCTCTTTGTTATCGGAGGATATTTCCTTTGGCCCTATAGACTTCCAAGGGATCCGAAATATCTGTTCTCAGATTCCAGAGAAATAAGGCTAGCAAAGAGATTCACGAAATACACATGTAACTATGTGAGATGAATTAACAGAACACTAAGCAGTTTCTCAGAAAGCTTCTTTCCAGATTTCATCTGAGGATATTTCCTTTTTCACCATAGCCCTCTATGGGCTTCCAAATATCACTTTGCCAATTCCACAAGAACTGTCTTAGCGAATGGCTTCTTGAGGGGAAAGCTGTAACTCTGTGAGATGATTTCACAGAACACAAAGAAGTTTCTCAGAAAGCTTCTTTCTCTTTGTTATCGGAGGATATTTCGTTTGGCCCTATAGTCTTCCAAGGGATCCGAAGTATCTGTTCTCAGATTCCACAGAAATAAGGCTAGCAAAGAGATCGACGAAATACAGATGTAACTCTGTGAGATGAATTAACAGAACACTAAGCAGTTTCTCAGAAAGCTTCTTTCCAGATTTCATCTGAGGATATTTCCTTTTTCACCATAGCCCTCTATGGGCTTCCAAATATCACTTTGCCAATTCCACAAGAACTGTCTGGGCGAAAGGCTTCTTGAGGGGAAAGCTGTAACTCTGTGAGATGATTTCACAGAACACAAAGAAGTTTCTCAGAAAGCTTCTTTCTCTTTGTTATCGGAGGATATTTCCTTTGGCCCTATAGTCTTCCAAGGGATCCGAAATATGTGTTCTCAGATTCCACAGAAATAAGGCTAGCAAAGAGATCGACGAAATACAGATGTAACTCTGTGAGATGAATTAACAGAACAGTAAGCAGTTTCTCAGAAAGCTTCTTTCCAGATTTCATCTGAGGATATTTCCTTTTTCACCATAGCCCACTAAGGGCTTCCATATATCACTTTGCCAATTCCACAAGAACTGTCTCAGAGAAAGGGTTCTTGAGGGGAAAGCTGTAACTCTGTGAGATGATTTCAAAGAACACAAAGAAGTTTCTCAGAAAGCTTCTTTCTCTTTGTTATCGGAGGATATTTCCTTTGGCCCTATAGTCTTCCAAGGGATCCGAAATATCTGTTCTCAGATTCCACAGAAATAAGGCTAGCAAAGAGATTCACGAAATACACATGTAACTCTGTGAGATGAATTAACAGAACACTAAGCAGTTTCTCATAAAGCTTCTTTCCAGATTTCACCTGTGAATATTTCCTTTTTCACCATAGCCCTCTATGGGCGTCCAAATATCACTTTCCCAATTCCACAAGAACTGTCTTGGCGAAAGGATTATTGAGGGGAAAGCTGTACCTCTGTGAGATAATTTCACAGAACACAAAGCAGTTTCTCAGAAAGCTTCTTTCTCTTTGTTATCGGATGATATTTCCTTTGGCCCTATAGTCCTCCAAGGGATCCGAAATATCTGTTCTCAGATTCCACAGAAATAAGGCTAGCAAAGAGATCCACGAAATACAGATGTAACTCTGTGAGATGAATTAACAGAACACTAAGCAGTTTCTCAGAAAGCTTCTTTCCAGATTTCATCGGAGGATATTTCCTTTTTCACCATAGCCCTCTATGGGCTTCCAAATATCACTTTGCCAATTCCACAAGAACTGTCTTAGCAAAAGGCTTCTTGAGGGGAAAGCTGTAACTCTGTGAGATGATTTCACAGAACACAAAGAAGTTTCTCAGAAAGCTTCTTTCTCTTTGTTATCGGAGGATATTTCCTTTGGCCCTATAGTCTTCCAAGGGATCCGAAATATCTGTTCTCAGATTCCACAGAAATAAGGCTAGCAAAGAGATCCACGAAATACAGATGTAACTCTGTGAGATGAATTAACAGAACACTAAGCAGTTTCTCAGAAAGCTTCTTTCCAGATTTCATCGGAGGATATTTCCTTTTTCACCATAGCCCTCTATGGGCTTCCAAATATCACTTTGCCAATTCCACAAGAACTGTCTTAGCGAAATGCTTCTTGAGGGGAAAGCTGTAACTCTGTGACATGATTTCAAAGAACACAAAGAAGTTTCTCAGAAAGCTTCTTTCTCTTTGTTATCGGAGGATATTTCCTTTGGCCCTATAGTCTTCCAAAGGATCCGAAATATCTGTTCTCAGATTCCACAGAAATAAGGCTAGCAAAGAGATCGACGAAATACAGATGTAACTCTGTGAGATGAATTAACAGAACACTAAGCAGTTTCTCAGAAAGCTTCTTTAAAGATTTCATCTGAGGATATTTCCTTTTTCACCATAGCCCTCTATGGGCTTCCAAATATCACTTTGCCAATTCCACAAGAAGTGTCTTAGCGAAAGGCTTCTTGAGGGGAAAGCTGTAACTCTGTGAGATGATTTCAAAGAACACAAAGAAGTTTCTCAGAAAGCTTCTTTCTGTTTGTTATCAGAGGATATTTCCTTTGGCCCTATAGTCTTCCAAGGGATCCGAAATATCTGTTCTCAGATTCCACAGAAATAAGGCTAGCAAAGAGATCGACGAAATACAGATGTAACTCTGTGAGATGAATTAACAGAACACTAAGCAGTTTCTCAGAAAGCTTCTTTCCAGATTTCATCTGAGGATATTTCCTTTTTCACCATAGCCCTCTATGGGCTTCCAAATATCACTTTGCCATTTCCACAAGAACTGTCTTAACGAAAGGCTTCTGGAGGGGAAAGCTGTGACTCTGTGAGATGATTTCAAAGAACACAAAGAAAGTTTCTCAGAAAGTTTCTTTCTCTTTGTTATCGGAGGATATTTCCTTTGGCCCTATAGTCTTCCAAGGGATCCGAAATATCTGTTCTCAGATTCCACAGAAATAAGGCTAGCAAAGAGATAGACGAAATACAGATTTAACTCTGTGAGATGAATTAACAGAACACTAAGCAGTTTCTCAGAAAGCTTGTTTCCAGATTTCATCGAAGAATATTTCCTTTTTCACCATAGCCCTCTATGGGTTTCCAAATATCACTTTGCCAATTCCACAAGAACTGTCTTAGCGAAAGGCTTCTTGACGGGAAAGCTGTAACTCTGTGAGATGATTTCAAAGAACACAAAGAAGTTTCTCAGAAAGCTTCTTTCTCTTTGTTATCGGAGGATATTTCCTTTGGCCCTATAGTCTTCCAAGGGATCCGAAATATCTGATCTCTGATTCCACAGAAATAAGGCTAGCAAAGAGATCGACGAAATACAGATGTAACTCTGTGAGATGAATTAACAGAACACTAAGCAGTTTCTCAGAAAGCTTCTTTCCAGATTTCATCTGTGAATATTTCCTTTTTCACCATAGCCCTCTATGGGCTTCCAAATATCACTTTCCCAATTCCACAAGAACTGTCTTGGCGAAAGGATTCATGAGAGGAAAGCTGTACCTCTGTGAGATGATTTCACAGAACACAAAGAAGTTTCTCAGAAAGCTTCTTTCTCTTTGTTATCGGAGGATATTTCCTTTGGCCCTATAGTCTTCCAAGGGATCCGAAATATCTGTTCTCAGATTCCACAGAAATAAGGCTAGCAAAGAGATCCACGAAATACAGATGTAACTCTGTGAGATGAATTAACAGAACACTAAGCAGTTTCTCAGAAAGCTTCTTTCCAGATTTCATCGGAGTATATATCCTTTTCACCATAGCCCTCTATGGGCTTCCAAATATCACTTTGCCAATTCCACAAGAACTGTCTGGGCGAAAGGCTTCTTGAGGGGAAAGCTGTAACTATGTGAGATGATTTCCAAGAACACGAAGAAGTTTCTCAGAAAGCTTCTTTCTCTTTGTTTTCGGAGGATATTTCCTTTGGCCCTATAGTCTTCCAAGGGATCCGAAATATCTGTTCTCAGATTCCACAGAAATAAGGCTAGCAAAGAGATCGACGAAATACAGATGTAACTCTGTGAGATGAATTAACAGAACACTAAGCAGTTTCTCAGAAAGCTTCTTTCCAGATTTCATCTGAGGATATTTCCTTTTTCACCATAGCCCTCTATGGGCTTCCAAATATCACTTTGCCATTTCCACAAGAACTGTCTTAACGAAAGGCTTCTTGAGGGGAAAGCTGTGACTCTGTGAGATGATTTCCAAGAACACAAAGAAAGTTTCTCAGAAAGTTTCTTTCTCTTTGTTATCGGAGGATATTTCCTTTGGCCCTATAGTCTTCCAAGGGATCCGAAATATCTGTTCTCAGATTCCACAGAAATAAGGCTAGCAAAGAGATAGACGAAATACAGATTTAACTCTGTGAGATGAATTAACAGAACACTAAGCAGTTTCTCAGAAAACTTTTTTCCAGATTTCATCGAAGGATATTTCCTTTTTCACCATAGCCCTCTATGGGCTTCCAAATATCACTTTGCCAATTTCACAAGAACTGTCTTAGCGAAAGGCTTCTTGACGGGAAAGCTGTAACTCTGTGACATGATTTCAAAGAACACAAAGAAGTTTCTCAGAAAGCTTCTTTCTCTTTGTTATCGGAGGATATTTCCCTTGGCTCTATAGTCTTCCAAGGGATCCGAAATATCTGATCTCAGATTCCACAGAAATAAGGCTAGCAAAGAGATCGACGAAATACAGATGTAACTCTGTGAGATGAATTAACAGAACACTAAGCAGTTTCTCAGAAAGCTTCTTTCCAGATTTCATCTGTGAATATTTCCTTTTTCACCATAGCCCTCTATGGGCTTCCAAATATCACTTTGCCAATTCCACAAGAACTGTCTTGGCGAAAGGATTCTTGAGGGGAAAGCTGTACCTCTGTGAGATGATTTCACAGAACACAAAGAAGTTTCTCAGAAAGCTTCTTTCTCTTTGTTATCGGAGGATATTTCCTTTGGCCCTATAGTCTTCCAAGGGATCCGAAATATCTGTTCTCAGATTCCACAGAAATAAGGCTAGCAAAGAGGTCCACGAAATACAGATGTAACTCTGTGAGATGAATTAACAGAACACTAAGCAGTTTCTCAGAAAGCTTCTTTCCAGATTTCATCGGAGTATATATCCTTTTCACCATAGCCCTCTATGGGCTTCCAAATATCACTTTGCCAATTCCACAAGAACTGTCTTAGCGAAAAGCTTCTTGTGTGGAAAGCTGTAACTATGTGAGATGATTTCCAAGAACACAAAGAAGTTTCTCAGAAAGCTTCTTTCTCTTTGTTTTCGGAGGATATTTCCTTTGGCCCTATAGTCTTCCAAGGGATCCGAAATATCTGTTCTCAGATTCCACAGAAATAAGGCTAGGAAAGAGATCTACGAAATACATATGTAACTCTGTGAGATGAATTAACAGAACACTAAGCAGTTTCTCAGAAAGCTTCTTTCCAGATTTCATCTGAGGATATTTCCTTTTTCACCATAGCCCACTATGGGCTTCGATATATCACTTTGCCAATTCCACAAGAACTGTCTCAGCGAAAGGGTTCTTGAGGGGAAAGCTGTAACTCTGTGAGATGATTTCAAAGAACACAAAGAAGTTTCTCAGAAAGCTTCTTTCTCTTTGTTATCGGAGGATATTTCCTTTGGCCCTATAGTCTTCCAAGGGATCCGAAATATCTGTTCTCAGATTCCACAGAAATAAGGCTAGCAAAGAGATTCACGAAATACACATGTAACTCTGTGAGATGAATTAACAGAACACTAAGCAGTTTCTCAGAAAGCTTCTTTCCAGATTTCATCTGAGGATATTTCCTTTTTCACAATAGCCCTCTATGGGCTTCCAAATATCACTTTGCCAATTCCACAAGAACTGTCTTAGCGAAAGTCTTCTTGAGGGGAAAGTTGTAACTCTGTCAGATGATTTCACAGAACACAAAGTAGTTTCTCAGAAAGCTTCTTTCTCTTTGTTATCGGAGGATATTTCCTTTGGCCCTATAGTCTTCCAAGGGATCCGAAGTATCTGTTCTCAGATTCCAGAGAAATAAGGCTAGCAAAGAGATCGACGAAATACAGATGTAACTCTGTGAGATGAATTAACAGAACACTAAGCAGTTTCTCAGAATGCTTCTTTCCAGATTTCATCTGAGGATATTTCCTTTTTCACCATAGCCCTCTATGGGCTTCCAAATATCACTTTGCCAATTCAACAAGAACTGTCTTGGCGAAAGGCTTCTTGAGGGGAAAGCTGTAACTCTGTGAGATGATTTCACAGAACACAAAGAAGTTTCTCAGAAAGCTTCTTTCTCTTTGTTATCGGAGAATATTTCCTTTGGCCCTATAGTCTTCCAAGGGATCCGAAATATCTGTTCTCAGATTCCACAGAAATAAGGCTAGCAAAGAGATCGACGAAATACAGATGTAACTCTGTGAGATGAATTAACAGAACACTAAGCAGTTTCTCAGAAAGCTTCTTTCCAGATTTCATCTGAGGATATTTCCTTTTTCACCATAGCCCTCTATGGGCTTCCAAATATCACTTTGCCAATTTCACAAGATCTGTCTTAGCGAAAGGCTTCTTGAGGGGAAAGCTGTAACTCTGTCAGAGGATTTCACAGAACACAAAGAAGTTTCTCAGAAAGCTTCTTTCTCTTTGTTATCGGAGGATATTTCCTTTGGCCCTATAGTCTTCCAAGGGATCCGAAATATCTGTTCTCAGATTCCACAGAAATAAGGCTAGCAAAGAGATACACGAAATACAGATGTAACTCTGTGAGATGAATTAACAGAACACTAAGCAGTTTCTCAGAAAGCTTCTTTCCAGATTTCATTTGAGGATATTTCCTTTTTCACCATAGCCCTCTATGGGCTTCCAAATATCACTTTGCCAATTCCACAAGAAGTGTCTTAGCGAAAGGCTTCTTGTGTGGAAAGCTGTAACTCTGTGAGATGATTTCAAAGAACACAAAGAAGTTTCTCAGAAAGCTTCTTTCTGTTTGTTATCGGAGGATATTTCCTTTGGCCCTGTAGTCTTCCAAGGGATCCGAAATATCTGTTCTCAGATTCCACAGAAATAAGGCTAGCAAAGAGATCGACGAAATACAGATGTAACTCTGTGAGATGAATTAACAGAACACTAAGCAGTTTCTCAGAAAGCTTCTTTCCAGATTTCATCTGAGGATATTTCCTTTTTCACCATAGCCCTCTATGGGTTTCCAAATATCAGTTTGCCATTTCCACAAGAACTGTCTTAACGAAAGGCTTCTTGAGGGGAAAGCTGTGACTCTGTGAGATGATTTCCAAGAACACAAAGAAAGTTTCTCAGAAAGTTTCTTTCTCTTTGTTATCGGAGGATATTTCCTTTGGCCCTAGGTCTTCCAAGGGATCCGAAATATGTGTTCTCAGATTCCACAGAAATAAGGCTAGCGAAGAGATAGACGAAATACAGATTTAACTCTGTGAGATGAATTAACAGAACACTAAGCAGTTTCTCAGAAAGCTTGTTTCCAGATTTCATCGAAGGATATTTCCTTTTTCACCATAGCCCTCTATGGGCTTCCAAATATCACTTTGCCAATTCCACAAGAACTGTCTTAATGATAGGCTTCTTGACGGGAAAGCTGTAACTCCGTGAGATGATTTCAAAGAACACAAAGAAGTTTCTCAGAAAGCTTCTTTCTCTTTGTTATCGGAGGATATTTCCTTTGGCCCTATAGTCTTCCAAGGGATCCGAAATATCTGATCTCAGATTCCACAGAAATAAGGCTAGCAAAGAGATCGACGAAATACAGATGTAACTCTGTGAGATGAATTAACAGAACAATAAGCAGTTTCTCAGAAAGCTTCTTTCTAGATTTCATCGAATGATATTTCCTTTTTCACCATAGCCCTCTATGGGATTCCAAACATCACTTTGCCAATTCCACAAGAACTGTCTTGGCGAAAGGATTCTTGAGGGGAAAGCTGTAACTCTGTGTGTTGATTTCACAGAACACAATGAAGTTTCTCAGAAAGCTTCTTTCTCTTTGTTATCGGAGGATATTTCCTTTGGCCCTAGAGTCTTCCAAGGGATCCAAAATATCTGTTCTCAGACTCCACAGAAATAAGGCTAGCAAAGAGATCCACGAAATACAGATGTAACTCTGTGAGATGAATTAACAGAACACTAAGCAGTTTCTCAGAAAGCTTCTTTCCAGATTTCATCTGTGAATATTTCCTTTTTCACCATAGCCCTCTATGGGCTTCCAAATATCACTTTCCCAATTCCACAAGAACTGTCTTGGCGAAAGGATTCTTGAGGGGAAAGCTGTACCTCTGTGAGATGATTTCACAGAACACAAAGAAGTTTCTCAGAAAGCTTCTTTCTCTTTGTTATCGGAGGATATTTCCTTTGGCCCTATAGTCTTCCAAGGGATCCGAAATATCTGTTCTCAGATTCCACAGAAATAAGGCTAGCAAAGAGATCGACGAAATACAGATGTAACTCTGTGAGAAGAATTAACAGAACACTAAGCAGTTTCTCAGAAAGCTTCTTTCCAGATTTCATCGGAGGATATTTCCTTTTTCACCATAGCCCTCTATGGGCTTCCAAATATCACTTTGCCAATTCCGCAAGAACTGTCTTGGCGAAAGGGTTCTTGAGGGGAAAGCTGTAATTCTGTGAGATGATTTCACAGAACACAAAGAAGTTTCTCAGAAAGCTTCTTTCTCTTTGTTATCGGAGGATATTTCCTTGGCCCTATAGTCTTCCAAGGGATCCAAAATATCTGTTCTCAGATTCCACAGAAATAAGGCTAGCAAAGAGATCCACGAAATACAGATGTAACTCTGTGAGATGTATTAACAGAACACTAAGCAGTTTCTCAGAAAGCTTCTTTCCAGATTTCATCTGTGAATATTTCCTTTTTCACCATAGCCCTCTATGGGCTTCCAAATATCACTTTGCCAATTCCACAAGAACTGTCTTGGCGAAAGCCTTCTTGAGGGGAAAGCTGTAACTCTGTGAGATGATTTCACAGAAAACAAAGAAGTTTCTCAGAAAGCTTCTTTCTCTTTGTTATCGGCGGATATTTCCTTTGGCCCTATAGTCTTCCAAGGGATCCGAAATATCTGTTCTCAGATTCCACAGAAATAAGGCTAGCAAAGAGATCGACGAAATACAGATGTAACTCTGTGAGATGAATTAACAGAACACTAAGCAGTTTCTCAGAAAGCTTCTTTCCGGATTTCATCGGAGGATATTTCCTTTTTCACCATAGCCCTCTATGGGCTTCCAAATATCATTTTGCCAATTCCACAAGAACTGTCTTAGCTAAAGGCTTCTTGAGGGGAAAGCTGTAACTCTGTGAGATGATTTCAAAGAACACAAAGAAGTTTCTCAGAAAGCTTCTTTCTCTTTGTTATCGGAGGATATTTCCTTTGGCCCTATAGTCTTCCAAGGGATCCGAAATATCTGTTCTCAGATTCCACAGAAATAAGGCTAGCAAAGAGATCCACGAAATACAGATGTAACTCTGTGAGATGAATTAACAGAACACTAAGCAGTTTCTCAGAAAGCTTCTTTCCAGATTTCATCTGAGGATATTTCCTTTTTCACCATAGCCCTCTATGGGCTTCCAAATATCACTTTGCCAATTCCACAAGAACTGTCTCAGCGAAAGGGTTCTTGAGGGGAAAGCTGTAACTCTGTGAGACGATTTCAAAGAACACAAAGAAGTTTCTCACAAAGCTTCTTTCTCTTTGTTATCGGAGGATATTTCCTTTGGCCCTATAGTCTTCCAAGGGATCCGAAATATCTGTTCTCAGATTCCACAGAAATAAGGCTAGCAAAGAGATCCACGAAATACACATGTAACTCTGTGAGATGAATTAACAGAACACTAAGCAGTTTCTGAGAAAGCTTCTTTCCAGATTTCATCTGAGGATATTTCCTTTTTCACCATAGCCCTCTATGGGCTTCCAAATATCACTTTGCCAATTCCACAAGAACTGTCTTGGAGAAAGGGTTCTTGAGGGGAAAGCTGTAATTCTGTGAGGTGATTTCACAGAACACAAAGAAGTTTCTCAGAAAGCTTCTTTCTCTTTGTTATCGGAGGATATTTCCTTTGGCCCTATAGTCTTCCATGGGATCCGAAATATCTGTTCTCAGATTCCACAGAAATAAGGCTAGCAAAGAGATCGACGAAATACAGATGTAACTCTGTGAGATGAATTAACAGAACACTAAGCAGTTTCTCAGAAAGCTTCTTTCCAGATTTCATCTGTGAATATTTCCTTTTTCACCCTAGCCCTCTATGGGCTTCCAAATATCACTTTGCCAATTCCACAAGAACTGTCTTGGCGAAAGGCTTCTTGAGGGGAAAGCTGTAACTCTGTGAGATGATTTCACAGAACACAAAGAAGTTTCTCAGAAAGCTTCTTTCTCTTTGTTATGGGAGAATATTTCCTTTGGCCCTATAGTCTTCCAAGGGATCCGAAATATCTCTTCTCAGATTCCACAGAAATAAGGCTTGCAAAGTGATCCACGAAATACAGATGTAACTCTGTGAGATGAATTAACAGAACACTAAGCAGTTTCTCAGAAAGCTTCTTTCCAGATTTCATCTGAGGATATTTCCTTTATCACCATAGCCCTCTATGGGCTTCCAAATATCACTTTGCCAATTGCACAAGAACTGTCTTGGCGAAAGGCTTCTTGAGGGGAAAGCTGTAACTCTGTGAGATGATTTCACAGAACACAAAGAAGTTTCTCAGAAAGCTTCTTTCTCTTTGTTATCGGAGAATATTTCCTTTGGCCCTATAGTCTTCATTGGGATCCGAAATATCTGTTCTCAGATTCCACAGAAATAAGGCTAGCAAAGAGATCCACGAAATACACATGTAACTCTGTGAGATGAATTAACAGAACACTAAGCAGTTTCTCAGAAAGCTTCTTTCCAGATTTCATCTGAGGATATTTCCTTTTTCACCATAGCCCTCTATGGGCTTCCAAATATCACTTTGCCAATTTCACAAGATCTGTCTTAGCTAAAGGCTTCTTGAGGGGAAAGCTGTAACTCTGTCAGATGATTTCACAGAACACAAAGAAGTTTCTCAGAAAGCTTCTTTCTCTTTGTTATCGGAGGATATTTCCTTTGGCCCTATAGTCTTCCAAGGGATCCGAAATATCTGTTCTCAGATTCCACAGAAATAAGGCTAGCAAAGAGATCCACGAAATACAGATGTAACTCTGTGAGATGAATTAACAGAACACTAAGCAGTTTCTCAGAAAGCTTCTTTCCAGATTTCATCTGAGGATATTTCCTTTTTCACCATAGCCCTCTATGGGCTTCCAAATATCACTTTGCCAATTCCACAAGAAGTGTCTTAGCGAAAGGCTTCTTGAGGGGAAAGCTGTAACTCTGTGAGATGATTTCAAAGAACACAAAGAAGTTTCTCAGAAAGCTTCTTTCTGTTTGTTATCGGAGGATATTTCCTTTGGCCCTATAGTCTTCCAAGGGATCCGAAATATCTGTTCTCAGATTCCACAGAAATAAGGCTAGCAAAGAGATCGACGAAATACAGATGTAACTCTGTGAGATGAATTAACAGAACACTAAGCAGTTTCTCAGAAAGCTTCTTTCCAGATTTCATCTGAGGATATTTCCTTTTTCACCATAGCCATCTATGGGCTTCCAAATATCACTTTGCCATTTCCACAAGAACTGTCTTAACGAAAGGCTTCTTGAGGGGAAAGCTGTGACTCTGTGAGATGATTTCAAAGAACACAAAGAAAGTTTCTCAGAAAGTTTCTTTCTCTTTGTTATCGGAGGATATTTCCTTTGGCCCTATAGTCTTCCAAGGGATCCGAAATATCTGTTCTCAGATTCCACAGAAATAAGGCTAGCAAAGAGATAGACGAAATACAGATTTAACTCTGTGAGATGAATTAACAGAACACTAAGCAGTTTCTCAGAAAGTTGTTTCCAGATTTCATCGAATGATATTTCCTTTTTCACCATAGCCCTCTATGGGCTTCCAAATATCACTTTGCCAATTCCACAAGAACTGTCTTAGCGAAAGGTTTCTTGACGGGAAAGCTGTAACTCTGTGAGATGATTTCAAAGAACACAAAGAAGTTTCTCAGAAAGCTTCTTTCTCTTTGTTATCGGAGGATATTTCCTTTGGCTCTATAGTCTTCCAAGGGATCCGAAATATCTGATCTCAGATTCCACAGAAATAAGGCTAGCAAAGAGATCGACGAAATACAGATGTAACTCTGTGAGATGATTTAACAGAACACTAAGCAGTTTCTCAGAAAGCTTCTTTCCAGATTTCATCTGTGAATATTTCCTTTTTCACCATAGCCCTCTATGGGCTTCCAAATATCACTTTCCCAATTCCACAAGAACTGTCTTGGCGAAAGGATTCTTGAGGGGAAAGCTGTACCTCTGTGAGATGATTTCACAGAACACAAAGAAGTTTCTCAGAAAGCTTCTTTCTCTTTGTTATCGGAGGATATTTCCTTTGGCCCTATAGTCTTCCAAGGGATCCAAAATATCTGTTCTCAGATTCCACAGAAATAAGGGTAGCAAAGAGATCCACGAAATACAGATGTAACTCTGTGAGATGAATTAACAGAACACTAAGCTGTTTCTCAGAAAGCTTCTTTCCAGATTTCATCGGAGTATATATCCTTTTCACCATAGCCCTCTATGGGCTTCCAAATATCACTTTGCCAATTCCACAAGAACTGTCTTAGCGAAAGGCTTCTTGGTGGAAAGCTGTAACTATGTGAGATGATTTCCAAGAACAAAAAGAAGTTTCTCAGAAAGCTTCTTTCTCTTTGTTTTCGGAGGATATTTCCTTTGGCCCTATAGTCTTCCAAGGGATCCGAAATATCTGTTCTCAGATTCCACAGAAATAAGGCTAGCAAAGAAATCGACGAAATACAGATGTAACTCTGTGAGATGAATTAACAGAACACTAAGCAGTTTCTCAGAAAGCTTCTTTCCAGATTTCATCTGAGGATATTTCCTTTTTCACTATACCCCTCTATGGGCTTCCAAATATCACTTTGCCAATTCCACAAGAACTGTCTTGGCGAAAGACTTCTTGAGGGGAAAGCTGTAACTCTGTGAGATGATTTCACAGAACACAAAGAAGTTTCTCAGAAAGCTTCTTTCTCTTTGTTATTGGCGGATATTTCCTTTGGCCCTATAGTCTTCCAAGGGATCCAAAATATCTGTTCTCAGATTCCACAGAAATAAGGCTAGCAAAGAGATCGACGAAATACAGATGTAACTCTGTGAGATGAATTAACAGAACACTAAGCAGTTTCTCAGAAAGCTTCTTTCCAGATTTCATCGGAGGATATTTCCTTTTTCACCATAGCCCTCTATGGGCTTCCAAATATCACTTTGCCAATTCCGCAAGAACTGTCTTGGCGAAAGGGTTCTTTAGGGGAAAGCTGTAATTCTGTGAGATGATTTCACAGACACAAAGAAGTTTCTCAGAAAGCTTCTTTCTCTTTGTTATCGGAGGATATTTCCTTTGGCCCTATAGCCTTCCAAGGGATCCAAAATATCTGTTCTCAGATTCCACAGAAATAAGGCTAGCAAAGAGATCCACGAAATACAGATGTAACTCTGTGAGATGAATTAACAGAACACTAAGCAGTTTCTCAGAAAGCTTCTTTCCAGATTTCATCTGTGAATATTTCCTTTTTCACCATAGCCCTCTATGGGCTTCCAAATATCACTTTGCCAATTCCACAAGAACTGTCTTGGCGAAAGCCTTCTTGAGGGGAAAGCTGTAACTCTGTGAGATGATTTCACAGAAAACAAAGAAGTTTCTCAGAAAGCTTCTTTCTCTTTGTTGTCGGCGGATATTTCCTTTGGCCCTATAGTCTTCCAAGGGATCCGAAATATCTGTTCTCAGATTCCACAGAAATAAGGCTAGCAAAGAGATGGACGAAATACAGATGTAACTCTGTGAGATGAATTAACAGAACACTAACAGTTTCTCAGAAAGCTTCTTTCCGGATTTCATCGGAGGATATTTCCTTTTTTACCATAGCCCTCTATGGGCTTCCAAATATCACTTTGCCAATTCCACAAGAACTGTCTTAGCTAAAGGCTTCTTGAGGGGAAAGCTGTAACTCTGTGAGATGATTTCAAAGAACACAAAGAAGTTTCTCAGAAAGCTTCTTTCTCTTTGTTATCGGAGGATATTTCCTTTGGCCCTATAGTCTTCCAAAGGATCCGAAGTATCTGTTCTCAGATTCCACAGAAATAAGGCTAGCAAAGAGATCGACGAAATACAGATGTAACTCTGTGAAATGAATTAACAGAACACTAAGCAGTTTCTCAGAAAGCTTCTTTCCAGATTTCATCTGAGGATATTTCCTTTTTCACCATAGCCCTCTATGGGCTTCCAAATATCACTTTGCCAATTCCACAAGAACTGTCTTGGCGAAAGGCTTCTTGAGGGGAAAGCTGTAACTCTGTGAGATGATTTCACAGAACACAAAGAAGTTTCTCAGAAAACTTCTTTCTCTTTGTTATCGGAGAATATTTCCTTTGGCCCTAGAGTCTTCCAAGGGATCCGAAATATCTGTTCTCAGATTCCACAGAAATAAGGCTAGCAAAGAGATCGACGAAATACAGATGTAACTCTGTGAGATGAATTAACAGAACACTAAGCAGTTTCTCAGAAAGCTTCTTTCCAGATTTCATCTGAGGATATTTCCTTTTTCACCATAGCCCTCTATGGGCTTCCAAATATCACTTTGCCAATTTCACAAGATGTGTCTTAGAGAAAGGCTTCTTGAGGGGAAAGCTGTAACTCTGTCAGATGATTTCACAGAACACAAAGAAGTTTCTCAGAAAGCTTCTTTCTCTTTGTTATCGGAGGATATTTCCTTTGGCCCTATAGTCTTCCAAGGGATCCGAAATATCTGTTCTCAGATTCCACAGAAATAAGGCTAGCAAAGAGATCCACGAAATACAGATGTAACTCTGTGAGATGAATTAACAGAACACTAAGCAGTTTCTGAGAAAGCTTCTTTCCAGATTTCATCTGAGGATATTTCCTTTTTCACCATAGCCCTCTATGGGCTTCCAAATATCACTTTGCCAATTCCACAAGAACTGTCTTAGCGAAAGGCTTCTTGAGGGGAAAGCTGTAACTCTGTGAGATGATTTCACAGAACACAAAGAAGTTTCTCAGAAAGCTTCTTTCTCTTTGTTATCGGAGGATATTTCCTTTGGCCCTATAGTCTTCCAAGGGATCCGAAATATCTGTTCTCAGATTCCACAGAAATAAGGCTAGCAAACAGATCGACGAAATACAGATGTAACTCTGTGAGATGAATTAACAGAACACTAAGCAGTTTCTCAGAAAGCTTCTTTCCAGATTTCATCTGAGGATATTTCCTTTTTCACCATAGCCCTCTATGGGCTTCCAAATATCACTTTGCCAATTCCACAAGAACTGTCTGGGCGAAAGGCTTCTTGAGGGGAAAGCTGTAACTCTGTGAGATGATTTCACAGAACACAAAGAAGTTTCTCAGAAAGCTTCTTTCTCTTTGTTATCGGAGGATATTTCCTTTGGCCCTATAGTCTTCCAAGGGATCCGAAATATCTGTTCTCAGATTCCACAGAAATAAGGCTAGCAAAGAGATCCACGAAATACAGATGTAACTCTGTGAGATGAATTAACAGAACACTAAGCAGTTTCTCAGAAAGCTTCTTTCCAGATTTCATCTGAGGATATTTCCTTTTTCACCATAGCCCTCTATGGGCTTCCAAATATCACTCTGCCAATTCCACAAGAACTGTCTTGGCGAAAGGCTTCTTGAGGGGAAAGCTGTAACTCTGTGAGATGATTTCACAGAACACAAAGAAGTTTCTCAGAAAACTTCTTTCTCTTTGTTATCGGAGAATATTTCCTTTGGACCTATAGTCTTCCAAGGGATCCGAAATATGTGTTCTCAGCTTCCACAGAAATAAGGCTAGCAAAGAGATCGACGAAATACAGATGTAACTCTGTGAGATGAATTAACAGAACACTAAGCAGTTTCTCAGAAAGCTTCTTTCCAGATTTCATCTGAGGATATTTCCTTTTTCACAATAGCCCACTATCGGCTTCCATATATCACTTTGCCAATTCCACAAGAACTGTCTCAGCGAAAGGGTTCTTGAGGGGAAAGCTGTAACTCTGTGAGATGATTTCAAAGAACACAAAGAAGTTTCTCAGAAAGCTTCTTTCTGTTTGTTATCGGAGGATATTTCCTTTGGCCCTATAGTCTTCCAAGGGATCCGAAATATCTGTTCTCAGATTGCACAGAAATAAGGCTAGCAAAGAGATTCACGAAATACAGATGTAACTCTGTGAGATGAATTAACAGAACACTAAGCAGTTTCTCAGAAAGCTTCTTTCCAGATTTCATCTGAGGATATTTCCTTTTTCACCATAGCCCTCTATGGGCTTCCAAATATCACTTTCCCAATTCCACAAGAACTGTCTTGGCGAAAGGATTATTGAGGGGAAAGCTGTACCTCTGTGAGATGATTTCACAGAACACAAAGAAGTTTCTCAGAAAGCTTCTTTCTCTTTGTTATCGGAGGATATTTCCTTTGGCCCTATAGTCTTCCAAGGGATCCGAAATATCTGTTCTCAGATTCCACAGAAATAAGGCTAGCAAAGAGATCCACGAAATACAGATGTAACTCTGTGAGATGAATTAACAGAACACTAAGCAGTTTCTGAGAAAGCTTCTTTCCAGATTTCATCGGAGGATATATCCTTTTTCACCGTAGCCCTTTATGGGCTTCCAAATATCACTTTGCCAATTCCACAAGAACTGTCTCAGCGAAAGGGTTCTTGAGGGGAAAGCTGTAACTCTGTGAGATGATTTCACAGAACACAAAGAAGTTTCTCAGAAAGCTTCTTTCTCTTTGTTATCGGAGGATATTTCCTTTGGCCCTATAGTCTTCCAAGGGATCCGAAGTATCTGTTCTCAGATTCCACAGAAATAAGGCTAGCAAAGAGATCGACGAAATACAGATGTAACTCTGTGAGATGAATTAACAGAACACTAAGCAGTTTCTCAGAAAGCTTCTTTCCAGATTTCATCTGAGGATATTTCCTTTTTCACCATAGCCTTCTATGGGCTTCCAAATATCACTTTGCCAATTCCACAAGAACTGTCTTGGCGAAAGGCTTCTTGAGGGGAAAGCTATAACTCTGTGAGATGATTTCACAGAACACAAAGAAGTTTCTCAGAAAGCTTCTTTCTCTTTGTTATCGTTGAATATTTCCTTTGGCCCTATAGTCTTCCAAGCTATCCGAAATATCTGTTCTCAGATTCCACAGAAATAAGGCTAGCAAAGTGATCCACGAAATACACATGTAACTCTGTGAGATGAATTAACAGAACACTAAGCAGTTTCTCAGAAAGCTTCTTTCCAGATTTCATCTGAGGATATTTCCTTTTTCACCATAGCCCTCTATGGGCTTCCAAATATCACTTCGCCAATTTCACAAGATCTGTCTTAGCGAAAAGCTTCTTGAGGGGAAAGCTGTAACTCGGTCAGATGATTTCACAGAACACAAAGAAGTTTCTCAGAAAGCCTCTTTCTCTTTTTTTCGGAGGATATTTCCTTTGGCCCTATAGTCTTCCAAGGGATCCGAAATATCTGTTCTCAGATTCCACAGAAATAAGGCTAGCAAAGAGATCCACGAAATACAGATGTAACTCTGTGAGATGAATTAACAGAACACTAAGCAGTTTCTCAGAAAGCTTCTTTCCAGATTTCATCTGAGGATATTTCTTTTTTCACCATAGCCCTCTATGGGCTTCCAAATATCACTTTGACAATTCCACAAGAACTGTCTCAGCGAAAGGGTTCTTGAGGGGAAAGCTATAACTCTGTGAGATGATTTCAAAGAACACAAAGAAGTTTCTCAGAAAGCTTCTTTCTCTTTGTTATCGGAGGATACTTCCTTTGGCCCTATAGTCTTCCAAGGGATCCGAAATATCTGTTCTCAGATTCCACAGAAATAAGGCTAGCAAAGAGATCCACGAAATACAGATGTAACTCTGTGAGATGAATTAACAGAACACTAAGCAGTTTCTCAGAAAGCTTCTTTCCAGATTTCATCTGAGGATATTTCCTTTTTCACCATAGCCCTCTATGGGCTTCCAAATATCACTTTGCCAATTCCACAAGAACTGTCTTGGCGAAAGGGTTCTTGAGGGGAAAGCTGTAACTCTGTGAGATGATTTCACAGAACACAAAGAAGTTTCTCAGAAAGCTTCTTTCTCTTTGTTATCGGAGGATATTTCCTTTGGCCCTATAGTCTTCCAAGGGGTCCGAAATATCTGTTCTCAGATTCCACAGAAATAAGGCAAGCAAAGAGATCCACGAAATACAGATGTAACTCTGTGAGATGAATTAACAGAACACTAAGCAGTTTCTCAGAGAGCTTCTTTCCAGATTTCATCTATGAATATTTCCTTTTTCACCATAGCCCTCTAAGGGCTTCCAAATATCACTTTGCCAATTCCACAAGAACTGTCCTGGCGAAAGGCTTCTTGAGTGGAAAGCTGTAACTCTGTGAGATGATTTCACAGAACACAAAGAAGTTTCTCAGAAAGCTTCTTCCTCTTTGTTATCGGAGCATATTTCCTTTGGCCCTATAGTCTTCCAAGGGATCCGAAATATCTGTTCTCAGATTCCACAGAAATAAAGCTAGCAAAGAGATCCACGAAATACAGACTTAACTCTGTGAGATGAATTAACAGAACACTAAGCAGTTTCTCAGAAAGCTTCTTTCCAGATTTCATCGGAGGATATTTCCTTTTTCACCATAGCCCTCTATGGGCTTCCAAATATCACTTTGCCAATTCAACAAGAACTGTCTTGGCGAAAGGCTTCTTGAGGGGAAAGCTGTAACTCTGTGAGATGATTTCACAGAACACAAAGAAGTTTCTCAGAAAGCTTCTTTCTCTTTGTTATCGGAGAATATTTCCTTTGGCCCTATAGTCTTCCAAGGGATCCGAAATATCTGTTCTCAGATTCCACAGAAATAAGGCTAGCAAAGAGATCGACGAAATACAGATGTAACTCTGTGAGATGAATTAACAGAACACTAAGCAGTTTCTCAGAAAGCTTCTTTCCAGATTTCATCTGAGGATATTTCCTTTTTCACCATAGCCCTCTATGGGCTTCCAAATATCACTTTGCCAATTTCACAAGATCTGTCTTAGCGAAAGGCTTCTTGAGGGGAAAGCTGTAACTCTGTCAGAGGATTTCACAGAACACAAAGAAGTTTCTCAGAAAGCTTCTTTCTCTTTGTTATCGGAGGATATTTCCTTTGGCCCTATAGTCTTCCAAGGGATCCGAAATATCTGTTCTCAGATTCCACAGAAATAAGGCTAGCAAAGAGATACACGAAATACAGATGTAACTCTGTGAGATGAATTAACAGAACACTAAGCAGTTTCTCAGAAAGCTTCTTTCCAGATTTCATTTGAGGATATTTCCTTTTTCACCATAGCCCTCTATGGGCTTCCAAATATCACTTTGCCAATTCCACAAGAAGTGTCTTAGCGAAAGGCTTCTTGTGTGGAAAGCTGTAACTCTGTGAGATGATTTCAAAGAACACAAAGAAGTTTCTCAGAAAGCTTCTTTCTGTTTGTTATCGGAGGATATTTCCTTTGGCCCTGTAGTCTTCCAAGGGATCCGAAATATCTGTTCTCAGATTCCACAGAAATAAGGCTAGCAAAGAGATCGACGAAATACAGATGTAACTCTGTGAGATGAATTAACAGAACACTAAGCAGTTTCTCAGAAAGCTTCTTTCCAGATTTCATCTGAGGATATTTCCTTTTTCACCATAGCCCTCTATGGGTTTCCAAATATCAGTTTGCCATTTCCACAAGAACTGTCTTAACGAAAGGCTTCTTGAGGGGAAAGCTGTGACTCTGTGAGATGATTTCCAAGAACACAAAGAAAGTTTCTCAGAAAGTTTCTTTCTCTTTGTTATCGGAGGATATTTCCTTTGGCCCTAGGTCTTCCAAGGGATCCGAAATATGTGTTCTCAGATTCCACAGAAATAAGGCTAGCGAAGAGATAGACGAAATACAGATTTAACTCTGTGAGATGAATTAACAGAACACTAAGCAGTTTCTCAGAAAGCTTGTTTCCAGATTTCATCGAAGGATATTTCCTTTTTCACCATAGCCCTCTATGGGCTTCCAAATATCACTTTGCCAATTCCACAAGAACTGTCTTAATGATAGGCTTCTTGACGGGAAAGCTGTAACTCCGTGAGATGATTTCAAAGAACACAAAGAAGTTTCTCAGAAAGCTTCTTTCTCTTTGTTATCGGAGGATATTTCCTTTGGCCCTATAGTCTTCCAAGGGATCCGAAATATCTGATCTCAGATTCCACAGAAATAAGGCTAGCAAAGAGATCGACGAAATACAGATGTAACTCTGTGAGATGAATTAACAGAACAATAAGCAGTTTCTCAGAAAGCTTCTTTCTAGATTTCATCGAATGATATTTCCTTTTTCACCATAGCCCTCTATGGGAT
This sequence comes from Macaca fascicularis, assembly GCF_037993035.2. Classification (NCBI taxonomy): domain Eukaryota; kingdom Metazoa; phylum Chordata; class Mammalia; order Primates; family Cercopithecidae; genus Macaca; species Macaca fascicularis. The sequence continues at coordinate 69,375,206 of NC_088376.1, read as the reverse complement.
TCCAAACATCACTTTGCCAATTCCACAAGAACTGTCTTGGCGAAAGGATTCTTGAGGGGAAAGCTGTAACTCTGTGTGTTGATTTCACAGAACACAATGAAGTTTCTCAGAAAGCTTCTTTCTCTTTGTTATCGGAGGATATTTCCTTTGGCCCTAGAGTCTTCCAAGGGATCCAAAATATCTGTTCTCAGACTCCACAGAAATAAGGCTAGCAAAGAGATCCACGAAATACAGATGTAACTCTGTGAGATGAATTAACAGAACACTAAGCAGTTTCTCAGAAAGCTTCTTTCCAGATTTCATCTGTGAATATTTCCTTTTTCACCATAGCCCTCTATGGGCTTCCAAATATCACTTTCCCAATTCCACAAGAACTGTCTTGGCGAAAGGATTCTTGAGGGGAAAGCTGTACCTCTGTGAGATGATTTCACAGAACACAAAGAAGTTTCTCAGAAAGCTTCTTTCTCTTTGTTATCGGAGGATATTTCCTTTGGCCCTATAGTCTTCCAAGGGATCCGAAATATCTGTTCTCAGATTCCACAGAAATAAGGCTAGCAAAGAGATCGACGAAATACAGATGTAACTCTGTGAGAAGAATTAACAGAACACTAAGCAGTTTCTCAGAAAGCTTCTTTCCAGATTTCATCGGAGGATATTTCCTTTTTCACCATAGCCCTCTATGGGCTTCCAAATATCACTTTGCCAATTCCGCAAGAACTGTCTTGGCGAAAGGGTTCTTGAGGGGAAAGCTGTAATTCTGTGAGATGATTTCACAGAACACAAAGAAGTTTCTCAGAAAGCTTCTTTCTCTTTGTTATCGGAGGATATTTCCTTTGGCCCTATAGTCTTCCAAGGGATCCAAAATATCTGTTCTCAGATTCCACAGAAATAAGGCTAGCAAAGAGATCCACGAAATACAGATGTAACTCTGTGAGATGTATTAACAGAACACTAAGCAGTTTCTCAGAAAGCTTCTTTCCAGATTTCATCTGTGAATATTTCCTTTTTCACCATAGCCCTCTATGGGCTTCCAAATATCACTTTGCCAATTCCACAAGAACTGTCTTGGCGAAAGCCTTCTTGAGGGGAAAGCTGTAACTCTGTGAGATGATTTCACAGAAAACAAAGAAGTTTCTCAGAAAGCTTCTTTCTCTTTGTTATCGGCGGATATTTCCTTTGGCCCTATAGTCTTCCAAGGGATCCGAAATATCTGTTCTCAGATTCCACAGAAATAAGGCTAGCAAAGAGATCGACGAAATACAGATGTAACTCTGTGAGATGAATTAACAGAACACTAAGCAGTTTCTCAGAAAGCTTCTTTCCGGATTTCATCGGAGGATATTTCCTTTTTCACCATAGCCCTCTATGGGCTTCCAAATATCATTTTGCCAATTCCACAAGAACTGTCTTAGCTAAAGGCTTCTTGAGGGGAAAGCTGTAACTCTGTGAGATGATTTCAAAGAACACAAAGAAGTTTCTCAGAAAGCTTCTTTCTCTTTGTTATCGGAGGATATTTCCTTTGGCCCTATAGTCTTCCAAGGGATCCGAAATATCTGTTCTCAGATTCCACAGAAATAAGGCTAGCAAAGAGATCGACGAAATACAGATGTAACTCTGTGAGATGAATTAACAGAACACTAAGCAGTTTCTCAGAAAGCTTCTTTCCAGATTTCATCTGAGGATATTTCCTTTTTCACCATAGCCCTCTATGGGCTTCCAAATATCACTTTGCCAATTCCACAAGAACTGTCTCAGCGAAAGGGTTCTTGAGGGGAAAGCTGTAACTCTGTGAGACGATTTCAAAGAACACAAAGAAGTTTCTCACAAAGCTTCTTTCTCTTTGTTATCGGAGGATATTTCCTTTGGCCCTATAGTCTTCCAAGGGATCCGAAATATCTGTTCTCAGATTCCACAGAAATAAGGCTAGCAAAGAGATCCACGAAATACACATGTAACTCTGTGAGATGAATTAACAGAACACTAAGCAGTTTCTGAGAAAGCTTCTTTCCAGATTTCATCTGAGGATATTTCCTTTTTCACCATAGCCCTCTATGGGCTTCCAAATATCACTTTGCCAATTCCACAAGAACTGTCTTGGAGAAAGGGTTCTTGAGGGGAAAGCTGTAATTCTGTGAGGTGATTTCACAGAACACAAAGAAGTTTCTCAGAAAGCTTCTTTCTCTTTGTTATCGGAGGATATTTCCTTTGGCCCTATAGTCTTCCATGGGATCCGAAATATCTGTTCTCAGATTCCACAGAAATAAGGCTAGCAAAGAGATCGACGAAATACAGATGTAACTCTGTGAGATGAATTAACAGAACACTAAGCAGTTTCTCAGAAAGCTTCTTTCCAGATTTCATCTGTGAATATTTCCTTTTTCACCCTAGCCCTCTATGGGCTTCCAAATATCACTTTGCCAATTCCACAAGAACTGTCTTGGCGAAAGGCTTCTTGAGGGGAAAGCTGTAACTCTGTGAGATGATTTCACAGAACACAAAGAAGTTTCTCAGAAAGCTTCTTTCTCTTTGTTATGGGAGAATATTTCCTTTGGCCCTATAGTCTTCCAAGGGATCCGAAATATCTCTTCTCAGATTCCACAGAAATAAGGCTTGCAAAGTGATCCACGAAATACAGATGTAACTCTGTGAGATGAATTAACAGAACACTAAGCAGTTTCTCAGAAAGCTTCTTTCCAGATTTCATCTGAGGATATTTCCTTTATCACCATAGCCCTCTATGGGCTTCCAAATATCACTTTGCCAATTGCACAAGAACTGTCTTGGCGAAAGGCTTCTTGAGGGGAAAGCTGTAACTCTGTGAGATGATTTCACAGAACACAAAGAAGTTTCTCAGAAAGCTTCTTTCTCTTTGTTATCGGAGAATATTTCCTTTGGCCCTATAGTCTTCATTGGGATCCGAAATATCTGTTCTCAGATTCCACAGAAATAAGGCTAGCAAAGAGATCCACGAAATACACATGTAACTCTGTGAGATGAATTAACAGAACACTAAGCAGTTTCTCAGAAAGCTTCTTTCCAGATTTCATCTGAGGATATTTCCTTTTTCACCATAGCCCTCTATGGGCTTCCAAATATCACTTTGCCAATTTCACAAGATCTGTCTTAGCTAAAGGCTTCTTGAGGGGAAAGCTGTAACTCTGTCAGATGATTTCACAGAACACAAAGAAGTTTCTCAGAAAGCTTCTTTCTCTTTGTTATCGGAGGATATTTCCTTTGGCCCTATAGTCTTCCAAGGGATCCGAAATATCTGTTCTCAGATTCCACAGAAATAAGGCTAGCAAAGAGATCCACGAAATACAGATGTAACTCTGTGAGATGAATTAACAGAACACTAAGCAGTTTCTCAGAAAGCTTCTTTCCAGATTTCATCTGAGGATATTTCCTTTTTCACCATAGCCCTCTATGGGCTTCCAAATATCACTTTGCCAATTCCACAAGAAGTGTCTTAGCGAAAGGCTTCTTGAGGGGAAAGCTGTAACTCTGTGAGATGATTTCAAAGAACACAAAGAAGTTTCTCAGAAAGCTTCTTTCTGTTTGTTATCGGAGGATATTTCCTTTGGCCCTATAGTCTTCCAAGGGATCCGAAATATCTGTTCTCAGATTCCACAGAAATAAGGCTAGCAAAGAGATCGACGAAATACAGATGTAACTCTGTGAGATGAATTAACAGAACACTAAGCAGTTTCTCAGAAAGCTTCTTTCCAGATTTCATCTGAGGATATTTCCTTTTTCACCATAGCCATCTATGGGCTTCCAAATATCACTTTGCCATTTCCACAAGAACTGTCTTAACGAAAGGCTTCTTGAGGGGAAAGCTGTGACTCTGTGAGATGATTTCAAAGAACACAAAGAAAGTTTCTCAGAAAGTTTCTTTCTCTTTGTTATCGGAGGATATTTCCTTTGGCCCTATAGTCTTCCAAGGGATCCGAAATATCTGTTCTCAGATTCCACAGAAATAAGGCTAGCAAAGAGATAGACGAAATACAGATTTAACTCTGTGAGATGAATTAACAGAACACTAAGCAGTTTCTCAGAAAGTTGTTTCCAGATTTCATCGAATGATATTTCCTTTTTCACCATAGCCCTCTATGGGCTTCCAAATATCACTTTGCCAATTCCACAAGAACTGTCTTAGCGAAAGGTTTCTTGACGGGAAAGCTGTAACTCTGTGAGATGATTTCAAAGAACACAAAGAAGTTTCTCAGAAAGCTTCTTTCTCTTTGTTATCGGAGGATATTTCCTTTGGCTCTATAGTCTTCCAAGGGATCCGAAATATCTGATCTCAGATTCCACAGAAATAAGGCTAGCAAAGAGATCGACGAAATACAGATGTAACTCTGTGAGATGATTTAACAGAACACTAAGCAGTTTCTCAGAAAGCTTCTTTCCAGATTTCATCTGTGAATATTTCCTTTTTCACCATAGCCCTCTATGGGCTTCCAAATATCACTTTCCCAATTCCACAAGAACTGTCTTGGCGAAAGGATTCTTGAGGGGAAAGCTGTACCTCTGTGAGATGATTTCACAGAACACAAAGAAGTTTCTCAGAAAGCTTCTTTCTCTTTGTTATCGGAGGATATTTCCTTTGGCCCTATAGTCTTCCAAGGGATCCAAAATATCTGTTCTCAGATTCCACAGAAATAAGGGTAGCAAAGAGATCCACGAAATACAGATGTAACTCTGTGAGATGAATTAACAGAACACTAAGCTGTTTCTCAGAAAGCTTCTTTCCAGATTTCATCGGAGTATATATCCTTTTCACCATAGCCCTCTATGGGCTTCCAAATATCACTTTGCCAATTCCACAAGAACTGTCTTAGCGAAAGGCTTCTTGGTGGAAAGCTGTAACTATGTGAGATGATTTCCAAGAACAAAAAGAAGTTTCTCAGAAAGCTTCTTTCTCTTTGTTTTCGGAGGATATTTCCTTTGGCCCTATAGTCTTCCAAGGGATCCGAAATATCTGTTCTCAGATTCCACAGAAATAAGGCTAGCAAAGAAATCGACGAAATACAGATGTAACTCTGTGAGATGAATTAACAGAACACTAAGCAGTTTCTCAGAAAGCTTCTTTCCAGATTTCATCTGAGGATATTTCCTTTTTCACTATACCCCTCTATGGGCTTCCAAATATCACTTTGCCAATTCCACAAGAACTGTCTTGGCGAAAGACTTCTTGAGGGGAAAGCTGTAACTCTGTGAGATGATTTCACAGAACACAAAGAAGTTTCTCAGAAAGCTTCTTTCTCTTTGTTATTGGCGGATATTTCCTTTGGCCCTATAGTCTTCCAAGGGATCCAAAATATCTGTTCTCAGATTCCACAGAAATAAGGCTAGCAAAGAGATCGACGAAATACAGATGTAACTCTGTGAGATGAATTAACAGAACACTAAGCAGTTTCTCAGAAAGCTTCTTTCCAGATTTCATCGGAGGATATTTCCTTTTTCACCATAGCCCTCTATGGGCTTCCAAATATCACTTTGCCAATTCCGCAAGAACTGTCTTGGCGAAAGGGTTCTTTAGGGGAAAGCTGTAATTCTGTGAGATGATTTCACAGACACAAAGAAGTTTCTCAGAAAGCTTCTTTCTCTTTGTTATCGGAGGATATTTCCTTTGGCCCTATAGCCTTCCAAGGGATCCAAAATATCTGTTCTCAGATTCCACAGAAATAAGGCTAGCAAAGAGATCCACGAAATACAGATGTAACTCTGTGAGATGAATTAACAGAACACTAAGCAGTTTCTCAGAAAGCTTCTTTCCAGATTTCATCTGTGAATATTTCCTTTTTCACCATAGCCCTCTATGGGCTTCCAAATATCACTTTGCCAATTCCACAAGAACTGTCTTGGCGAAAGCCTTCTTGAGGGGAAAGCTGTAACTCTGTGAGATGATTTCACAGAAAACAAAGAAGTTTCTCAGAAAGCTTCTTTCTCTTTGTTGTCGGCGGATATTTCCTTTGGCCCTATAGTCTTCCAAGGGATCCGAAATATCTGTTCTCAGATTCCACAGAAATAAGGCTAGCAAAGAGATGGACGAAATACAGATGTAACTCTGTGAGATGAATTAACAGAACACTAACAGTTTCTCAGAAAGCTTCTTTCCGGATTTCATCGGAGGATATTTCCTTTTTTACCATAGCCCTCTATGGGCTTCCAAATATCACTTTGCCAATTCCACAAGAACTGTCTTAGCTAAAGGCTTCTTGAGGGGAAAGCTGTAACTCTGTGAGATGATTTCAAAGAACACAAAGAAGTTTCTCAGAAAGCTTCTTTCTCTTTGTTATCGGAGGATATTTCCTTTGGCCCTATAGTCTTCCAAAGGATCCGAAGTATCTGTTCTCAGATTCCACAGAAATAAGGCTAGCAAAGAGATCGACGAAATACAGATGTAACTCTGTGAAATGAATTAACAGAACACTAAGCAGTTTCTCAGAAAGCTTCTTTCCAGATTTCATCTGAGGATATTTCCTTTTTCACCATAGCCCTCTATGGGCTTCCAAATATCACTTTGCCAATTCCACAAGAACTGTCTTGGCGAAAGGCTTCTTGAGGGGAAAGCTGTAACTCTGTGAGATGATTTCACAGAACACAAAGAAGTTTCTCAGAAAACTTCTTTCTCTTTGTTATCGGAGAATATTTCCTTTGGCCCTAGAGTCTTCCAAGGGATCCGAAATATCTGTTCTCAGATTCCACAGAAATAAGGCTAGCAAAGAGATCGACGAAATACAGATGTAACTCTGTGAGATGAATTAACAGAACACTAAGCAGTTTCTCAGAAAGCTTCTTTCCAGATTTCATCTGAGGATATTTCCTTTTTCACCATAGCCCTCTATGGGCTTCCAAATATCACTTTGCCAATTTCACAAGATGTGTCTTAGAGAAAGGCTTCTTGAGGGGAAAGCTGTAACTCTGTCAGATGATTTCACAGAACACAAAGAAGTTTCTCAGAAAGCTTCTTTCTCTTTGTTATCGGAGGATATTTCCTTTGGCCCTATAGTCTTCCAAGGGATCCGAAATATCTGTTCTCAGATTCCACAGAAATAAGGCTAGCAAAGAGATCCACGAAATACAGATGTAACTCTGTGAGATGAATTAACAGAACACTAAGCAGTTTCTGAGAAAGCTTCTTTCCAGATTTCATCTGAGGATATTTCCTTTTTCACCATAGCCCTCTATGGGCTTCCAAATATCACTTTGCCAATTCCACAAGAACTGTCTTAGCGAAAGGCTTCTTGAGGGGAAAGCTGTAACTCTGTGAGATGATTTCACAGAACACAAAGAAGTTTCTCAGAAAGCTTCTTTCTCTTTGTTATCGGAGGATATTTCCTTTGGCCCTATAGTCTTCCAAGGGATCCGAAATATCTGTTCTCAGATTCCACAGAAATAAGGCTAGCAAACAGATCGACGAAATACAGATGTAACTCTGTGAGATGAATTAACAGAACACTAAGCAGTTTCTCAGAAAGCTTCTTTCCAGATTTCATCTGAGGATATTTCCTTTTTCACCATAGCCCTCTATGGGCTTCCAAATATCACTTTGCCAATTCCACAAGAACTGTCTGGGCGAAAGGCTTCTTGAGGGGAAAGCTGTAACTCTGTGAGATGATTTCACAGAACACAAAGAAGTTTCTCAGAAAGCTTCTTTCTCTTTGTTATCGGAGGATATTTCCTTTGGCCCTATAGTCTTCCAAGGGATCCGAAATATCTGTTCTCAGATTCCACAGAAATAAGGCTAGCAAAGAGATCCACGAAATACAGATGTAACTCTGTGAGATGAATTAACAGAACACTAAGCAGTTTCTCAGAAAGCTTCTTTCCAGATTTCATCTGAGGATATTTCCTTTTTCACCATAGCCCTCTATGGGCTTCCAAATATCACTCTGCCAATTCCACAAGAACTGTCTTGGCGAAAGGCTTCTTGAGGGGAAAGCTGTAACTCTGTGAGATGATTTCACAGAACACAAAGAAGTTTCTCAGAAAACTTCTTTCTCTTTGTTATCGGAGAATATTTCCTTTGGACCTATAGTCTTCCAAGGGATCCGAAATATGTGTTCTCAGCTTCCACAGAAATAAGGCTAGCAAAGAGATCGACGAAATACAGATGTAACTCTGTGAGATGAATTAACAGAACACTAAGCAGTTTCTCAGAAAGCTTCTTTCCAGATTTCATCTGAGGATATTTCCTTTTTCACAATAGCCCACTATCGGCTTCCATATATCACTTTGCCAATTCCACAAGAACTGTCTCAGCGAAAGGGTTCTTGAGGGGAAAGCTGTAACTCTGTGAGATGATTTCAAAGAACACAAAGAAGTTTCTCAGAAAGCTTCTTTCTGTTTGTTATCGGAGGATATTTCCTTTGGCCCTATAGTCTTCCAAGGGATCCGAAATATCTGTTCTCAGATTGCACAGAAATAAGGCTAGCAAAGAGATTCACGAAATACAGATGTAACTCTGTGAGATGAATTAACAGAACACTAAGCAGTTTCTCAGAAAGCTTCTTTCCAGATTTCATCTGAGGATATTTCCTTTTTCACCATAGCCCTCTATGGGCTTCCAAATATCACTTTCCCAATTCCACAAGAACTGTCTTGGCGAAAGGATTATTGAGGGGAAAGCTGTACCTCTGTGAGATGATTTCACAGAACACAAAGAAGTTTCTCAGAAAGCTTCTTTCTCTTTGTTATCGGAGGATATTTCCTTTGGCCCTATAGTCTTCCAAGGGATCCGAAATATCTGTTCTCAGATTCCACAGAAATAAGGCTAGCAAAGAGATCCACGAAATACAGATGTAACTCTGTGAGATGAATTAACAGAACACTAAGCAGTTTCTGAGAAAGCTTCTTTCCAGATTTCATCGGAGGATATATCCTTTTTCACCGTAGCCCTTTATGGGCTTCCAAATATCACTTTGCCAATTCCACAAGAACTGTCTCAGCGAAAGGGTTCTTGAGGGGAAAGCTGTAACTCTGTGAGATGATTTCACAGAACACAAAGAAGTTTCTCAGAAAGCTTCTTTCTCTTTGTTATCGGAGGATATTTCCTTTGGCCCTATAGTCTTCCAAGGGATCCGAAGTATCTGTTCTCAGATTCCACAGAAATAAGGCTAGCAAAGAGATCGACGAAATACAGATGTAACTCTGTGAGATGAATTAACAGAACACTAAGCAGTTTCTCAGAAAGCTTCTTTCCAGATTTCATCTGAGGATATTTCCTTTTTCACCATAGCCTTCTATGGGCTTCCAAATATCACTTTGCCAATTCCACAAGAACTGTCTTGGCGAAAGGCTTCTTGAGGGGAAAGCTATAACTCTGTGAGATGATTTCACAGAACACAAAGAAGTTTCTCAGAAAGCTTCTTTCTCTTTGTTATCGTTGAATATTTCCTTTGGCCCTATAGTCTTCCAAGCTATCCGAAATATCTGTTCTCAGATTCCACAGAAATAAGGCTAGCAAAGTGATCCACGAAATACACATGTAACTCTGTGAGATGAATTAACAGAACACTAAGCAGTTTCTCAGAAAGCTTCTTTCCAGATTTCATCTGAGGATATTTCCTTTTTCACCATAGCCCTCTATGGGCTTCCAAATATCACTTCGCCAATTTCACAAGATCTGTCTTAGCGAAAAGCTTCTTGAGGGGAAAGCTGTAACTCGGTCAGATGATTTCACAGAACACAAAGAAGTTTCTCAGAAAGCCTCTTTCTCTTTTTTTCGGAGGATATTTCCTTTGGCCCTATAGTCTTCCAAGGGATCCGAAATATCTGTTCTCAGATTCCACAGAAATAAGGCTAGCAAAGAGATCCACGAAATACAGATGTAACTCTGTGAGATGAATTAACAGAACACTAAGCAGTTTCTCAGAAAGCTTCTTTCCAGATTTCATCTGAGGATATTTCTTTTTTCACCATAGCCCTCTATGGGCTTCCAAATATCACTTTGACATTTCCACAAGAACTGTCTCAGCGAAAGGGTTCTTGAGGGGAAAGCTATAACTCTGTGAGATGATTTCAAAGAACACAAAGAAGTTTCTCAGAAAGCTTCTTTCTCTTTGTTATCGGAGGATACTTCCTTTGGCCCTATAGTCTTCCAAGGGATCCGAAATATCTGTTCTCAGATTCCACAGAAATAAGGCTAGCAAAGAGATCCACGAAATACAGATGTAACTCTGTGAGATGAATTAACAGAACACTAAGCAGTTTCTCAGAAAGCTTCTTTCCAGATTTCATCTGAGGATATTTCCTTTTTCACCATAGCCCTCTATGGGCTTCCAAATATCACTTTGCCAATTCCACAAGAACTGTCTTGGCGAAAGGGTTCTTGAGGGGAAAGCTGTAACTCTGTGAGATGATTTCACAGAACACAAAGAAGTTTCTCAGAAAGCTTCTTTCTCTTTGTTATCGGAGGATATTTCCTTTGGCCCTATAGTCTTCCAAGGGGTCCGAAATATCTGTTCTCAGATTCCACAGAAATAAGGCAAGCAAAGAGATCCACGAAATACAGATGTAACTCTGTGAGATGAATTAACAGAACACTAAGCAGTTTCTCAGAAAGCTTCTTTCCAGATTTCATCTATGAATATTTCCTTTTTCACCATAGCCCTCTAAGGGCTTCCAAATATCACTTTGCCAATTCCACAAGAACTGTCCTGGCGAAAGGCTTCTTGAGTGGAAAGCTGTAACTCTGTGAGATGATTTCACAGAACACAAAGAAGTTTCTCAGAAAGCTTCTTCCTCTTTGTTATCGGAGCATATTTCCTTTGGCCCTATAGTCTTCCAAGGGATCCGAAATATCTGTTCTCAGATTCCACAGAAATAAAGCTAGCAAAGAGATCCACGAAATACAGACTTAACTCTGTGAGATGAATTAACAGAACACTAAGCAGTTTCTCAGAAAGCTTCTTTCCAGATTTCATCGGAGGATATTTCCTTTTTCACCATAGCCCTCTATGGGCTTCCAAATATCACTTTGCCAATTCCACAAGAACTGTCTTAGCGAAAGGCTTCTTGAGGGGAAAGCTGTAACTCTGTGAAATGATTTCACAGAACACAAAGAAGTTTCTCAGAAAGCTTCTTTCTCTTTGTTATCGGAGGATATTTCCTTTGGCCCTATAGTCTTCCAAGGGATCTGAAATATCTGTTCTCAGATTCCACAGAAATAAGGCTAGCAAAGAGATCGACGAAATACAGATGTAAGTCTGTGAGATGAATTAACAGAACACTAAGCAGTTTCTCAGAAAGCTTCTTTCCAGATTTCATCTGAGGATATTTCCTTTTTCACCATAGCCCTCTATGGGCTTCCAAATATCACTTTGCCAATTCCACAAGAACTGTCTTGGCGAAAGGCTTCTTGAGGGGAAAGCTGTAACTCTGTGAGATGATTTCACAGAACACAAAGAAGTTTCTCAGAAAACTTCTTTCTCTTTGTTATCGGAGAATATTTCCTTTGGCCCTATAGTCTTCCAAGGGATCCGAAATATCTGTTCTCAGATTCCACAGAAATAAGGCTAGCAAAGAGATCGACGAAATACTGATGTAACTCTGTGAGATGAATTAACAGAACACTAAGCAGTTTCTCAGAAAGCTTCTTTCCAGATTTCATCTGAGGATATTTCCTTTTTCACCATAGCCCACTATGGGCTTCCATATATCACTTTGCCAATTCCACAAGAACTGTCTTGGCGAAAGGGTTCTTGAGGGGAAAGCTGTAACTCTGTGAGATGATTTCACAGAACACAAAGAAGTTTCTCAGAAAGCTTCTTTCTCTTTGTTATCGGAGAATATTTCCTTTGACCCTATAGTCTTCCAAGGGATCTGAAATATCTGTTCTCAGATTCCACAGAAATAAGGCTAGCAAAGTGATCCACGAAATACACATGTAACTCTGTGAGATGAATTAACAGAACACTAAGCAGTTTCTCAGAAAGCTTCTTTCCAGATTTCATCTGAGGATATTTCCTTTTTCACCATAGCCCTCTATGGGCTTCCAAATATCACTTTGCCATTTCCACAAGAACTGTCTTAACGAAAGGCTTCTTGAGGGGAAAGCTGTGACTCTGTGAGATGATTTCAAAGAACACAAAGAAGGTTTCTCAGAAAGTTTCTTTCTCTTTGTTATCGGAGGATATTTCCTTTGGCCCTATAGTCTTCCAAGGGATCCGAAATATCTGTTCTCAGATTCCACAGAAATAAGGCTAGCAAAGAGATAGACGAAATACATATGTAACTCTGTGAGATGAATTAACAGAACACTAAGCAGTTTCTCAGAAAGCTTGTTTCCAGATTTCATCGAAGGATATTTCCTTTTTCACCATAGCCCTCTATGGGCTTCCAAATATCACTTTGCCAATTCCACAAGAACTGTCTTAGCGAAAGGCTTCTTGACGGGAAAGCTGTAACTCTGTGAGATGATTTCAAAGAACACAAAGAAGTTTCTCAGAAAGCTTCTTTCTCTTTGTTATCGGAGGATATTTCCTTTGGCCCTATAGTCTTCCAAGGGATCCGAAGTATCTGTTCTCATGTTCCACAGAAATAAGGCTAGCAAAGAGATCCACGAAATACAGATGTAACTCTGTGAGATGAATTAACAGAACACCAAGCAGTTTCTCAGAAAGCTTCTTTCCAGATTTCATCTGAGGATATTTCCTTTTTCACCATAGCCCTCTATGGGATTCCAAATATCACTTTGCCAATTCCACAAGAACTGTCTTGGCGAAAGGCTTCTTGAGGGGAAAGCTGTAACTCTGTGAGATGATTTCACAGAACACAAAGAAGTTTCTCAGAAAACTTCTTTCTCTTTGTTATCGGAGGATATTTCCTTTGGCCCTATAGTCTTCCAAGGGATCCGAAATATCTGATCTCAGATTCCACAGAAATAAGGCTAGCAAAGAGATCCACGAAATACAGATGTAACTCTGTGAGATGAATTAACAGAACACTAAGCAGTTTCTCAGAAAGCTTCTTTACAGATTTCATCTGTGAATATTTCCTTTTTCACCATAGCCCTCTATGGGCTTCCAAATATCACTTTGCCAATTCCACAAGAACTGTCTTAGCTAAAGGCTTCTTGAGGGGAAAGCTGTAACTCTGTCAGATGATTTCAAAGAACACAAAGAAGTTTCTCAGAAAGCTTCTTTCTCTTTGTTATCGGAGGATATTTCCTTTGGCCCTATAGTCTTTCAAGGGATCCGAAGTATCTGTTCTCAGATTCCACAGAAATAAGGCTAGCAAAGAGATCGACGAAATACAGATGTAACTCTGTGAGATGAATTAACAGAACAGTAAGCAGTTTCTCAGAAAGCTTCTTTCCAGATTTCATCTGAGGATATTTCCTTTTTCACCATAGCCCTCTAGGGGTTCCAAATATCACTTTGCCAATTCCACAAGAACTGTCTTGGGGAAAGGCTTCTTGAGAGGAAAGCTGTAACTCTGTGAGATGATTTCACAGAACACAAAGAAGTTTCTCAGAAAGCTTCTTTCTCTTTGTTATCGGAGAATATTTCCTTTGGCCCCATAGTCTTCCAAGGGATCCGAAATATCTGTTCTCAGATTCCACAGAAATAAGGCTAGCAAAGTGATTCACGAAATACACATGTAACTCTGTGAGATGAATTAACAGAACACTAAGCAGTTTCTCAGAAAGCTTCTTTCCAGATTTCATCTGAGGATATTTCCTTTTTCACCATAGCCCACTATGGGCTTCCAAATATCACTTTGCCAATTTCACAAGATCTGTCTTAGCGAAAGGGTTCTTGAGGGGAAAGCTGTAACTCTGTCAGATGATTTCACAGAACACAAAGAAGTTTCTCAGAAAGCTTCTTTCTCTTTGTTATCGGAGGATATTTCCTTTGGCCCTGTAGTCTTCCAACGGATCCGAAATATCTGTTCTCAGATTCCACAGAAATAAGGCTAGCAAAGAGATCCACGAAATACAGATGTAACTCTGTGAGATGAATTAACAGAACACTAAGCAGTTTCTCAGAAAGCTTCTTTCCAGATTTCATCTGAGGATATTTCCTTTTTCACCATAGCCCTCTATGGGCTTCCAAATATCACTTTGCCAATTCCACGAGAACTGTCTCAGCGAAAGGGTTCTTGAGGGGAAAGCTGTAACTCTGTGAGACGATTTCAAAGAACACAAAGAAGTTTCTCAGGAAGCTTCTTTCTCTTTGTTATCGGAGGATATTTCCTTTGGCCCTATATTCTTCCAAGGGATCCGAAATATCTGTTCTCAGATTCCACAGAAATAAGGCTAGCAAAGAGATCCACGAAATACACATGTAACTCGGTGAGATGAATTAACAGAACAATAAGCAGTTTCTCAGAAAGCTTCTTTCCAGATTTCATCTGCGGATATTTCCTTTTTCACCATAGCCCTCTATGGGCTTCCAAATATCACTTTGCCAATTCCACAAGAACTGTCTTGGCGAAAGGGTTCTTGAGGGGAAAGCTGTAACTCGGTCAGATGATTTCACAGAACACAAAGTAGTTTCTCAGAAAGCTTCTTTCTCTTTGTTTTCGGAGGATATTTCCTTTGGCCCTATAGTCTTCCAAGGGATCCGAAATATCTGTTCTCAGATTCCACAGAAATAAGGCTAGCAAAGAGATCGAGGAAATACAGATGTAACTCTGTGAGATGAATTAACAGAACACTAAGCAGTTTCTCAGAAAGCTTCTTTCCAGATTTCATCTGAGGATATTTCCTTTTTCACCATAGCCCTCTATGGGCTTCCAAATATCACTTTGCCAATTGCACAAGAGCTGTCTTGGCGAAAGGCTTCTTGAGGGGAAAGCTGTAACTCTGTGAGATGATTTCACAGAACACAAAGAAGTTTCTCAGAAAGCTTCTTTCTCTTTGTTATCGGAGGATATTTCCTTTGGCCCTATAGTCTTCCAAGGGATCCGAAACATCTGTTCTCAGATTCCACAGAAATAAGGCTAGCAAAGAGATCCACGAAATACACATGTAACTCTGTGAGATGAATTAACAGAACACTAAGCAGTTTCTCAGAAAGCTTCTTTCCAGATTTCATCTGTGAGTATTTCCTTTTTCACCATAGCCCTCTAAGGGCTTGCAAATATCACTTTGCCAATTCCACAAGAACTGTCCTGGCGAAAGGCTTCCTGAGTGTAAAGCTGTACCTCTGTGAGATGATTTCACAGAACACAAAGAAGTTTCTCAGAAAGCTTCTTTCTCTTTGTTATCGGAGGATATTTCCTTTGGCCCTATAGTCTTCCAAGGGATCCAAAATATCTGTTCTCAGATTCCACAGAAATAAGGCTAGCAAAGAGATCCACGAAATACAGATGTAACTCTGTGAGATGAATTAACAGAACACTAAGCAGTTTCTCAGAAAGCTTCTTTCCAGATTTCATCTGTGAATATTTCCTTTTTCACCATAGCCCTCTATGGGCTTCCAAATATCACTTTGCCAATTCCACAAGAACTGTCTTGGCGAAAGCCTTCTTGAGGGGAAAGCTGTAACTCTGTGAGATGATTTCACAGAAAACAAAGAAGTTTCTCAGAAAGCTTCTTTCTCTTTGTTATCGGCGGATATTTCCTTTGGCCCTATAGTCTTCCAAGGGATCCGAAATATCTGTTCTCAGATTCCACAGAAATAAGGCTAGCAAAGAGATCGACGAAATACAGATGTAACTCTGTGAGATGAATTAACAGAACACTAAGCAGTTTCTCAGAAAGCTTCTTTCCGGATTTCATCGGAGGATATTTCCTTTTTCACCATAGCCCTCTATGGGCTTCCAAATATCACTTTGCCAATTCCACAAGAACTGTCTTAGCTAAAGGCTTCTTGAGGGGAAAGCTGTAACTCTGTGAGATGATTTCAAAGAACACAAAGAAGTTTCTCAGAAAGCTTCTTTCTCTTTGTTATCGGAGGATATTTCCTTTGGCCCTATAGTCTTCCAAGGGATCCGAAATATCTGTTCTCAGATTCCACAGAAATAAGGCTAGCAAAGAGATCCACGAAATACAGATGTAACTCTGTGAGATGAATTAACAGAACACTAAGCAGTTTCTCAGAAAGCTTCTTTCCAGATTTCATCTGAGGATATTTCCTTTTTCACCATAGCCCTCTATGGGCTTCCAAATATCACTTTGCCAATTCCACAAGAACTGTCTCAGCGAAAGGGTTCTTGAGGGGAAAGCTGTAACTCTGTGAGACGATTTCAAAGAACACAAAGAAGTTTCTCACAAAGCTTCTTTCTCTTTGTTATCGGAGGATATTTCCTTTGGCCCTATAGTCTTCCAAGGGATCCGAAATATCTGTTCTCAGATTCCACAGAAATAAGGCTAGCAAAGAGATCCACGAAATACACATGTAACTCTGTGAGATGAATTAACAGAACACTAAGCAGTTTCTGAGAAAGCTTCTTTCCAGATTTCATCTGAGGATATTTCCTTTTTCACCATAGCCCTCTATGGGCTTCCAAATATCACTTTGCCAATTCCACAAGAACTGTCTTGGCGAAAGGGTTCTTGAGGGGAAAGCTGTAATTCTGTGAGGTGATTTCACAGAACACAAAGAAGTTTCTCAGAAAGCTTCTTTCTCTTTGTTATCGGAGGATATTTCCTTTGGCCCTATAGTCTTCCATGGGATCCGAAATATCTGTTCTCAGATTCCACAGAAATAAGGCTAGCAAAGAGATCGACGAAATACAGATGTAACTCTGTGAGATGAATTAACAGAACACTAAGCAGTTTCTCAGAAAGCTTCTTTCCAGATTTCATCTGTGAATATTTCCTTTTTCACCCTAGCCCTCTATGGGCTTCCAAATATCACTTTGCCAATTCCACAAGAACTGTCTTGGCGAAAGGCTTCTTGAGGGGAAAGCTGTAACTCTGTGAGATGATTTCACAGAACACAAAGAAGTTTCTCAGAAAGCTTCTTTCTCTTTGTTATGGGAGAATATTTCCTTTGGCCCTATAGTCTTCCAAGGGATCCGAAATATCTCTTCTCAGATTCCACAGAAATAAGGCTTGCAATGTGATCCACGAAATACAGATGTAACTCTGTGAGATGAATTAACAGAACACTAAGCAGTTTCTCAGAAAGCTTCTTTCCAGATTTCATCTGAGGATATTTCCTTTATCACCATAGCCCTCTATGGGCTTCCAAATATCACTTTGCCAATTGCACAAGAACTGTCTTGGCGAAAGGCTTCTTGAGGGGAAAGCTGTAACTCTGTGAGATGATTTCACAGAACACAAAGAAGTTTCTCAGAAAGCTTCTTTCTCTTTGTTATCGGAGAATATTTCCTTTGGCCCTATAGTCTTCATTGGGATCCGAAATATCTGTTCTCAGATTCCACAGAAATAAGGCTAGCAAAGAGATCCACGAAATACACATGTAACTCTGTGAGATGAATTAACAGAACACTAAGCAGTTTCTCAGAAAGCTCCTTTCCAGATTTCATCTGAGGATATTTCCTTTTTCACCATAGCCCTCTATGGGCTTCCAAATATCACTTTGCCAATTTCACAAGATCTGTCTTAGCTAAAGGCTTCTTGAGGGGAAAGCTGTAACTCTGTCAGATGATTTCACAGAACACAAAGAAGTTTCTCAGAAAGCTTCTTTCTCTTTGTTATCGGAGGATATTTCCTTTGGCCCTATAGTCTTCCAAGGGATCCGAAATATCTGTTCTCAGATTCCACAGAAATAAGGCTAGCAAAGAGATCCACGAAATACAGATGTAACTCTGTGAGATGAATTAACAGAACACTAAGCAGTTTCTCAGAAAGCTTCTTTCCAGATTTCATCGGAGTATATATCCTTTTCACCATAGCCCTCTATGGGCTTCCAAATATCACTTTGCCAATTCCACAAGAACTGTCTGGGCGAAAGGCTTCTTGAGGGGAAAGCTGTAACTATGTGAGATGATTTCCAAGAACAGGAAGAAGTTTCTCAGAAAGCTTCTTTCTCTTTGTTTTCGGAGGATATTTCCTTTGGCCCTATAGTCTTCCAAGGGATCCGAAATATCTGTTCTCAGATTCCACAGAAATAAGGCTAGCAAAGAGATCGACGAAATACAGATGTAACTCTGTGAGATGAATTAACAGAACACTAAGCAGTTTCTCAGTAAGCTTCTTTCCAGATTTCATCTGAGGATATTTCCTTTTTCACCATAGCCATCTATGGGCTTCCAAATATCACTTTGCCATTTCCACAAGAACTGTCTTAACGAAAGGCTTCTTGAGGGGAAAGCTGTGACTCTGTGAGATGATTTCAAAGAACACAAAGAAAGTTTCTCAGAAAGTTTCTTTCTCTTTGTTATCGGAGGATATTTCCTTTGGCCCTATAGTCTTCCAAGGGATCCGAAATATCTGTTCTCAGATTCCACAGAAATAAGGCTAGCAAAGAGATAGACGAAATACAGATTTAGCTCTGTGAGATGAATTAACAGAACACTAAGCAGTTTCTCAGAAAGCTTGTTTTCAGATTTCATCGAATGATATTTCCTTTTTCACCATAGCCCTCTATGGGCTTCCAAATATCACTTTGCCAATTCCACAAGAACTGTCTTAGCGAAAGGTTTCTTGACGGGAAAGCTGTAACTCTGTGAGATGATTTCACAGAACACAAAGAAGTTTCTCAGAAAGCTTCTTTCTCTTTGTTATGGGAGGATATTTCCTTTGGCTCTATAGTCTTCCAAGGGATCCGAAATATCTGATCTCAGATTCCACAGAAATAAGGCTAGCAAAGAGATCGACGAAATACAGATGTAACTCTGTGAGATGATTGAACAGAACACTAAGCAGTTTCTCAGAAAGCTTCTTTCCAGATTTCATCTGTGAATATTTCCTTTTTCACCATAGCCCTCTATGGGCTTCCAAATATCACTTTCCCAATTCCACAAGAACTGTCTTGGCGAAAGGATTCTTGAGGGGAAAGCTGTACCTCTGTGAGATGATTTCACAGAACACAAAGAAGTTTCTCAGAAAGCTTCTTTCTCTTTGTTATCGGAGGATATTTCCTTTGGCCCTATAGTCTTCCAAGGGATCCAAAATATCTGTTCTCAGATTCCACAGAAATAAGGGTAGCAAAGAGATCCACGAAATACAGATGTAACTCTGTGAGATGAATTAACAGAACACTAAGCTGTTTCTCAGAAAGCTTCTTTCCAGATTTCATCGGAGTATATATCCTTTTCACCATAGCCCTCTATGGGCTTCCAAATATCACTTTGCCAATTCCACAAGAACTGTCTTAGCGAAAGGCTTCTTGGTGGAAAGCTGTAACTATGTGAGATGATTTCCAAAAACAAAAAGAAGTTTCTCAGAAAGATTCTTTCTCTTTGTTTTCGGAGGATATTTCCTTTGGCCCTATAGTCTTCCAAGGGATCCGAAATATCTGTTCTCAGATTCCACAGAAATAAGGCTAGCAAAGAAATCGACGAAATACAGATGTAACTCTGTGAGATGAATTAACAGAACACTAAGCAGTTTCTCAGAAAGCTTCTTTCCAGATTTCATCTGAGGATATTTCCTTTTTCACTATACCCCTCTATGGGCTTCCAAATATCACTTTGCCAATTCCACAAGAACTGTCTTGGCGAAAGACTTCTTGAGGGGAAAGCTGTAACTCTGTGAGATGATTTCAGAGAACACAAAGAAGTTTCTCAGAAAGCTTCTTTCTCTTTGTTATCGGCGGATATTTCCTTTGGCCCTATAGTCTTCCAAGGGATCCAAAATATCTGTTCTCAGATTCCACAGAAATAAGGCTAGCAAAGAGATCGACGAAATACAGATGTAACTCTGTGAGATGAATTAACAGAACACTAAGCAGTTTCTCAGAAAGCTTCTTTCCAGATTTCATCGGAGGATATTTCCTTTTTCACCATAGCCCTCTATGGGCTTCCAAATATCACTTTGCCAATTCCGCAAGAACTGTCTTGGCGAAAGGGTTCTTGAGGGGAAAGCTGTAATTCTGTGAGATGATTTCACAGAACACAAAGAAGTTTCTCAGAAGGCTTCTTTCTCTTTGTTATCGGAGGATATTTCCTTTGGCCCTAGAGCCTTCCAAGGGATCCAAAATATCTGTTCTCAGATTCCACAGAAATAAGGCTAGCAAAGAGATCCACGAAATACAGATGTAACTCTGTGAGATGAATTAACAGAACACTAAGCAGTTTCTCAGAAAGCTTCTTTCCAGATTTCATCTGTGAATATTTCCTTTTTCACCATAGCCCTCTATGGGCTTCCAAATATCACTTTGCCAATTCCACAAGAACTGTCTTGGCGAAAGCCTTCTTGAGGGGAAAGCTGTAACTCTGTGAGATGATTTCACAGAAAACAAAGAAGTTTCTCAGAAAGCTTCTTTCTCTTTGTTGTCGGCGGATATTTCCTTTGGCCCTATAGTCTTCCAAGGGATCCGAAATATCTGTTCTCAGATTCCACAGAAATAAGGCTAGCAAAGAGATGGACGAAATACAGATGTAACTCTGTGAGATGAATTAACAGAACACTAAGCAGTTTCTCAGAAAGCTTCTTTCCGGATTTCATCGGAGGATATTTCCTTTTTTACATAGCCCTCTATGGGCTTCCAAATATCACTTTGCCAATTCCACAAGAAGTGTCTTAGCTAAAGGCTTCTTGAGGGGAAAGCTGTAACTCTGTGAGATGATTTCAAAGAACACAAAGAAGTTTCTCAGAAAGCTTCTTTCTCTTTGTTATCGGAGGATATTTCCTTTGGCCCTATAGTCTTCCAAAGGATCCGAAGTATCTGTTCTCAGATTCCACAGAAATAAGGCTAGCAAAGAGATCGACGAAATACAGATGTAACTCTGTGAAATGAATTAACAGAACACTAAGCAGTTTCTCAGAAAGCTTCTTTCCAGATTTCATCTGAGGATATTTCCTTTTTCACCATAGCCCTCTATGGGCTTCCAAATATCACTTTGCCAATTCCACAAGAACTGTCTTGGCGAAAGGCTTCTTGAGGGGAAAGCTGTAACTCTGTGAGATGATTTCACAGAACACAAAGAAGTTTCTCAGAAAACTTCTTTCTCTTTGTTATCGGAGAATATTTCCTTTGGCCCTAGAGTCTTCCAAGGGATCCGAAATATCTGTTCTCAGATTCCACAGAAATAAGGCTAGCAAAGAGATCGACGAAATACAGATGTAACTCTGTCAGATGAATTAACAGAACACTAAGCAGTTTCTCAGAAAGCTTCTTTCCAGATTTCATCGGAGGATATTTCCTTTTTCACCATAGCCCTCTATGGGCTTCCAAATATCACTTTGCCAATTCCACAAGAACTGTCTTGGCTAAAGACTTCTTGAGGGGAAAGCTGTAACTCTGTGAGATGATTTCACAGAACACAAAGAGGTTTCTCAGAAAGCTTCTTTCTCTTTGTTATCGGAGAATATTTCCTTTGGCCCTATAGTCTTCCAAGGGATCCGAAATATCTGTTCTCAGATTCCACAGAAATAAGGCTAGCAAAGAGATCGAGGAAATACAGATGTAACTCTGTGAGATGAATTAACAGAACACTAAGCAGTTTCTCAGAAAGCTTCTTTCCAGATTTCATCTGAGGATATTTCCTTTTTCACCATAGCCCTCTATGGGCTTCCAAATATCACTTTGCCAATTTCACAAGATGTGTCTTAGCGAAAGGCTTCTTGAGGGGAAAGCTGTAACTCTGTCAGATGATTTCACAGAACACAAAGAAGTTTCTCAGAAAGCTTCTTTCTCTTTGTTATCGGAGGATATTTCCTTTGGCCCTATAGTCTTCCAAGGGATCCGAAATATCTGTTCTCAGATTCCACAGAAATAAGGCTAGCAAAGAGATCCACGAAATACAGATGTAACTCTGTGAGATGAATTAACAGAACACTAAGCAGTTTCTCAGAAAGCTGCTTTCCAGATTTCATCTGAGGATATTTCCTTTTTCACCATAGCCCTCTATGGGCTTCCAAATATCACTTTGCCAATTCCACAAGAAGTGTCTTAGCGAAAGGCTTCGTGAGGGGAAAGCTGTAACTCTGTGAGATGATTTCAAAGAACACAAAGAAGTTTCTCAGAAAGCTTCTTTCTGTTTGTTATCAGAGGATATTTCCTTTGGCCCTATAGTCTTCCAAGGGATCCGAAATATCTGTTCTCAGATTGCACAGAAATAAGGCTAGCAAAGAGATCGATGAAATACAGATGTAACTCTGTGAGATGAATTAACAGAACACTAAGAAGTTTCTCAGAAAGCTTCTTTCCAGATTTCATCTGTGAATATTTCCTTTTTCACCATAGCCCTCTATGGGCTTCCAAATATCACTTTCCCAATTCCACAAGAACTGTCTTGGCGAAAGGATTATTGAGGGGAAAGCTGTACCTCTGTGAGATGATTTCACAGAACACAAAGCAGTTTCTCAGAAAGCTTCTTTCTCTTTGTTATCGGAGGATATTTCCTTTGGCCCTATAGTCCTCCAAGGGATCCGAAATATCTGTTCTCAGATTCCACAGAAATAAGGCTAGCAAAGAGATCCACGAAATACACATGCAAGTCTGTGAGATGAATTAACAGAACACTAAGCAGTTTCTCAGAAAGCTTCTTTCTCTTTGTTATCGGAGGATATTTCCTTTGGCCCTATAGTCTTCCAAGGGATCCGAAATATCTGTTCTCAGATTCCACAGAAATAAGGCTAGCAAAGAGATCGACGAAATACAGATGAAACTCTGTGAGATGAATTAACAGAACACTAAGCAGTTTCTCAGAAAGCTTCTTTCCAGATTTCATCTGAGGATATTTCCTTTTTCACCATAGCCCACTATGGTCTTCCATATATCACTTTGCCAATTCCACAAGAACTGTCTCAGCGAAAGGCTTCTTGAGGGGAAAGCTGTAACTCTGTGAGATGATTTCAAAGAACACAAAGAAGTTTCTCAGAAAGCTTCTTTCTCTTTGTTATCGGAGGATATTTCCTTTGGCCCTATAGCCTTCCAAGGGATCCGAAATATCTGTTCTCAGATTCCACAGAAATAAGGCTAGCAAAGAGATTCACGAAATACACATGTAACACTGTGAGATGAATTAACAGAACACTGAGCAGTTTCTCAGAAAGCTTCTTTCCAGATTTCATCTGTGAATATTTCCTTTTTCACCATAGCCCTCTATGGGCTTCCAAATATCACTTTCCCAATTCCACAAGAACTGTCTTGGCGAAAGGATTATTGAGGGGAAAGCTGTACCTCTGTGAGATGATTTCACAGAACACAAAGAAGTTTCTCAGAAAGCTTCTTTCTCTTTGTTATCGGAGGATATTTCCTTTGGCCCTATAGTCTTCCAAGGGATCCGAAATATCTGTTCTCAGATTCCACAGAAATAAGGCTAGCAAAGAGATCGACGAAATACAGATGTAACTCTGTGAGATGAATTAACAGAACACTAAGCAGTTTCTCAGAAAGCTTCTTTCCAGATTTCATCTGAGGATATTTCCTTTTTCACCATAGCCCTCTATGGGCTTCCAAATATCACTTTGCCAATTCCACAAGAACTGTCTTAGCGAAAGCCTTCTTGAGGGGAAAGCTGTAACTCTGTGAGATAATTTCACAGAACACAAAGAAGTTTCTCAGAAAGCTTCTTTCTCTTTGTTATCGGAGGATATTTCCTTTGGCCCTATAGTCTTCCAAGGGATCCGAAGTATCTGTTCTCAGATTCCACAGAAATAAGGCTAGCAAAGAGATCGACGAAATACAGATGTAACTCTGTGAGATGAATTAACAGAACACTAAACAGTTTCTCAGAAAGCTTCTTTCCAGATTTCATCTGAGGATATTTCCTTTTTCACCATAGCCCTCTATGGGCTTCCAAATATCGGTTTGCCAATTACACAAGAACTGTCTGGGCGAAAGACTTCTTGAGGGGAATGCTGTAACTCTGTGAGATGATTTCACAGAACACAAAGAAGTTTCTCAGAAAGCTTCTTTCTCTTTGTTATCGGAGGATATTTCCTTTGGCCCTATAGTCTTCCAAGGGATCCGAAATATCTGTTCTCAGATTCCACAGAAATAAGGCTAGCAAAGAGATCCACGAAATACAGATGTAACTCTGTGAGATGAATTAACAGAACACTAAGCAGTTTCTCAGAAAGCTTCTTTAGAGATTTCATCAGAGGATATATCCTTTTTCACCATAGCCCTCTATGGGCTTCCAAATATCACTTTGCCAATTCCACAAGAACTGTCTTAGCGAAAGGCTTCTTGAGGGGAAAGCTGTAACTCTGTGAGATGATTTCACAGAACACAAAGAAGTTTCTCAGAAAGCTTCTTTCTCTTTGTTATCGGAGGATATTTCCTTTGGCCCTATAGTCTTCCAAGGGATCCGAAATATCTGTTCTCAGATTCCACAGAAATAAGGCTAGCAAACAGATCGACGAAATACAGATGTAACTCTGTGAGATGAATTAACAGAACACTAAGCAGTTTCTCAGAAAGCTTCTTTCCAGATTTCATCTGAGGATATTTCCTTTTTCACCATAGCCCTCTATGGGCTTCCAAATATCACTTTGCCAATTCCACAAGAACTGTCTGGGCGAAAGGCTTCTTGAGGGGAAAGCTGTAACTCTGTGAGATGATTTCACAGAACACAAAGAAGTTTCTCAGAAAGCTTCTTTCTCTTTGTTATCGGAGGATATTTCCTTTGGCCCTATAGTCTTCCAAGGGATCCGAAATATCTGTTCTCAGATTCCACAGAAATAAGGCTAGCAAAGAGATCCACGAAATACAGATGTAACTCTGTGAGATGAATTAACAGAACACTAAGCAGTTTCTCAGAAAGCTTCTTTCCAGATTTCATCTGAGGATATTTCCTTTTTCACCATAGCCCTCTATGGGCTTCCAAATATCACTCTGCCAATTCCACAAGAACTGTCTTGGCGAAAGGCTTCTTGAGGGGAAAGCTGTAACTCTGTGAGATGATTTCACAGAACACAAAGAAGTTTCTCAGAAAACTTCTTTCTCTTTGTTATCGGAGAATATTTCCTTTGGCCCTATAGTCTTCCAAGGGATCCGAAATATGTGTTCTCAGCTTCCACAGAAATAAGGCTAGCAAAGAGATCGACGAAATACAGATGTAACTCTGTGAGATGAATTAACAGAACACTAAGCAGTTTCTCAGAAAGCTTCTTTCCAGATTTCATCTGAGGATATTTCCTTTTTCACCATAGCCCACTATCGGCTTCCATATATCACTTTGCCAATTCCACAAGAACTGTCTCAGCGAAAGGGTTCTTGAGGGGAAAGCTGTAACTCTGTGAGATGATTTCAAAGAACACAAAGAAGTTTCTCAGAAAGCTTCTTTCTGTTTGTTATCGGAGGATATTTCCTTTGGCCCTATAGTCTTCCAAGGGATCCGAAATATCTGTTCTCAGATTGCACAGAAATAAGGCTAGCAAAGAGATTCACGACAGATGTAACTCTGTGAGATGAATTAACAGAACACTAAGCAGTTTCTCAGAAAGCTTCTTTCCAGATTTCATCTGAGGATATTTCCTTTTTCACCATAGCCCTCTATGGGCTTCCAAATATCACTTTCCCAATTCCACAAGAACTGTCTTGGCGAAAGGATTATTGAGGGGAAAGCTGTACCTCTGTGAGATGATTTCACAGAACACAAAGAAGTTTCTCAGAAAGCTTCTTTCTCTTTGTTATCGGAGGATATTTCCTTTGGCCCTATAGTCTTCCAAGGGATCCGAAATATCTGTTCTCAGATTCCACAGAAATAAGGCTAGCAAAGAGATCCACGAAATACAGATGTAACTCTGTGAGATGAATTAACAGAACACTAAGCAGTTTCTGAGAAAGCTTCTTTCCAGATTTCATCGGAGGATATATCCTTTTTCACCGTAGCCCTTTATGGGCTTCCAAATATCACTTTGCCAATTCCACAAGAACTGTCTCAGCGAAAGGGTTCTTGAGGGGAAAGCTGTAACTCTGTGAGATGATTTCACAGAACACAAAGAAGTTTCTCAGAAAGCTTCTTTCTCTTTGTTATCGGAGGATATTTCCTTTGGCCCTATAGTCTTCCAAGGGATCCGAAGTATCTGTTCTCAGATTCCACAGAAATAAGGCTAGCAAAGAGATCGACGAAATACAGATGTAACTCTGTGAGATGAATTAACAGAACACTAAGCAGTTTCTCAGAAAGCTTCTTTCCAGATTTCATCTGAGGATATTTCCTTTTTCACCATAGCCTTCTATGGGCTTCCAAATATCACTTTGCCAATTCCACAAGAACTGTCTTGGCGAAAGGCTTCTTGAGGGGAAAGCTATAACTCTGTGAGATGATTTCACAGAACACAAAGAAGTTTCTCAGAAAGCTTCTTTCTCTTTGTTATCGTTGAATATTTCCTTTGGCAATATAGTCTTCCAAGCTATCCGAAATATCTGTTCTCAGATTCCACAGAAATAAGGCTAGCAAAGTGATCCACGAAATACACATGTAACTCTGTGAGATGAATTAACAGAACACTAAGCAGTTTCTCAGAAAGCTTCTTTCCAGATTTCATCTGAGGATATTTCCTTTTTCACCATAGCCCTCTATGGGCTTCCAAATATCACTTCGCCAATTTCACAAGATCTGTCTTAGCGAAAAGCTTCTTGAGGGGAAAGCTGTAACTCGGTCAGATGATTTCACAGAACACAAAGAAGTTTCTCAGAAAGCCTCTTCTCTTTTTTTCGGAGGATATTTCCTTTGGCCCTATAGTCTTCCAAGGGATCCGAAATATCTGTTCTCAGATTCCACAGAAATAAGGCTAGCAAAGAGATCCACGAAATACAGATGTAACTCTGTGAGATGAATTAACAGAACAGTAAGCAGTTTCTCAGAAAGCTTCTTTCCAGATTTCATCTGAGGATATTTCTTTTTTCACCATAGCCCTCTATGGGCTTCCAAATATCACTTTGACAATTCCACAAGAACTGTCTCAGCGAAAGGGTTCTTGAGGGGAAAGCTATAACTCTGTGAGATGATTTCAAAGAACACAAAGAAGTTTCTCAGAAAGCTTCTTTCTCTTTGTTATCGGAGGATACTTCCTTTGGCCCTATAGTCTTCCAAGGGATCCGAAATATCTGTTCTCAGATTCCACAGAAATAAGGCTAGCAAAGAGATCCAGGAAATACAGATGTAACTCTGTGAGATGAATTAACAGAACACTAAGCAGTTTCTCAGAAAGCTTCTTTCCAGATTTCATCTGAGGATATTTCCTTTTTCACCATAGCCCTCTATGGGCTTCCAAATATCACTTTGCCAATTCCATAAGAACTGTCTTGGCGAAAGGGTTCTTGAGGGGAAAGCTGTAACTCTGTGAGATGATTTCACAGAACACAAAGAAGTTTCTCAGAAAGATTCTTTCTCTTTGTTATCGGAGGATATTTCCTTTGGCCCTATAGTCTTCCAAGGGGTCCGAAATATCTGTTCTCAGATTCCACAGAAATAAGGCAAGCAAAGAGATCCACGAAATACAGATGTAACTCTGTGAGATGAATTAACAGAACACTAAGCAGTTTCTCAGAAAGCTTCTTTCCAGATTTCATCTATGAATATTTCCTTTTTCACCATAGCCCTCTAAGGGCTTCCAAATATCACTTTGCCAATTCCACAAGAACTATCCTGGCGAAAGGCTTCTTGAGTGGAAAGCTGTAACTCTGTGAGATGATTTCACAGAACACAAAGAAGTTTCTCAGAAAGCTTCTTCCTCTTTGTTATCGGAGCATATTTCCTTTGGCCCTATAGTCTTCCAAGGGATCCGAAATATCTGTTCTCAGATTCCACAGAAATAAGGCTAGCAAAGAGATCCACGAAATACAGACTTAACTCTGTGAGATGAATTAACAGAACACTAAGCAGTTTCTCAGAAAGCTTCTTTCCAGATTTCATCGGAGGATATTTCCTTTTTCACCATAGCCCTCTATGGGCTTCCAAATATCACTTTGCCAATTCCACAAGAACTGTCTTAGCGAAAGGCTTCTTGAGGGGAAAGCTGTAACTCTGTGAAATGATTACACAGAACACAAAGAAGTTTCTCAGAAAGCTTCTTTCTCTTTGTTATCGGAGGATATTTCCTTTGGCCCTATAGTCTTCCAAGGGATCTGAAATATCTGTTCTCAGATTCCACAGAAATAAGGCTAGCAAAGAGATCGACGAAATACAGATGTAACTCTGTGAGATGAATTAACAGAACACTAAGCAGTTTCTCAGAAAGCTTCTTTCCAGATTTCATCTGAGGATATTTCCTTTTTCACCATAGCCCTCTATGGGCTTCCAAATATCACTTTGCCAATTCCACAAGAACTGTCTTGGCGAAAGGCTTCTTGAGGGGAAAGCTGTAACTCTGTGAGATGATTTCACAGAACACAAAGAAGTTTCTCAGAAAACTTCTTTCTCTTTGTTATCGGAGAATATTTCCTTTGGCCCTATAGTCTTCCAAGGGATCCGAAATATCTGTTCTCAGATTCCACAGAAATAAGGCTAGCAAAGAGATCGACGACATACTGATGTAACTCTGTGAGATGAATTAACAGAACACTAAGCAGTTTCTCAGAAAGCTTCTTTCCAGATTTCATCTGAGGATATTTCCTTTTTCACCATAGCCCACTATGGGCTTCCATATATCACTTTGCCAATTCCACAAGAACTGTCTTGGCGAAAGGGTTCTTGAGGGGAAAGCTGTAACTCTGTGAGATGATTTCACAGAACACAAAGAAGTTTCTCAGAAAGCTTCTTTCTCTTTGTTATCGGAGAATATTTCCTTTGACCCTATAGTCTTCCAAGGGATCTGAAATATCTGTTCTCAGATTCCACAGAAATAAGGCTAGCAAAGTGATCCACGAAATACACATGTAACTCTGTGAGATGAATTAACAGAACACTAAGCAGTTTCTCAGAAAGCTTCTTTCCAGATTTCATCTGAGGATATTTCCTTTTTCACCATAGCCCTCTATGGGCTTCCAAATATCACTTTGCCATTTCCACAAGAACTGTCTTAACGAAAGGCTTCTTGAGGGGAAAGCTGTGACTCTGTGAGATGATTTCAAAGAACACAAAGAAGGTTTCTCAGAAAGTTTCTTTCTCTTTGTTATCGGAGGATATTTCCTTTGGCCCTATAGTCTTCCAAGGGATCCGAAATATCTGTTCTCAGATTCCACAGAAATAAGGCTAGCAAAGAGATAGACGAAATACATATGTAACTCTGTGAGATGAATTAACAGAACACTAAGCAGTTTCTCAGAAAGCTTGTTTCCAGATTTCATCGAAGGATATTTCCTTTTTCACCATAGCCCTCTATGGGCTTCCAAATATCACTTTGCCAATTCCACAAGAACTGTCTTAGCGAAAGGCTTCTTGACGGGAAAGCTGTAACTCTGTGAGATGATTTCAAAGAACACAAAGAAGTTTCTCAGAAAGCTTCTTTCTCTTTGTTATCGGAGGATATTTCCTTTGGCCCTATAGTCTTCCAAGGGATCCGAAGTATCTGTTCTCATGTTCCACAGAAATAAGGCTAGCAAAGAGATCCACGAAATACAGATGTAACTCTGTGAGATGAATTAACAGAACACCAAGCAGTTTCTCAGAAAGCTTCTTTCCAGATTTCATCTGAGGATATTTCCTTTTTCACCATAGCCCTCTATGGGATTCCAAATATCACTTTGCCAATTCCACAAGAACTGTCTTGGCGAAAGGCTTCTTGAGGGGAAAGCTGTAACTCTGTGAGATGATTTCACAGAACACAAAGAAGTTTCTCAGAAAACTTCTTTCTCTTTGTTATCGGAGGATATTTCCTTTGGCCCTATAGTCTTCCAAGGGATCCGAAATATCTGATCTCAGATTCCACAGAAATAAGGCTAGCAAAGAGATCGACGAAATACAGATGTAACTCTGTGAGATGAATTAACAGAACACTAAGCAGTTTCTCAGAAAGCTTCTTTACAGATTTCATCTGTGAATATTTCCTTTTTCACCATAGCCCTCTATGGGCTTCCAAATATCACTTTGCCAATTCCACAAGAACTGTCTTAGCTAAAGGCTTCTTGAGGGGAAAGCTGTAACTCTGTCAGATGATTTCAAAGAACACAAAGAAGTTTCTCAGAAAGCTTCTTTCTCTTTGTTATCGGAGGATATTTCCTTTGGCCCTATAGTCTTTCAAGGGATCCGAAGTATCTGTTCTCAGATTCCACAGAAATAAGGCTAGCAAAGAGATCGACGAAATACAGATGTAACTCTGTGAGATGAATTAACAGAACAGTAAGCAGTTTCTCAGAAAGCTTCTTTCCAGATTTCATCTGAGGATATTTCCTTTTTCACCATAGCCCTCTAGGGGTTCCAAATATCACTTTGCCAATTCCACAAGAACTGTCTTGGGGAAAGGCTTCTTGAGAGGAAAGCTGTAACTCTGTGAGATGATTTCACAGAACACAAAGAAGTTTCTCAGAAAGCTTCTTTCTCTTTGTTATCGGACAATATTTCCTTTGGCCCTATAGTCTTCCAAGGGATCCGAAATATCTGTTCTCAGATTCCACAGAAATAAGGCTAGCAAAGTGATTCACGAAATACACATGTAACTCTGTGAGATGAATTAACAGAACACTAAGCAGTTTCTCAGAAAGCTTCTTTCCAGATTTCATCTGAGGATATTTCCTTTTTCACCATAGCCCACTATGGGCTTCCAAATATCACTTTGCCAATTTCACAAGATCTGTCTTAGCGAAAGGGTTCTTGAGGGGAAAGCTGTAACTCTGTCAGATGATTTCACAGAACACAAAGAAGTTTCTCAGAAAGCTTCTTTCTCTTTGTTATCGGAGGATATTTCCTTTGGCCCTGTAGTCTTCCAACGGATCCGAAATATCTGTTCTCAGATTCCACAGAAATAAGGCTAGCAAAGAGATCCACGAAATACAGATGTAACTCTGTGAGATGAATTAACAGAACACTAAGCAGTTTCTCAGAAAGCTTCTTTCCAGATTTCATCTGAGGATATTTCCTTTTTCACCATAGCCCTCTATGGGCTTCCAAATATCACTTTGCCAATTCCACGAGAACTGTCTCAGCGAAAGGGTTCTTGAGGGGAAAGCTGTAACTCTGTGAGACGATTTCAAAGAACACAAAGAAGTTTCTCAGGAAGCTTCTTTCTCTTTGTTATCGGAGGATATTTCCTTTGGCCCTATATTCTTCCAAGGGATCCGAAATATCTGTTCTCAGATTCCACAGAAATAAGGCTAGCAAAGAGATCCACGAAATACACATGTAACTCGGTGAGATGAATTAACAGAACAATAAGCAGTTTCTCAGAAAGCTTCTTTCCAGATTTCATCTGAGGATATTTCCTTTTTCACCATAGCCCTCTATGGGCTTCCAAATATCACTTTGCCAATTCCACAAGAACTGTCTTGGCGAAAGGGTTCTTGAGGGGAAAGCTGTAACTCGGTCAGATGATTTCACAGAACACAAAGTAGTTTCTCAGAAAGCTTCTTTCTCTTTGTTTTCGGAGGATATTTCCTTTGGCCCTATAGTCTTCCAAGGGATCCGAAATATCTGTTCTCAGATTCCACAGAAATAAGGCTAGCAAAGAGATCGAGGAAATACAGATGTAACTCTGTGAGATGAATTAACAGAACACTAAGCAGTTTCTCAGAAAGCTTCTTTCCAGATTTCATCTGAGGATATTTCCTTTTTCACCATAGCCCTCTATGGGCTTCCAAATATCACTTTGCCAATTGCACAAGAGCTGTCTTGGCGAAAGGCTTCTTGAGGGGAAAGCTGTAACTCTGTGAGATGATTTCACAGAACACAAAGAAGTTTCTCAGAAAGCTTCTTTCTCTTTGTTATCGGAGGATATTTCCTTTGGCCCTATAGTCTTCCAAGGGATCCGAAACATCTGTTCTCAGATTCCACAGAAATAAGGCTAGCAAAGAGATCCACGAAATACAGATGTAACTCTGTGAGATGAATTAACAGAACACTAAGCAGTTTCTCAGAAAGCTTCTTTCCAGATTTCATCTGTGAGTATTTCCTTTTTCACCATAGCCCTCTAAGGGCTTGCAAATATCACTTTGCCAATTCCACAAGAACTGTCCTGGCGAAAGGCTTCCTGAGTGTAAAGCTGTACCTCTGTGAGATGATTTCACAGAACACAAAGAAGTTTCTCAGAAAGCTTCTTCCTCTTTGTTATCGGAGGATATTTCCTTTGGCCCTATATTCTTCCAAGGGATCCGAAATATCTGTTCTCAGATTCCACAGAAATAAGGCTAGCAAAGAGATAGACGAAATACAGATGTAACTCTGTGAGATGAATTAACAGAACATTAAGCAGTTTCTCAGAAAGCTTCTTTCCAGATTTCATCGAAGGATATTTCCTTTTTCACCATAGCCCTCTATGGGCTTCCAAATATCACTTTGCCAATTCCACAAGAACTGTCTTAGCGAAAGGCTTCTTGACGGGAAAGCTGTAACTCTGTGAGATGATTTCAAAGAACACAAAGAAGTTTCTCAGAAAGCTTCTTTCTCTTTGTTATCGGAGGATATTTCCTTTGGCCCTATAGTCTTCCAAGGGATCCGAAATATCTGTTCTCATGTTCCACAGAAATAAGGCTAGCAAAGAGATCCACGAAATATAGAAGTAACTCTGTGAGATGAATTAACAGAACACTAAGCAGTTTCTCAGAAAGCTTCTTTCCAGATTTCATCTGAGGATATTTCCTTTTTCACCATAGCCCTCTATGGGATTCCAAATATCACTTTGCCAATTCCACAAGAACTGTCTTGGCGAAAGGCTTCTTGAGGGGAAAGCTGTAACTCTGTGAGATGATTTCACAGAACACAAAGAAGTTTCTCAGAAAACTTCTTTCTCTTTGGTATCGGAGGATATTTCCTTTGGCCCTATAGTCTTCCAAGGGATCCGAAATATCTGATCTCAGATTCCACAGAAATAAGGCTAGCAAAGAGATCCACGAAATACAGATGTAACTCTGTGAGATGAATTAACAGAACACTAAGCAGTTTCTCAGAAAGCTTCTTTCCAGATTTCATCTGTGAATATTTCCTTTTTCACCATAGCCCTCTATGGGCTTCCAAATATCACTTTGCCAATTCCACAAGAACTGTCTTAGCTAAAGGCTTCTTGAGGGGAAAGCTGTAACTCTGTCAGATGATTTCAAAGAACACAAAGAAGTTTCTCAGAAAGCTTCTTTCTCTTTGTTATCGGAGGATATTTCCTTTGGCCCTATAGTCTCTCAAGGGATCCGAAGTATCTGTTCGCAGATTCCACAGAAATAAGGCTAGCAAAGAGATCGACGAAATACAGATGTAACTCTGTGAGATGAATTAACAGAACACTAAGCAGTTTCTCAGAAAGCTTCTTTCCAGATTTCATCTGAGGATATTTCCTTTTTCACCATAGCCCTCTATGGGCTTCCAAATATCACTTTGCCAATTCCACAAGAACTGTCTTGGGGAAAGGCTTCTTGAGAGGAAAGCTGTAACTCTGTGAGATGATTTCAAAGAACACAAAGAAGTTTCTCAGAAAGCTTCTTTCTCTTTGTTATCGGAGAATATTTCCTTTGGCCCTATAGTCTTCCAAGGGATCCGAAGTATCTGTTCTCAGATTCCACAGAAATAAGGCTAGCAAAGTGATCCACGAAATACACATGTAACTCTGTGAGATGAATTAACAGAACACTAAGCAGTTTCTCAGAAAGCTTCTTTCCAGATTTCATCTGAGGATATTTCCTTTTTCACCATAGCCCACTATGGGCTTCCAAATATCACTTTGCCAATTTCACAAGATCTGTCTTAGCGAAAGGGTTCTTGAGGGGAAAGCTGTAACTCTGTCAGATGATTTCACAGAACACAAAGAAGTCTCTCAGAAAGCTTCTTTCTCTTTGTTATCGGAGGATATTTCCTTTGGCCCTATAGTCTTCCAAGGGATCCGAAATATCTGTTCTCAGATTCCACAGAAATAAGGCTAGCAAAGAGATCCACGAAATACAGATGTAACTCTGTGAGATGAATTAACAGAACACTAAGCAGTTTCTCAGAAAGCTTCTTTCCAGATTTCATCAGAGGATATTTCCTTTTTCACCATAGCCCTCTATGGGCTTCCAAATATCACTTTGCCAATTCCACAAGAACTGTCTCAGCGAAAGGGTTCTTGAGGGGAAAGCTGTAACTCTGTGAGACGATTTCAAAGAACACAAAGAAATTTCTCAGAAAGCTTCTTTCTCTTTGTTATCGGAGGATATTTCCTTTGGCCCTATAGTCTTCCAAGGGATCCGAAATATCTGTTCTCAGATTCCACAGAAATAAGGCTAGCAAAGAGATCGACGAAATACAGATGTAACTCTGTGAGATGAATTAACAGAACACTAAGCAGTTTCTCAGAAAGCTTCTTTCCAGATTTCATCTGAGGATATTTCCTTTTTCACCATAGCCCTCTATGGGCTTCCAAATATCACTTTGCCAATTCCACAAGAACTGTCTTGGCGAAAGGGCTCTTGAGGGGAAAGCTGTAACTCTGTGAGATGATTTCACAGAACACAAAGAAGTTTCTCAGAAAGCTTCTTTCTCTTTGTTATCGGAGGATATTTCCTTTGGCCCTAGAGTCTTCCAAGGGATCCGAAATATCTGTTCTCAGATTCCACAGAAATAAGGCAAGCAAAGAGATCCACGAAATACAGATGTAACTCTGTGAGATGAATTAACAGAACACTAAGCAGTTTCTCAGAAAGCTTCTTTCCAGATTTCATCTATGAATATTTCCTTTTTCACCATAGCCCTCT
The DNA here is from genome assembly GCF_037993035.2 of Macaca fascicularis. Classification (NCBI taxonomy): domain Eukaryota; kingdom Metazoa; phylum Chordata; class Mammalia; order Primates; family Cercopithecidae; genus Macaca; species Macaca fascicularis. Next base: position 69,340,413 of record NC_088376.1, on the reverse strand, counting down.
AAGGGCTTCCAAATATCACTTTGCCAATTCCACAAGAACTGTCCTGCCGAAAGGCTTCTTGAGTGGAAAGCTGTAACTCTGTGAGATGATTTCACAGAACACAAAGAAGTTTCTCAGAAAGCTTCTTCCTCTTTGTTATCGGAGCATATTTCCTTTGGCCCTATAGTCTTCCAAGGGATCCGAAATATCTGTTCTCAGATTCCACAGAAATAAGGCTAGCAAAGAGATCCACGAAATACAGACTTAACTCTGTGAGATGAATTAACAGAACACTAAGCAGTTTCTCAGAAAGCTTCTTTCCAGATTTCATCGGAGTATATTTCCTTTTTCACCATAGCCCTCTATGGGCTTCCAAATATCACTTTGCCAATTCCACAAGAACTGTCTTAGCGAAAGGCTTCTTGAGGGGAAAGCTGTAACTCTGTGAAATGATTTCACAGAACACAAAGAAGTTTCTCAGAAAGCTTCTTTCTCTTTGTTATCGGAGGATATTTCCTTTGGCCCTATAGTCTTCCAAGGGATCTGAAATATCTGTTCTCAGATTCCACAGAAATAAGGCCAGCAAAGAGATCGACGAAATACAGATGTAACTCTGTGAGATGAATTAACAGAACACTAAGCAGTTTCTCAGAAAGCTTCTTTCCAGATTTCATCTGAGGATATTTCCTTTTTCACCATAGCCCTCTATGGGCTTCCAAATATCACTTTGCCAATTCCACAAGAACTGTCTTGGCGAAAGGCTTCTTGAGGGGAAAGCTGTAACTCTGTGAGATGATTTCACAGAACACAAAGAAGTTTCTCAGAAAACTTCTTTCTCTTTGTTATCGGAGAATATTTCCTTTGGCCCTATAGTCTTCCAAGGGATCCGAAATATCTGTTCTCAGATTCCACAGAAATAAGGCTAGCAAAGAGATCGACGAAATACTGATGTAACTCTGTGAGATGAATTAACAGAACACTAAGCAGTTTCTCAGAAAGCTTCTTTCCAGATTTCATCTGAGGATATTTCCTTTTTCACCATAGCCCACTATGGGCTTCCATATATCACTTTGCCAATTCCACAAGAACTGTCTTGGCGAAAGGGTTCTTGAGGGGAAAGCTGTAACTCTGTGAGATGATTTCACAGAACACAAAGAAGTTTCTCAGAAAGCTTCTTTCTCTTTGTTATCGGAGAATATTTCCTTTGACCCTATAGTCTTCCAAGGGATCTGAAATATCTGTTCTCAGATTCCACAGAAATAAGGCTAGCAAAGTGATCCACGAAATACACATGTAACTCTGTGAGATGAATTAACAGAACACTAAGCAGTTTCTCAGAAAGCTTCTTTCCAGATTTCATCTGAGGATATTTCCTTTTTCACCATAGCCCTCTATGGGCTTCCAAATATCACTTTGCCATTTCCACAAGAACTGTCTTAACGAAAGGCTTCTTGAGGGGAAAGCTGTGATTCTGTGAGATGATTTCAAAGTACACAAAGAAGGTTTCTCAGAAAGTTTCTTTCTCTTTGTTATCGGAGGATATTTCCTTTGGCCCTATAGTCTTCCAAGGGATCCGAAATATCTGTTCTCAGATTCCACAGAAATAAGGCTAGCAAAGAGATAGACGAAATACACATGTAACTCTGTGAGATGAATTAACAGAACACTAAGCAGTTTCTCAGAAAGCTTGTTTCCAGATTTCATCGAAGGATATTTCCTTTTTCACCATAGCCCTCTATGGGCTTCCAAATATCACTTTGCCAATTCCACAAGAACTGTCTTAGCGAAAGGCTTCTTGACGGGAAAGCTGTAACTCTGTGAGATGATTTCAAAGAACACAAAGAAGTTTCTCAGAAAGCTTCTTTCTCTTTGTTATCGGAGGATATTTCCTTTGGCCCTATAGTCTTCCAAGGGATCCGAAATATCTGTTCTCATGTTCCACAGAAATAAGGCTAGCAAAGAGATCCACGAAATACAGATGTAACTCTGTGAGATGAATTAACAGAACACCAAGCAGTTTCTCAGAAAGCTTCTTTCCAGATTTCATCTGAGGATATTTCCTTTTTCACCGTAGCCCTCTATGGGATTCCAAATATCACTTTGCCAATTCCACAAGAACTGTCTTGGCGAAAGGCTTCTTGAGGGGAAAGCTGTAACTCTGTGAGATGATTTCACAGAACACAAAGAAGTTTCTCAGAAAACTTCTTTCTCTTTGTTATCGGAGGATATTTCCTTTGGCCCTATAGTCTTCCAAGGGATCCGAAATATCTGTTCTCAGATTCCACAGAAATAAGGCTAGCAAAGAGATCGACGAAATACAGATGTAACTCTGTGAGATGAATTAACAGAACAGTAAGCAGTTTCTCAGAAAGCTTCTTTCCAGATTTCATCTGAGGATATTTCCTTTTTCACCATAGCCCTCTAGGGGTTCCAAATATCACTTTGCCAATTCCACAAGAACTGTCTTGGGGAAAGGCTTCTTGAGAGGAAAGCTGTAACTCTGTGAGATGATTTCACAGAACACAAAGAAGTTTCTCAGAAAGCTTCTTTCTCTTTGTTATCGGAGAATATTTCCTTTGGCCCTATAGTCTTCCAAGGTATCCGAAATATCTGTTCTCAGATTCCACAGAAATAAGGCTAGCAATGTGATTCACGAAATACACATGTAACTCTGTGAGATGAATTAACAGAACACTAAGCAGTTTCTCAGAAAGCTTCTTTCCAGATTTCATCTGAGGATATTTCCTTTTTCACCATAGCCCACTATGGGCTTCCAAATATCACTTTGCCAATTTCACAAGATCTGTCTTAGCGAAAGGGTTCTTGAGGGGAAAGCTGTAACTCTGTCAGATGATTTCACAGAACACAAAGAAGTTTCTCAGAAAGCTTCTTTCTCTTTGTTATCGGAGGATATTTCCTTTGGCCCTGTAGTCTTCCAACGGATCCGAAATATCTGTTCTCAGATTCCACAGAAATAAGGCTAGCAAAGAGATCCACGAAATACAGATGTAACTCTGTGAGATGAATTAACAGAACACTAAGCAGTTTCTCAGAAAGCTTCTTTCCAGATTTCATCTGAGGATATTTCCTTTTTCACCATAGCCCTCTATGGGCTTCCAAATATCACTTTGCCAATTCCACGAGAACTGTCTCAGCGAAAGGGTTCTTGAGGGGAAAGCTGTAACTCTGTGAGACGATTTCAAAGAACACAAAGAAGTTTCTCAGGAAGCTTCTTTCTCTTTGTTATCGGAGGATATTTCCTTTGGCCCTATATTCTTCCAAGGGATCCGAAATATCTGTTCTCAGATTCCACAGAAATAAGGCTAGCAAAGAGATCGACGAAATACAGATGTAACTCTGTGAGATGAATTAACAGAACAATAAGCAGTTTCTCAGAAAGCTTCTTTCCAGATTTCATCTGAGGATATTTCCTTTTTCACCATAGCCCTCTATGGGCTTCCAAATATCACTTTGCCAATTCCACAAGAACTGTCTTGGCGAAAGGGTTCTTGAGGGGAAAGCTGTAACTCGGTCAGATGATTTCACAGAACACAAAGTAGTTTCTCAGAAAGCTTCTTTCTCTTTGTTTTCGGAGGATATTTCCTTTGGCCCTATAGTCTTCCAAGGGATCCGAAATATCTGTTCTCAGATTCCACAGAAATAAGGCTAGCAAAGAGATCGAGGAAATACAGATGTAACTCTGTGAGATGAATTAACAGAACACTAAGCAGTTTCTCAGAAAGCTTCTTTCCAGATTTCATCTGAGGATATTTCCTTTTTCACCATAGCCCTCTATGGGCTTCCAAATATCACTTTGCCAATTGCACAAGAGCTGTCTTGGCGAAAGGCTTCTTGAGGGGAAAGCTGTAACTCTGTGAGATGATTTCACAGAACACAAAGAAGTTTCTCAGAAAGCTTCTTTCTCTTTGTTATCGGAGGATATTTCCTTTGGCCCTATAGTCTTCCACGGATCCGAAACATCTGTTCTCAGATTCCACAGAAATAAGGCTAGCAAAGAGATCCACGAAATACAGATGTAACTCTGTGAGATGAATTAACAGAACACTAAGCAGTTTCTCAGAAAGCTTCTTTCCAGATTTCATCTGTGAGTATTTCCTTTTTCACCATAGCCCTCTAAGGGCTTGCAAATATCACTTTGCCAATTCCACAAGAACTGTCCTGGCGAAAGGCTTCCTGAGTGTAAAGCTGTACCTCTGTGAGATGATTTCACAGAACACAAAGAAGTTTCTCAGAAAGCTTCTTCCTCTTTGTTATCGGAGGATATTTCCTTTGGCCCTATATTCTTCCAAGGGATCCGAAATATCTGTTCTCAGATTCCACAGAAATAAGGCTAGCAAAGAGATAGACGAAATACAGATGTAACTCTGTGAGATGAATTAACAGAACATTAAGCAGTTTCTCAGAAAGCTTCTTTCCAGATTTCATCGAAGGATATTTCCTTTTTCACCATAGCCCTCTATGGGCTTCCAAATATCACTTTGCCAATTCCACAAGAACTGTCTTAGCGAAAGGCTTCTTGACGGGAAAGCTGTAACTCTGTGAGATGATTTCAAAGAACACAAAGAAGTTTCTCAGAAAGCTTCTTTCTCTTTGTTATCGGAGGATATTTCCTTTGGCCCTATAGTCTTCCAAGGGATCCGAAATATCTGTTCTCATGTTCCACAGAAATAAGGCTAGCAAAGAGATCCACGAAATATAGAAGTAACTCTGTGAGATGAATTAACAGAACACTAAGCAGTTTCTCAGAAAGCTTCTTTCCAGATTTCATCTGAGGATATTTCCTTTTTCACCATAGCCCTCTATGGGATTCCAAATATCACTTTGCCAATTCCACAAGAACTGTCTTGGCGAAAGGCTTCTTGAGGGGAAAGCTGTAACTCTGTGAGATGATTTCACAGAAAACAAAGAAGTTTCTCAGAAAGCTTCTTTCTCTTTGTTATCGGAGAATATTTCCTTTGGCCCTATAGTCTTCCAAGGGATCCGAAGTATCTGTTCTCAGATTCCACAGAAATAAGGCTAGCAAAGTGATCCACGAAATACACATGTAACTCTGTGAGATGAATTAACAGAACACTAAGCAGTTTCTCAGAAAGCTTCTTTCCAGATTTCATCTGAGGATATTTCCTTTTTCACCATAGCCCACTATGGGCTTCCAAATATCACTTTGCCAATTTCACAAGATCTGTCTTAGCGAAAGGGTTCTTGAGGGGAAAGCTGTAACTCTGTCAGATGATTTCACAGAACACAAAGAAGTCTCTCAGAAAGCTTCTTTCTCTTTGTTATCGGAGGATATTTCCTTTGGCCCTATAGTCTTCCAAGGGATCCGAAATATCTGTTCTCAGATTCCACAGAAATAAGGCTAGCAAAGAGATCCACGAAATACAGATGTAACTCTGTGAGATGAATTAACAGAACACTAAGCAGTTTCTCAGAAAGCTTCTTTCCAGATTTCATCAGAGGATATTTCCTTTTTCACCATAGCCCTCTATGGGCTTCCAAATATCACTTTGCCAATTCCACAAGAACTGTCTCAGCGAAAGGGTTCTTGAGGGGAAAGCTGTAACTCTGTGAGACGATTTCAAAGAACACAAAGAAATTTCTCAGAAAGCTTCTTTCTCTTTGTTATCGGAGGATATTTCCTTTGGCCCTATAGTCTTCCAAGGGATCCGAAATATCTGTTCTCAGATTCCACAGAAATAAGGCCAGCAAAGAGATCGACGAAATACAGATGTAACTCTGTGAGATGAATTAACAGAACACTAAGCAGTTTCTCAGAAAGCTTCTTTCCAGATTTCATCTGAGGATATTTCCTTTTTCACCATAGCCCTCTATGGGCTTCCAAATATCACTTTGCCAATTCCACAAGAACTGTCTTGGCGAAAGGCTTCTTGAGGGGAAAGCTGTAACTCTGTGAGATGATTTCACAGAACACAAAGAAGTTTCTCAGAAAACTTCTTTCTCTTTGTTATCGGAGAATATTTCCTTTGGCCCTATAGTCTTCCAAGGGATCCGAAATATCTGTTCTCAGATTCCACAGAAATAAGGCTAGCAAAGAGATCGACGAAATACTGATGTAACTCTGTGAGATGAATTAACAGAACACTAAGCAGTTTCTCAGAAAGCTTCTTTCCAGATTTCATCTGAGGATATTTCCTTTTTCACCATAGCCCACTATGGGCTTCCATATATCACTTTGCCAATTCCACAAGAACTGTCTTGGCGAAAGGGTTCTTGAGGGGAAAGCTGTAACTCTGTGAGATGATTTCACAGAACACAAAGAAGTTTCTCAGAAAGCTTCTTTCTCTTTGTTATCGGAGAATATTTCCTTTGACCCATTAGTCTTCCAAGGGATCTGAAATATCTGTTCTCAGATTCCACAGAAATAAGGCTAGCAAAGTGATCCACGAAATACACATGTAACTCTGTGAGATGAATTAACAGAACACTAAGCAGTTTCTCAGAAAGCTTCTTTCCAGATTTCATCTGAGGATATTTCCTTTTTCACCATAGCCCTCTATGGGCTTCCAAATATCACTTTGCCATTTCCACAAGAACTGTCTTAACGAAAGGCTTCTTGAGGGGAAAGCTGTGATTCTGTGAGATGATTTCAAAGAACACAAAGAAGGTTTCTCAGAAAGTTTCTTTCTCTTTGTTATCGGAGGATATTTCCTTTGGCCCTATAGTCTTCCTAGGGATCCGAAATATCTGTTCTCAGATTCCACAGAAATAAGGCTAGCAAAGAGATAGACGAAATACACATGTAACTCTGTGAGATGAATTAACAGAACACTAAGCAGTTTCTCAGAAAGCTTGTTTCCAGATTTCATCGAAGGATATTTCCTTTTTCACCATAGCCCTCTATGGGCTTCCAAATATCACTTTGCCAATTCCACAAGAACTGTCTTAGCGAAAGGCTTCTTGACGGGAAAGCTGTAACTCTGTGAGATGATTTCAAAGAACACAAAGAAGTTTCTCAGAAAGCTTCTTTCTCTTTGTTATCGGAGGATATTTCCTTTGGCCCTATAGTCTTCCAAGGGATCCGAAATATCTGTTCTCATGTTCCACAGAAATAAGGCTAGCAAAGAGATCCACGAAATACAGATGTAACTCTGTGAGATGAATTAACAGAACACCAAGCAGTTTCTCAGAAAGCTTCTTTCCAGATTTCATCTGAGGATATTTCCTTTTTCACCGTAGCCCTCTATGGGATTCCAAATATCACTTTGCCAATTCCACAAGAACTGTCTTGGCGAAAGGCTTCTTGAGGGGAAAGCTGTAACTCTGTGAGATGATTTCACAGAACACAAAGAAGTTTCTCAGAAAACTTCTTTCTCTTTGTTATCGGAGGATATTTCCTTTGGCCCTATAGTCTTCCAAGGGATCCGAAATATCTGATCTCAGATTCCACAGAAATAAGGCTAGCAAAGAGATCGACGAAATACAGATGTAACTCTGTGAGATGAATTAACAGAACACTAAGCAGTTTCTCAGAAAGCTTCTTTCCAGATTTCATCTGTGAATATTTCCTTTTTCACCATAGCCCTCTATGGGCTTCCAAATATCACTTTGCCAATTCCACAAGAACTGTCTTAGCTAAAGGCTTCTTGAGGGGAAAGCTGTAACTCTGTCAGATGATTTCACAGAACACAAAGAAGTTTCTCAGAAAGCTTCTTTCTCTTTGTTATCGGAGGATATTTCCTTTGGCCCTATAGTCTTTCAAGGGATCCGAAGTATCTGTTCTCAGATTCCAGAGAAATAAGGCTAGCAAAGAGATCGACGAAATACATATGTAACTCTGTGAGATGAATTAACAGAACAGTAAGCAGTTTCTCAGAAAGCTTCTTTCCAGATTTCATCTGAGGATATTTCCTTTTTCACCATAGCCCTCTATGGGCTTCCAAATATCACTTTGCCAATTCCACAAGAACTGTCTCAGCGAAAGGGTTCTTGAGGGGAAAGCTGTAACTCTGTGAGACGATTTCAAAGAACACAAAGAAGTTTCTCAGAAAGCTTCTTTCTCTTTGTTATCGGAGGATATTTCCTTTGGCCCTATAGTCTTCCAAGGGATCCGAAATATCTGTTCTCAGATTCCACAGAAATAAGGCTAGCAAAGAGATCCACGAAATACACATGTAACTCGGTGAGATGAATTAACAGAACAATAAGCAGTTTCTCAGAAAGCTTCTTTCCAGATTTCATCTGAGGATATTTCCTTTTTCACCATAGCCCTCTATGGGCTTCCAAATATCACTTTGCCAATTCCACAAGAACTGTCTTGGCGAAAGGGTTCTTGAGGGGAAAGCTGTAACTCGTTCAGATGATTTCACAGAACACAAAGAACTTTCTCAGAAAGCTTCTTTCTCTTTGTTTTCGGAGGATATTTCCTTTGGCCCTATAGTCTTCCAAGGGATCCGAAATATCTGTTCTCAGATTCCACAGAAATAAGGCTAGCAAGAGATCGAGGAAATACAGATGTAACTCTGTGAGATGAATTAACAGAACACTAAGCAGTTTCTCAGAAAGCTTCTTTCCAGATTTCATCTGAGGATATTTCCTTTTTCACCATAGCCCTCTATGGGCTTCCAAATATCACTTTGCCAATTGCACAAGAGCTGTCTTGGCGAAAGGCTTCTTGAGGGGAAAGCTGTAACTCTGTGAGATGATTTCACAGAACACAAAGAAGTTTCTCAGAAAGCTTCTTTCTCTTTGTTATCGGAGGATATTTCCTTTGGCCCTATAGTCTTCCAAGGGATCCGAAACATCTGTTCTCAGATTCCACAGAAATAAGGCTAGCAAAGAGATCCACGAAATACAGATGTAACTCTGTGAGATGAATTAACAGAACACTAAGCAGTTTCTCAAAAAGCTTCTTTCCAGATTTCATCTGTGAGTATTTCCTTTTTCACCATAGCCCTCTAAGGGCTTCCAAATATCACTTTGCCAATTCCACAAGAACTGTCCTGGCGAAAGGCTTCCTGAGTGTAAAGCTGTACCTCTGTGAGATGATTTCACAGAACACAAAGAAGTTTCTCAGAAAGCTTCTTCCTCTTTGTTATAGGAGGATATTTCCTTTGGCCCTATATTCTTCCAAGGGATCCGAAATATCTGTTCTCAGATTCCACAGAAATAAGGCTAGCAAAGAGATAGACGAAATACAGATGTAACTCTGTGAGATGAATTAACAGAACATTAAGCAGTTTCTCAGAAAGCTTCTTTCCAGATTTCATCGAAGGATATTTCCTTTTTCACCATAGCCCTCTATGGGCTTCCAAATATCACTTTGCCAATTCCACAAGAACTGTCTTAGCGAAAGGCTTCTTGACGGGAAAGCTGTAACTCTGTGAGATGATTTCAAAGAACACAAAGAAGTTTCTCAGAAAGCTTCTTTCTCTTTGTTATCGGAGGATATTTCCTTTGGCCCTATAGTCTTCCAAGGGATCCGAAATATCTGTTCTCATGTTCCACAGAAATAAGGCTAGCAAAGAGATCCACGAAATACAGAAGTAACTCTGTGAGATGAATTAACAGAACACTAAGCAGTTTCTCAGAAAGCTTCTTTCCAGATTTCATCTGAGGATATTTCCTTTTTCACCATAGCCCTCTATGGGATTCCAAATATCACTTTGCCAATTCCACAAGAACTGTCTTGGCGAAAGCCTTCTTGAGGGGAAAGCTGTAACTCTGTGAGATGATTTCACAGAACACAAAGAAGTTTCTCAGAAAACTTCTTTCTCTTTGTTATCGGAGGATATTTCCTTTGGCCCTATAGTCTTCCAAGGGATCCGAAATATCTGATCTCAGATTCCACAGAAATAAGGCTAGCAAAGAGATCCACGAAATACAGATGTAACTCTGTGAGATGAATTAACAGAACACTAAGCAGTTTCTCAGAAAGCTTCTTTCCAGATTTCATCTGTGAATATTTCCTTTTTCACCATAGCCCTCTATGGGCTTCCAAATATCACTTTGCCAATTCCACAAGAACTGTCTTAGCTAAAGGCTTCTTGAGGGGAAAGCTGTAACTCTGTCAGATGATTTCAAAGAACACAAAGAAGTTTCTCAGAAAGCTTCTTTCTCTTTGTTATCGGAGGATATTTCCTTTGGCCCTATAGTCTTCCAAGGGATCCGAAATATCTGTTCTCAGATTCCACAGAAATAAGGCTAGCAAAGAGATCCACGAAATACACATGTAACTCGGTGAGATGAATTAACAGAACAATAAGCAGTTTCTCAGAAAGCTTCTTTCCAGATTTCATCTGAGGATATTTCCTTTTTCACCGTAGCCCTCTATGGGCTTCCAAATATCACTTTGCCAATTCCACAAGAACTGTCTTGGCGAAAGGGTTCTTGAGGGGAAAGCTGTAACTCGGTCAGATGATTTCACAGAACACAAAGAAGTTTCTCAGAAAGCTTCTTTCTCTTTGTTTTCGGAGGATATTTCCTTTGGCCCTATAGTCTTCCAAGGGATCCGAAATATCTGTTCTCAGATTCCACAGAAATAAGGCTAGCAAAGAGATCGAGGAAATACAGATGTAACTCTGTGAGATGAATTAACAGAACACTAAGCAGTTTCTCAGAAAGCTTCTTTCCAGATTTCATCTGAGGATATTTCCTTTTTCACCATAGCCCTCTATGGGCTTCCAAATATCACTTTGCCAATTGCACAAGAGCTGTCTTGGCGAAAGGCTTCTTGAGGGGAAAGCTGTAACTCTGTGAGATGATTTCACAGAACACAAAGAAGTTTCTCAGAAAGCTTCTTTCTCTTTGTTATCGGAGGATATTTCCTTTGGCCCTATAGTCTTCCAAGGGATCCGAAACATCTGTTCTCAGATTCCACAGAAATAAGGCTAGCAAAGAGATCCACGAAATACAGATGTAACTCTGTGAGATGAATTAACAGAACACTAAGCAGTTTCTCAGAAAGCTTCTTTCCAGATTTCATCTGTGAGTATTTCCTTTTTCACCATAGCCCTCTAAGGGCTTCCAAATATCACTTTGCCAATTCCACAAGAACTGTCTTAGCGAAAGGCTTCCTGAGTGTAAAGCTGTACCTCTGTGAGATGATTTCACAGAACACAAAGAAGTTTCTCAGAAAGCTTCTTCCTCTTTGTTATCGGAGGATATTTCCTTTGGCCCTATATTCTCCCAAGGGATCCGAAATATCTGTTCTCAGATTCCACAGAAATAAGGCTAGCAAAGAGATAGACGAAATACAGATGTAACTCTGTGAGATGAATTAACAGAACATTAAGCAGTTTCTCAGAAAGCTTCTTTCCAGATTTCATCGAAGGATATTTCCTTTTTCACCATAGCCCTCTATGGGCTTCCAAATATCACTTTGCCAATTCCACAAGAACTGTCTTAGCGAAAGGCTTCTTGACGGGAAAGCTGTAACTCTGTGAGATGATTTCAAAGAACACAAAGAAGTTTCTCAGAAAGCTTCTTTCTCTTTGTTATCGGAGGATATTTCCTTTGGCCCTATAGTCTTCCAAGGGATCCGAAATATCTGTTCTCATGTTCCACAGAAATAAGGCTAGCAAAGAGATCCACGAAATACAGAAGTAACTCTGTGAGATGAATTAACAGAACACTAAGCAGTTGCTCAGAAAGCTTCTTTCTAGATTTCATCTGAGGATATTTCCTTTTTCACCATAGCCCTCTATGGGATTCCAAATATCACTTTGCCAATTCCACAAGAACTGTCTTGGCGAAAGGCTTCTTGAGGGGAAAGCTGTAACTCTGTGAGATGATTTCACAGAACACAAAGAAGTTTCTCAGAAAACTTCTTTCTCTTTGTTATCGGAGGATATTTCCTTTGGCCCTATAGTCTTCCAAGGGATCCGAAGTATCTGTTCTCAGATTCCACAGAAATAAGGCTAGCAAAGTGATCCACGAAATACACATGTAACTCTGTGAGATGAATTAACAGAACACTAAGCAGTTTCTCAGAAAGCTTCTTTCCAGATTTCATCTGAGGATATTTCCTTTTTCACCATAGCCCACTATGGGCTTCCAAATATCACTTTGCCAATTTCACAAGATCTGTCTTAGCGAAAGGGTTCTTGAGGGGAAAGCTGTAACTCTGTCAGATGATTTCACAGAACACAAAGAATTTTCTCAGAAAGCTTCTTTCTCTTTGTTATCGGAGGATATTTCCTTTGGCCCTATAGTCTTCCAAGGGATCCGATATATCTGTTCTCAGATTCCACAGAAATAAGGCTAGCAAAGAGATCCACGAAATACAGATGTAACTCTGTGAGATGAATTAACAGAACACTAAGCAGTTTCTCAGAAAGCTTCTTTCCAGATTTCATCTGAGGATATTTCCTTTTTCACCATAGCCCTCTATGGGCTTCCAAATATCACTTTGCCAATTCCACAAGAACTGTCTCAGCGAAAGGGTTCTTGAGGGGAAAGCTGTAACTCTGAGACGATTTCAAAGAACACAAAGAAATTTCTCAGAAAGCTTCTTTCTCTTTGTTATCGGAGGATATTTCCTTTGGCCCTATAGTCTTCCAAGGGATCCGAAATATCTGTTCTCAGATTCCACAGAAATAAGGCTAGCAAAGAGATCGACGAAATACAGATGTAACTCTGTGAGATGAATTAACAGAACACTAAGCAGTTTCTCAGAAAGCTTCTTTCCAGATTTCATCTGAGGATATTTCCTTTTTCACCATAGCCCTCTATGGGCTTCCAAATATCACTTTGCCAATTCCACAAGAACTGTCTTGGCGAAAGGGTTCTTGAGGGGAAAGCTGTAACTCTGTGAGATGATTTCACAGAACACAAAGAAGTTTTTCAGAAAGCTTCTTTCTCTTTGTTATCGGAGGATATTTCCTTTGGCCCTATAGTCTTCCAAGGGATCCGAAATATCTGTTCTCAGATTCCACAGAAATAAGGCAAGCAAAGAGATCCACGAAATACAGATGTAACTCTGTGAGATGAATTAACAGAACACTAAGCAGTTTCTCAGAAAGCTTCTTTCCAGATTTCATCTATGAATATTTCCTTTTTCACCATAGCCCTCTAAGGGCTTCCAAATATCACTTTGCCAATTCCACAAGAACTGTCCTGGCGAAAGGCTTCTTGAGTGGAAAGCTGTAACTCTGTGAGATGATTTCACAGAACACAAAGAAGTTTCTCAGAAAGCTTCTTCCTCTTTGTTATCGGAGCATATTTTTTTTGGCCCTATAGTCTTCCAAGGGATCCGAAATATCTGTTCTCAGATTCCACAGAAATAAGGCTAGCAAAGATATCCACGAAATACAGACTTAACTCTGTGAGATGAATTTACAGAACACTAAGCAGTTTCTCAGAAAGCTTCTTTCCAGATTTCATCGGAGGATATTTCCTTTTTCACCATAGCCCTCTATGGGCTTCCAAATATCACTTTGCCAATTCCACAAGAACTGTCTTAGCGAAAGGCTTCTTGAGGGGAAAGCTGTAACTCTGTGAAATGATTTCACAGAACACAAAGAAGTTTCTCAGAAAGCTTCTTTCTCTTTGTTATCGGAGGATATTTCCTTTGGCCCTATAGTCTTCCAAGGGATCTGAAATATCTGTTCTCAGATTCCACAGAAATAAGGCTAGCAAAGAGATCGACGAAATACAGATGTAACTCTGTGAGATGAATTAACAGAACACTAAACAGTTTCTCAGAAAGCTTCTTTCCAGATTTCATCTGAGGATATTTCCTTTTTCACCATAGCCCTCTATGGGCTTCCAAATATCACTTTGCCAATTCCACAAGAACTGTCCTGGCGAAAGGCTTCTTGAGGGGAAAGCTGTAACTCTGTGAGATGATTTCACAGAACACAAAGAAGTTTCTCAGAAAACTTCTTTCTCTTTGTTATCGGAGAATATTTCCTTTGGCCCTATAGTCTTCCAAGGGATCCGAAATATCTGTTCTCACATTCCACAGAAATAAGGCTAGCAAAGTGATCCACGAAATACACATGTAACTCTGTGAGATGAATTAACAGAACACTAAGCAGTTTCTCAGAAAGCTTCTTTCCAGATTTCATCTGTGAGTATTTCCTTTTTCACCATAGCAATCTAAGGGCTTCCAAATATCACTTTGCCAATTCCACAAGAACTGTCCTGGCGAAAGGCTTCCTGAATGTAAAGCTGTACCTCTGTGAGATGATTTCACAGAACACAAAGAAGTTTCTCAGAAAGCTTCTTCCTCTTTGTTATCGGAGGATATTTCCTTTGGCCCTATATTCTTCCAAGGGATCCGAAATATCTGTTCTCAGATTCCACAGAAATAAGGCTAGCAAAGAGATAGACGAAATACAGATGTAACTCTGTGAGATGAATTAACAGAACATTAAGCAGTTTCTCAGAAAGCTTCTTTCCAGATTTCATCGAAGGATATTTCCTTTTTCACCATAGCCCTCTATGGGCTTCCAAATATCACTTTGCCAATTCCACAAGAACTGTCTTAGCGAAAGGCTTCTTGACGGGAAAGCTGTAACTCTGTGAGATGATTTCCCAGAACACAAAGAAGTTTCTCAGAAAACTTCTTTCTCTTTGTTATCGGAGGATATTTCCTTTGGCCCTATAGTCTTCCAAGGGATCCGAAATATCTGATCTCAGATTCCACAGAAATAATTCTAGCAAAGAGATCGACGAAATACAGATGTAACTCTGTGAGATGAATTAACAGAACACTAAGCAGTTTCTCAGAAAGCTTCTTTCCAGATTTCATCTGTGAATATTTCCTTTTTCACCATAGCCCTCTATGGGCTTCCAAATATCACTTTGCCAATTCCACAAGAACTGTCTTAGCTAAAGGCTTCTTGAGGGGAAAGCTGTAACTCTGTCAGATGATTTCAAAGAACACAAAGAAGTTTCTCAGAAAGCTTCTTTCTCTTTGTTATCGGAGAATATTTCCTTTGGCCCTATAGTCTTCCAAGGGATCCGAAGTATCTGTTCTCAGATTCCACAGAAATAAGGCTAGCAAAGTGATCCACGAAATACACATGTAACTCTGTGAGATGAATTAACAGAACACTAAGCAGTTTCTCAGAAAGCTTCTTTCCAGATTTCATCTGAGGATATTTCCTTTTTCACCATAGCCCACTATGGGCTTCCAAATATCACTTTGCCAATTTCACAAGATCTGTCTTAGCGAAAGGGTTCTTGAGGGGAAAGCTGTAACTCTGTCAGATGATTTCACAGAACACAAAGAAGTTTCTCAGAAAGCTTCTTTCTCTTTGTTATCGGAGGATATTTCCTTTGGCCCTATAGTCTTCCAAGGGATCCGATATATCTGTTCTCAGATTCCACATAAATAAGGCTAGCAAAGAGATCCACGAAATACAGATGTAACTCTGTGAGATGAATTAACAGAACACCAAGCAGTTTCTCAGAAAGCTTCTTTCCAGATTTCATCTGAGGATATTTCCTTTTTCACCATAGCCCTCTATGGGCTTCCAAATATCACTTTGTCAATTCCACAAGAACTGTCTCAGCGAAAGGGTTCTTGAGGGGAAAGCTGTAACTCTGTGAGACGATTTCAAAGAACACAAAGAAGTTTCTCAGAAAGCTTCTTTCTCTTTGTTATCGGAGGATATTTCCTTTGGCCCTATAGTCTTCCAAGGGATCCGAAATATCTGTTCTCAGATTCCACAGAAATAAGGCTAGCAAAGAGATCCACGAAATACACATGTAACTCGGTGAGATGAATTAACAGAACACTAAGCAGTTTCTGAGAAAGCTTCTTTCCAGATTTCATCTGAGGATATTTCCTTTTTCACCATAGCCCTCTATGGGCTTCCAAATATCACTTTGCCAATTCCACAAGAACTGTCTTGGCGAAAGGGTTCTTGAGGGGAAAGCTGTACCTCTGTGAGATGATTTCACAGAACACAAAGAAGTTTCTCAGAAAGCTTCTTTCTCTTTGTTATCGGAGGATATTTCCTTTGGCCCTATAGTCTTCAAAGGGATCCGAAATATCTGTTCTCAGATTCCACAGAAATAAGGCTAGCAAAGAGATCCACGAAATACAGATGTAACTCTGTGAGATGAATTAACAGAACACTAAGCAGTTTCTCAGAAAGCTTCTTTCCAGATTTCTTCTCTGAATATTTCCTTTTTCACCATAGCCCTCTATGGGCTTCCAAATATCACTTTGCCAATTCCACAAGAACTGTCTTGGCGAAAGGCTTCTTGAGGGGAAAGCTGTAACTCTGTGAGATGATTTCACAGAACACAAAGAAGTTTCTCAGAAAGCTTCTTTCTCTTTGTTATCAGAGAATATTTCCTTTGGCCCTATAGTCTTCCAAGCTATCCGAAATATCTGTTCTCAGATTCCACAGAAATAAGGCTAGCAAAGTGATCCACGAAATACACATGTAACTCTGTGAAATGAATTAACAGAACACTAAGCAGTTTCTCAGAAAGCTTCTTTCCAGATTTCATCTGAGGATATTTCCTTTTTCACAGTAGCCCTCTATGGGCTTCCAAATATCACTTTACCAATTTCACAAGATCTGTCTTAGCGAAAGGCTTCTTGAGGGGAAAGCTGTAACTCGGTCAGATGATTTCACAGAACACAAAGAAGTTTCTCAGAAAGCTTCTTTCTCTTTGTTTTCGGAGGATATTTCCTTTGGCCCTATAGTCTTCCAAGGGATCCGAAATATCTGTTCTCAGATTCCACAGAAATAAGGCTAGCAAAGAGATCGACGAAATACAGATGTAACTCTGTGAGATGAATTAACAGAACACTAAGCAGTTTCTCAGAAAGCTTCTTTCCAGATTTCATCTGAGGATATTTCCTTTTTCACCATAGCCCTCTATGGGCTTCCAAATATCACTTTGCCAATTCCACAAGAACTGTCTTGGCGAAAGGCTTCTTGAGGGGAAAGCTGTAACTCTGTGAGATGATTTCACAGAACACAAAGAAGTTTCTCAGAAAGCTTCTTTCTCTTTGTTATCGGAGGATATTTCCTTTGGCCCTATAGTCTTCCAAGGGATCCGAAATATCTGTTCTCAGATTCCACAGAAATAAGGCTAGCAAAGAGATCCACGAAATACAGATGTAACTCTGTGAGATGAATTAACAGAACACTAAGCAGTTTCTCAGAAAGCTTCTTTCCAGATTTCATCTGTGAGTATTTCCTTTTTCACCATAGCCCTCTAAGGGCTTCCAAATATCACTTTGCCAATTCCACAAGAACTGTCCTGGCGAAAGGCTTCCTGAGTGTAAAGCTGTACCTCTGTGAGATGATTTCACAGAACACAAAGAAGTTTCTCAGAAAGCTTCTTCCTCTTTGTTATCGGAGGATATTTCCTTTGGCCCTATATTCTTCCAAGGGATCCGAAATATCTGTTCTCAGATTCCACCGAAATAAGGCTAGCAAAGAGATCCACGAAATACAGATGTAACTCTGTGAGATGAATTAACAGAACACTAAGCAGTTTCTCAGAAAGTTTCTTTCCAGATTTCATCGGAGGATATTTCCTTTTTCACCATAGCCCTCTAAGGGCTTCCAAATATCACTTTGCCAATTCCACAAGAACTGTCTTAGCGAAAGGCTTCTTGAGGGGAAAGCTGTAACTCTGTGAGATGATTTCACAGAACACAAAGAAGTTTCTCAGAAAGCTTCTTTCTCTTTGTTATCTGAGGATATTTCCTTTGGCTCTATAGTCTTCCAAGAGATCCGAAATATCTGTTCTCAGATTCCACAGAAATAAGGCTAGCAAAGAGATTCACGAAATACACATGTAACTCTGTGAGATGAATTAACAGAACACTAAGCAGTTTCTCAGAAAGCTTCTTTCCAGATTTCATCTGAGGATATTTCCTTTTTCACCAAAGCCCTCTATGGGCTTCCAAATATCACTTTGCCAATTCCACAAGAACTGTCTTAGCGAAAGGTTTTGAGGGGAAAGCTGTAACTCTGTGAGATGATTTCACAGAACACAAAGAAGTTTCTCAGAAAGCTTCTTTCTCTTTGTTATCGGAGGATATTTCCTTTGGCCCTATAGTCTTCCAAGGGATCCGAAGTATCTGTTCTCAATTTCCACAGAAATAAGGCTAGCAAGGAGATCGACGAAATACAGATGTAACTCTGTGAGATGAATTAACAGAACACTAAGCAGTTTCTCAGAAACCTTCTTTCCAGATTTCATCTGAGGATATTTCCTTTTTCAACATAGCCCTCTAGGGGCTTCCAAATAGCACTTTGCCAATTCCACAAGAACTGTCTTGGCGAAAGGGTTCTTGAGGGGAAAGCTGTAACTCTGTGAGATGATTTCACAGAACACAAAGAAGTTTCTCAGAAAGCTTCTTTCTCTTTGTTATCGGAGAATATTTCCTTTGGCCCTATAGTCTTCCAAGGGATCCGAAATATCTGTTCTCAGATTCCACGGAAATAAGGCTAGCAAAGAGATCCACGAAATACACATGTAACTCTGTGAGATGAATTAACAGAACACTAAGCAGTTTCTCAGAAAGCTTCTTCCCAGATTTCATCTGAGGATATTTCCTTTTTCACCATAGCCCTCTATGGGCTTCCAAATATCACTTTGCCAATTTCACAAGATCTGTCTTAGCGAAAGGCTTCTTGAGGGGAAAGCTGTAACTCTGTCAGATGATTTCACAGTACACAAAGAAGTTTCTCAGAAACCTTCTTTCTCTTTGTTATCGGAGGATATTTCCTTTGGCCCTATAGTCTTCCAAGGGATCCGAAATATCTGTTCTCAGATTCCACAGAAATAAGGCTAGCAAAGAGATCCACGAAATACAGATGTAACTCTGTGAAATGAATTAACAGAACACTAAGCAGTTTCTCAGAAAGCTTCTTTCCAGATTTCATCTGTGAATATTTCCTTTTTCACCATAGCCCTCTAAGGGCTTCCAAATATCACTTTGCCAATTCCACAAGAAGTGTCTTAGCGAAAGGCTTCTTGAGGGGAAAGCTGTAACTCTGTGAGATGATTTCAAAGAACACAAAAAAGTTTCTCAGAAAGCTTCTTTCTCTTTGTTATCGGAGCATATTTCCTTTGGCCCTATAGTCTTCCAAGGGATCCGAAATATCTGTTCTCAGATTCCACAGAAATAAGGCTAGCAAAGAGATCCACGAAATACAGATGTAACTCTGTGAGATGAATTAACAGAACACTAAGCAGTTTCTCAGAAAGCTTCTTTCCAGATTTCATCTGTGAATATTTCCTTTTTCACCATAGCCCTCTAAGGGCTTCCAAATATCACTTTGCCAATTCCACAAGAACTGTCCTGGCGAAAGGCTTCTTGAGTGGAAAGCTGTACCTCTGTGAGATGATTTCACAGAACACAAAGAAGTTTCTCAGAAAGCTTCTTTCTCTTTGTTATCGGAGGATATTTCCTTTGGCCCTATCGTCTTCCAAGGGATCCGAAATATCTGTTCTCAGATTCCACAGAAATAAGGCTAGCAAAGAGATCCACGAAATACAGATGTAACTCTGTGAGGTAAATTAACAGAACACTAAGCAGTTTCTCAGAAAGCTTCTTTCCAGATTTCATCGGAGGATATTTCCTTTTTCACCATAGCCCTCTATGGGCTTCGAAATATCACTTTGCCAATTGCACAATAACTGTCTTAGCGAAAGGCTTCTTGAGGGGAAAGCTGTAACTCTGTGAGATGATTTCACAGAACACAAAGAAGGTTCTCAGAAACCTTCTTTCTCTTTGTTATCGGAGGATATTTCCTTTGGCCCTATAGTCTTCCAAGGGATCCGAAATATCTGTTCTCAGATTCCACAGAAATAAGCCTAGCAAAGAGATCGACGAAATACAGATGTAACTCTGTGAGATGAATTAACAGAACACTAAGCAGTTTCTCAGAAAGCTTCTTTCCAGATTTCATCTGAGGATATTTCCTTTTTCACCCTAGCCCTGTATGGGCTTCCAAATATCACTTTGCCAATTCCACAAGAACTGTCTTGGCGAAAGGCTTCTTGAGGGGAAAGCTGTAACTCTGTGAGATGATTTCACAGAACACAAAGAAGTTTCTCAGAAAACTTCTTTCTCTTTGTTATCGGAGAATATTTCCTTTGGCCCTATAGTCTTCCAAGGGATCCGAAATATCTGTTCTCAGATTCCACAGAAATAAGGCTAGCAAAGAGATCGACGAAATACAGATGTAACTCTGTGAGATGAATAAACAGAACACTAAGCAGTTTCTCAGAAAGCTTCTTTCCAGATTTCATCTGAGGATATTTCCTTTTTCACCATAGCCCACTATGGGCTTCCATGTATCACTTTGCCAATTCCACAAGAACTGTCTCAGCGAAAGGGTTCTTGAGGGGAAAGCTGTAACTCTGTGAGATGATTTCAAAGAACACAAAGAAGTTTCTCAGAAAGCTTCTTTCTCTTTGTTATCGGAGGATATTTCCTTTGGCCCTATAGCCTTCCAAGGGATCCGAAATATCTGTTCTCAGATTCCACAGAAATAAGGCTAGCAAAGAGATCGACGAAATACAGATGTAACTCTGTGAGATGAATTAACAGAACACTAAGCAGTTTCTCAGAAAGCTTCTTTCCAGATTTCATCTGAGGATATTTCCTTTTTCACCATAGCCCTCTATGGGCTTCCAAATATCACTTTACCAATTCCACAAGAACTGTCTTGGCGAAAGGCTTCCTGAGGGGAAAGCTGTAACTCTGTGAGATGATTTCACAGAACACAAAGAAGTTTCTCAGAAAGCTTCTTTCTCTTTGTTATCGGAGGATATTTCCTTTGGCCCTATAGTCTTCCAAGGGATCCGAAATATCTGTTCTCAGATTCCACAGAAATAAGGCTAGCAAAGAGATCGACGAAATACAGATGTAACTCTGTGAGATGAATTAACAGAACACTAAGCAGTTTCTCAGAAAGCTTCTTTCCAGATTTCATCTGTGAGTAGTTCCTTTTTCACCATAGCCCTCTAAGGGCTTCCAAATATCACTTTGCCAATTCCACAAGAACTGTCTTAGCGAAAGGCTTCTTGAGTGGAAAGCTGTACCTCTGTGAGATGATTTCACAGAACACAAAGAAGTTTCTCAGAAAGCTTCTTCCTCTTTGTTATCGGAGGATATTTCCTTTGGCCCTATATTCTTCCAAGGGATCCGAAATATCTGTTCTCAGATTCCACAGAAATAAGGCTAGCAAAGAGATCCACGAAATACAGATGTAACTCTGTGAGATGAATTAACAGAACACTAAGCAGTTTCTCAGAAAGCTTCTTTCCAGATTTCATCTGAGGATATTTCCTTTTTCACCATAGCCCTCTAAGGGCTTCCAAATATCACTTTGCCAATTCCACAAGAACTGTCTTAGCGAAAGGCTTCTTGAGGGGAAAGCTGTAACTCTGTGAGATGATTTCACAGAACACAAAGAAGTTTCTCAGAAAGCTTCTTTCTCTTTGTTATCAGAGGATATTTCCTTTGGCCCTATAGTCTTCCAAGGGATCCGAAATATCTGTTCGCAGATTCCACAGAAATAAGGCTAGCAAAGATCGACGAAATTCAGATGTAACTCTGTGAGATGAATTAACAGAACACTAAGCAGTTTCTCAGAAAGCTTCTTTCCAGATTTCATCTGAGGATATTTCCTTTTTCACCATAGCCCTCTATGGACTTCCAAATATCACTTTGCCAATTCCACAAGAACTGTCTTGGCGAAAGGCTTCTTGAGGGGAAAGCTGTAACTCTGTGAGATGATTTCACAGAACACAAAGAAGTTTCTCAGAAAGCTTCTTTCTCTTTGTTATCAGAGAATATTTCCTTTGGCCCTATAGTCTTCCAAGCTATCCGAAATATCTGTTCTCAGATTCCACAGAAATAAGGCTAGCAAAGTGATCCACGAAATACACATGTAACTCTGTGAAATGAATTAACAGAACACTAAGCAGTTTCTCAGAAAGCTTCTTTCCAGATTTCATCTGAGGATATTTCCTTTTTCACAGTAGCCCTCTATGGGCTTCCAAATATCACTTTACCAATTTCACAAGATCTGTCTTAGCGAAAGGCTTCTTGAGGGGAAAGCTGTAACTCGGTCAGATGATTTCACAGAACACAAAGAAGTTTCTCAGAAAGCTTCTTTCTCTTTGTTTTCGGAGGATATTTCCTTTGGCCCTATAGTCTTCCAAGGGATCCGAAATATCTGTTCTCAGATTCGACAGAAATAAGGCTAGCAAAGAGATCGACGAAATACAGATGTAACTCTGTGAGATGAATTAACAGAACACTAAGCAGTTTCTCAGAAAGCTTCTTTCCAGATTTCATCTGAGGATATTTCCTTTTTCACCATAGCCCTCTATGGGCTTCCAAATATCACTTTGCCAATTCCACAAGAACTGTCTTGGCGAAAGGCTTCTTGAGGGGAAAGCTGTAACTCTGTGAGATGATTTCACAGAACACAAAGAAGTTTCTCAGAAAGCTTCTTTCTCTTTGTTATCGGAGGATATTTCTTTGGCCCTATAGTCTTCCAAGGGATCCGAAATATCTGTTCTCAGATTCCACAGAAATAAGGCTAGCAAAGAGATCCACGAAATACAGATGTAACTCTGTGAGATGAATTAACAGAACACTAAGCAGTTTCTCAGAAAGCTTCTTTCCAGATTTCATCTGTGAGTATTTCCTTTTTCACCATAGCCCTCTAAGGGCTTCCAAATATCACTTTGCCAATTCCACAAGAACTGTCCTGGCGAAAGGCTTCCTGAGTGTAAAGCTGTACCTCTGTGAGATGATTTCACAGAACACAAAGAAGTTTCTCAGAAAGCTTCTTCCTCTTTGTTATCGGAGGATATTTCCTTTGGCCCTATATTCTTCCAAGGGATCTGAAATATCTGTTCTCAGATTCCACCGAAATAAGGCTAGCAAAGAGATCCACGAAATACAGATGTAACTCTGTGAGATGAATTAACAGAACACTAAGCAGTTTCTCAGAAAGCTTCTTTCCAGATTTCATCGGAGGATATTTCCTTTTTCACCATAGCCCTCTAAGGGCTTCCAAATATCACTTTGCCAATTCCACAAGAACTGTCTTAGCGAAAGGCTTCTTGAGGGGAAAGCTGTAACTCTGTGAGATGATTTCACAGAACACAAAGAAGTTTCTCAGAAAGCTTCTTTCTCTTTGTTATCGGAGGATATTTCCTTTGGCCCTATAGTCTTCCAAGGGATCCGAAATATCTGTTCTCAGATTCCACAGAAATAAGGCTAGCAAAGAGATCGAAGAAATACAGATGTAACTCTGTGAGATGAATTAACAGAACACTAAGCAGTTTCTCAGAAAGCTTCTTTCCAGATTTCATCTGAGGATATTTCCTTTTTCACCATAGCCCTCTATGGGCTTCCAAATATCACTTTGCCAATTCCACAAGAACTGTCTTGGCGAAAGGCTTCTTGAGGGGAAAGCTGTAACTCTGTGAGATGATTTCACAGAACACAAAGAAGTTTCTCAGAAAGCTTCTTTCTCTTTGTTATCGGAGGATATTTCTTTGGCCCTATAGTCTTCCAAGGGATCCGAAATATCTGTTCTCAGATTCCACAGAAATAAGGCTAGCAAAGAGATCCACGAAATACAGATGTAACTCTGTGAGATGAATTAACAGAACACTAAGCAGTTTCTCAGAAAGCTTCTTTCCAGATTTCATCTGTGAGTATTTCCTTTTTCACCATAGCCCTCTAAGGGCTTCCAAATATCACTTTGCCAATTCCACAAGAACTGTCCTGGCGAAAGGCTTCCTGAGTGTAAAGCTGTACCTCTGTGAGATGATTTCACAGAACACAAAGAAGTTTCTCAGAAAGCTTCTTCCTCTTTGTTATCGGAGGATATTTCCTTTGGCCCTATATTCTTCCAAGGGATCTGAAATATCTGTTCTCAGATTCCACCGAAATAAGGCTAGCAAAGAGATCCACGAAATACAGATGTAACTCTGTGAGATGAATTAACAGAACACTAAGCAGTTTCTCAGAAAGCTTCTTTCCAGATTTCATCGGAGGATATTTCCTTTTTCACCATAGCCCTCTAAGGGCTTCCAAATATCACTTTGCCAATTCCACAAGAACTGTCTTAGCGAAAGGCTTCTTGAGGGGAAAGCTGTAACTCTGTGAGATGATTTCACAGAACACAAAGAAGTTTCTCAGAAAGCTTCTTTCTCTTTGTTATCGGAGGATATTTCCTTTGGCCCTATAGTCTTCCAAGGGATCCGAAATATCTGTTCTCAGATTCCACAGAAATAAGGCTAGCAAAGAGATCGAAGAAATACAGATGTAACTCTGTGAGATGAATTAACAGAACACTAAGCAGTTTCTGAGAAAGCTTCTTTCCAGATTTCATCTGAGGATATTTCCTTTTTCACCATAGCCCTCTATGGGCTTCCAAATATCACTTTGCCAATTCCAAAAGAACTGTCTTGGCGAAAGGCTTCTTGAGGGGAAAGCTGTAACTCTGTGAGATGATTTCACAGAACACAAAGAAGTTTCTCAGAAAACTTCTTTCTCTTTGTTATCGGAGAATATTTCCTTTGGCCCTATAGTCTTCCAAGGGATCCGAAATATCTGTTCTCAGATTCCACAGAAATAAGGCTAGCAAAGAGATCGACGAAATACAGATGTAACTCTGTGACATGAATTAACAGAACACTAAGCAGTTTCTCAGAAAGCTTCTTTCCAGATTTCATCTGAGGATATTTCCTTTTTCACCATAGCCCACTATGGGCTTCCATATATCACTTTGCCAATTCCACAAGAACTGTCTCAGGGAAAGGGTTCTTGAGGGGAAAGCTGTAACTCTGTGAGATGATTTCAAAGAACACAAAGAAGTTTCTCAGAAAGCTTCTTTCTCTTTGTTATCTGAGGATATTTCCTTTGGCTCTATAGTCTTCCAAGAGATCCGAAATATCTGTTCTCAGATTCCACAGAAATAAGGCTAGCAAAGAGATTCACGAAATACACATGTAACTCTGTGAGATGAATTAACAGAACACTAAGCAGTTTCTCAGAAAGCTTCTTTCCAGATTTCATCTGAGGATATTTCCTTTTTCACCAAAGCCCTCTATGGGCTTCCAAATATCACTTTGCCAATTCCACAAGAACTGTCTTAGCGAAAGGTTTTGAGGGGAAAGCTGTAACTCTGTGAGATGATTTCACAGAACACAAAGAAGTTTCTCAGAAAGCTTCTTTCTCTTTGTTATCGGAGGATATTTCCTTTGGCCCTATAGTCTTCCAAGGGATCCGAAGTATCTGTTCTCAATTTCCACAGAAATAAGGCTAGCAAGGAGATCGACGAAATACAGATGTAACTCTGTGAGATGAATTAACAGAACACTAAGCAGTTTCTCAGAAACCTTCTTTCCAGATTTCATCTGAGGATATTTCCTTTTTCACCATAGCCCTCTAGGGGCTTCCAAATAGCACTTTGCCAATTCCACAAGAACTGTCTTGGCGAAAGGGTTCTTGAGGGGAAAGCTGTAACTCTGTGAGATGATTTCACAGAACACAAAGAAGTTTCTCAGAAAGCTTCTTTCTCTTTGTTATCGGAGAATATTTCCTTTGGCCCTATAGTCTTCCAAGGGATCCGAAATATCTGTTCTCAGATTCCACAGAAATAAGGCTAGCAAAGAGATCCACGAAATACACATGTAACTCTGTGAGATGAATTAACAGAACACTAAGCAGTTTCTCAGAAAGCTTCTTCCCAGATTTCATCTGAGGATATTTCCTTTTTCACCATAGCCCTCTATGGGCTTCCAAATATCACTTTGCCAATTTCACAAGATCTGTCTTAGTGAAAGGCTTCTTGAGGGGAAAGCTGTAACTCTGTCAGATGATTTCACAGTACACAAAGAAGTTTCTCAGAAAGCTTCTTTCTCTTTGTTATCGGAGGATATTTCCTTTGGCCCTATAGTCTTCCAAGGGATCTGAAATATCTGTTCTCAGATTCCACCGAAATAAGGCTAGCAAAGAGATCCACGAAATACAGATGTAACTCTGTGAGATGAATTAACAGAACACTAAGCAGTTTCTCAGAAAGCTTCTTTCCAGATTTCATCGGAGGATATTTCCTTTTTCACCATAGCCCTCTAAGGGCTTCCAAATATCACTTTGCCAATTCCACAAGAACTGTCTTAGCGAAAGGCTTCTTGAGGGGAAAGCTGTAACTCTGTGAGATGATTTCACAGAACACAAAGAAGTTTCTCAGAAAGCTTCTTTCTCTTTGTTATCGGAGGATATTTCCTTTGGCCCTATAGTCTTCCAAGGGATCCGAAATATCTGATCTCAGATTCCACAGAAATAAGGCTAGCAAAGAGATCGACGAAATACAGATGTAACTCTGTGAGATGAATTAACAGAACACTAAGCAGTTTCTCAGAAAGCTTCTTTACAGATTTCATCTGAGGATATTTCCTTTTTCACCATAGCCCTCTATGGTCTTCCAAATATCACTTTGCCATTCCACAAGAACTGTCTTGGCGAAAGGCTTCTTGAGGGGAAAGCTGTAACTCTGTGAGATGATTTCACAGAACACAAAGAAGTTTCTCAGAAAACTTCTTTCTCTTTGTTATCGGAGAATATTTCCTTTGGCCCTATAGTCTTCCAAGGGATCCGAAATATCTGTTCTCAGATTCCACAGAAATAAGGCTAGGAAAGAGATCGACGAAATACAGATGTAACTCTGTGAGATGAATTAACAGAACACTAAGCAGTTTCTCAGAAAGCTTCTTTCCAGATTTCATCTGAGGATATTTCCTTTTTCACCATAGCCCACTATGGGCTTCCATATATCACTTTGCCAATTCCACAAGAACTGTCTCAGGGAAAGGGTTCTTGAGGGGAAAGCTGTAACTCTGTGAGATGATTTCAAAGAACACAAAGAAGTTTCTCAGAAAGCTTCTTTCTCTTTGTTATCTGAGGATATTTCCTTTGGCTCTATAGTCTTCCAAGAGATCCGAAATATCTGTTCTCAGATTCCACAGAAATAAGGCTAGCAAAGCGATTCAGGAAATACACATGTAACTCTGTGAGATGAATTAACAGAACACTAAGCAGTTTCTCAGAAAGCTTCTTTCCAGATTTCATCTGAGGATATTTCCTTTTTCACCAAAGCCCTCTATGGGCTTCCAAATATCACTTTGCCAATTCCACAAGAACTGTCTTAGCGAAAGGTTTTGAGGGGAAAGCTGTAACTCTGTGAGATGATTTCACAGAACACAAAGAAGTTTCTCAGAAAGCTTCTTTCTCTTTGTTATCGGAGGATATTTCCTTTGGCCCTATAGTCTTCCAAGGGATCCGAAGTATCTGTTCTCAATTTCCACAGAAATAAGGCTAGCAAGGAGATCGACGAAATACAGATGTAACTCTGTGAGATGAATTAACAGAACACTAAGCAGTTTCTCAGAAACCTTCTTTCCAGATTTCATCTGAGGATATTTCCTTTTTCATCATAGCCCTCTATGGGTTTCCAAATATCACTTTGCCAATTTCACAAGATCTGTCTTAGCGAAAGGCTTCTTGAGGGGAAAGCTGTAACTCTGTCATATGATTTCACAGTACACAAAGAAGTTTCTCAGAAAGCTTCTTTCTCTTTGTTATCGGAGGATATTTCCTTGGCCCTATAGTCTTCCAAGGGATCCGAAATATCTGTTCTCAGATTCCACAGAAATAAGGCTAGCAAAGAGATCCACGAAATACAGATGTAACTCTGTGAGATGAATTAACAGAACACTAAGCAGTTTCTCAGAAAGCTTCTTTCCAGATTTCATCTGAGGATATTTCCTTTTTCACCATAGCCCTCTAATGGCTTCCAAATATCACTTTGCCAATTCCACAAGAAGTGTCTTAGCGAAAGGCTTCTTGAGGGGAAAGCTGTAACTCTGTGAGATGATTTCAAAGAACACAAAGAAGTTTCTCAGAAAGCTTCTTTCTCTTTGTTATCGGATTATATTTCCTTTGGCCCTATAGTCTTCCAAGGGATCCGAAATATCTGTTCTCAGATTCCACAGAAATAAGGCTAGCAAAGAGATCCACGAAATACAGATGTAACTCTGTGAGATGAATTAACAGAACACTAAGCAGTTTCTCAGAAAGCTTCTTTCCAGATTTCATCTGTGAATATTTCCTTTTTCACCATAGCCCTCTAAAGGCTTCCAAATATCACTTTGCCAATTCCACAAGAACTGTCCTGGCGAAAGGCTTCTTGAGTGGAAAGCTGTACCTCTGCGAGATGATTTCACAGAACACAAAGAAGTTTCTCAGAAAGCTTCTTTCTCTTTGTTATCGGAGGATATTTCCTTTGGCCCTATAGTCTTCCAAGGGATCCGAAATATCTGTTCTCAGATTCCACAGAAATAAGGCTAGCAAAGAGATCCACGAAATACAGATGTACCTCTGTGAGGTAAATTAACAGAACACTAAGCAGTTTCTCAGAAAGCTTCTTTCCAGATTTCATCGGAGGATATTTCCTTTTTCACCATAGCCCTCTATGGGCTTCCAAATATCACTTTGCCAATTGCACAATAACTGTCTTAGCGAAACGCTTCTTGAGGGGAAAGCTGTAACTCTGTGAGATGATTTCACAGAACACAAAGAAGGTTCTCAGAAAGCTTCTTTCTCTTTGTTATCGGAGGATATTTCCTTTGGCCCTATAGTCTTCCAAGGGATCCGAAATATCTGTTCTCAGATTCCACAGAAATAAGGCTAGCAAAGAGATCGACGAAATACAGATGTAACTCTGTGAGATGAATTAACAGAACACTAAGCAGTTTCTCAGAAAGCTTCTTTCCAGATTTCATCGGAGGATATTTCCTTTTTCACCCTAGCCCTGTATGGGCTTCCAAATATCACTTTGCCAATTCCACAAGAACTGTCTTGGCGAAAGGCTTCTTGAGGGGAAAGCTGTAACTCTGTGAGATGATTTCAAAGAACACAAAGAAGTTTCTCAGAAAGCTTCTTTCTCTTTGTTATCGGAGGATATTTCCTTTGGCCCTATAGCCTTCCAAGGGATCCGAAATATCTGTTCTCAGATTCCACAGAAATAAGGCTAGCAAAGAGATCGACGAAATACAGATGTAACTCTGTGAGATGAATTAACAGAACACTAAGCAGTTTCTGAGAAAGCTTCTTTCCAGATTTCATCTGAGGATATTTCCTTTTTCACCATAGCCCTCTATGGGCTTCCAAATATCACTTTGCCAATTCCACAAGAACTGTCTTAGCGAAAGGCTTCTTGAGGGGAAAGCTGTACCTCTGTGAGATGATTTCACAGAACACAAAGAAGTTTCTCAGAAAGCTTCTTCCTCTTTGTTATCGGAGGATATTTCCTTTGGCCCTCTATTCTTCCAAGGGATCCGAAATATCTGTTCTCAGATTCCACAGAAATAAGGCTAGCAAAGAGATCCACGAAATACAGATGTAACTCTGTGAGATGAATTAACAGAACACTAAGCAGTTTCTCAGAAAGCTTCTTTCCAGATTTCATCTGAGGATATTTCCTTTTTCACCATAGCCCTCTAAGGGCTTCCAAATATCACTTTGCCAATTCCACAAGAACTGTCTTAGCGAAAGGCTTCTTGAGGGGAAAGCTGTAACTCTGTGAGATGATTTCACAGAACACAAAGAAGTTTCTCAGAAAGCTTCTTTCTCTTTGTTATCGGAGGATATTTCCTTTGGCCCTATAGTCTTCCAAGGGATCCGAAATATCTGTTCGCAGATTCCACAGAAATAAGGCTAGCAAAGAGATCGACGAAATACAGATGTAACTCTGTGAGATGAATTAACAGAACACTAAGCAGTTTCTCAGAAAGCTTCTTTCCAGATTTCATCTGAGGATATTTCCTTTTTCACCATAGCCCTCTATGGGCTTCCAAATATCACTTTGCCAATTCCACAAGAACTGTCTTGGCGAAAGGCTTCTTGAGGGGAAAGCTGTAACTCTGTGAGATGATTTCACAGAACACAAAGAAGTTTCTCAGAAAACTTCTTTCTCTTTGTTATCGGAGAATATTTCCTTTGGCCCTATAGTCCTCCAAGGGATCCGAAATATCTGTTCTCAGATTCCACAGAAATAAGGCTAGCAAAGAGATCGACGAAATACAGATGTAACTCTGTGAGATGAATTAACAGAACACTAAGCAGTTTCTCAGAAAGCTTCTTTCCAGATTTCATCTGAGGATATTTCCTTTTTCACCATAGCCCACTATGGGCTTCCATATATCACTTTGCCAATTCCACAAGAACTGTCTCAGCGAAAGGGTTCTTGAGGGGAAAGCTGTAACTCTGTGAGACGATTTCACAGAACACAAAGAAGTTTCTCAGAAAGCTTCTTTCTCTTTGTTATCGGAGAATATTTCCTTTGGCCCTATAGTCTTCCAAGGGATCCGAAATATCAGTTCTCAGATTCCACAGAAATAAGGCTAGCAAAGACATCCACGAAATACACATGTAACTCTGTGAGATGAATTAACAGAACACTAAGCAGTTTCTCAGAAAGCTTCTTTCCAGATTTCATCTGAGGATATTTCCTTTTTCACCATAGCCCTCTATGGGTTTCCAAATATCACTTTGCCAATTTCACAAGATCTGTCTTAGCGAAAGGCTTCTTGAGGGGAAAGCTGTAACTCTGTCAGATGATTTCACAGAACACAAAGAAGTTTCTCAGAAAGCTTCTTTCTCTTTGTTATCGGAGGATATTTCCTTTGGCCCTATAGTCTTCCAAGGGATCCGAAATATCTGTTCTCAGATTCCACAGAAATAAGGCTAGCAAAGAGGTCCACGAAATACAGATGTAACTCTGTGAGATGAATTAACAGAACACTAAGCAGTTTCTCAGAAAGCTTCTTTCCAGATTTCATCTGAGGATATTTCCTTTTTCACCATAGCCCTCTATGGGCTTCCAAATATCACTTTGCCAATTCCACAAGAACTGTCTTAGCGAAAGGCTTCTTGAGTGGAAAGCTGTACCTCTGTGAGATGATTTCACAGAACACAAAGAAGTTTCTCAGAAAGCTTCTTCCTCTTTGTTATCGGAGGATATTTCCTTTGGCCCTCTATTCTTCCAAGGGATCCGAAATATCTGTTCTCAGATTCCACAGAAATAAGGCTAGCAAAGAGATCCACGAAATACAGATGTAACTCTGTGAGATGAATTAACAGAACACTAAGCAGTTTCTCAGAAAGCTTCTTTCCAGATTTCATCTGAGGATATTTCCTTTTTCACCATAGCCCTCTAAGGGCTTCCAAATATCACTTTGCCAATTCCACAAGAACTGTCTTAGCGAAAGGCTTCTTGAGGGGAAAGCTGTAACTCTGTCAGATGATTTCACAGAACACAAAGAAGTTTCTCAGAAAGCTTCTTTCTCTTTGTTATCGGAGGATATTTCCTTTGGCCCTATAGTCTTCCAAGGGATCCGAAATATCTGTTCGCAGATTCCACAGAAATAAGGCTAGCAAAGAGATCGACGAAATACAGATGTAACTCTGTGAGATGAATTAACAGAACACTAAGCAGTTTCTCAGAAAGCTTCTTTCCAGATTTCATCTGAGGATATTTCCTTTTTCACCATAGCCCTCTATGGGCTTCCAAATATCACTTTGCCAATTCCACAAGAACTGTCTTGGCAAAAGGCTTCTTGAGGGGAAAGCTGTAACTCTGTGAGATGATTTCACAGAACACAAAGAAGTTTCTCAGAAAACTTCTTTCTCTTTGTTATCGGAGAATATTTCCTTTGGCCCTATAGTCCTCCAAGGGATCCGAAATATCTGTTCTCAGATTCCACAGAAATAAGGCTAGCAAAGAGATCGACGAAATACAGATGTAACTCTGTGAGATGAATTAACAGAACACTAAGCAGTTTCTCAGAAAGCTTCTTTCCAGATTTCATCTGAGGATATTTCCTTTTTCACCATAGCCCACTATGGGCTTCCATATATCACTTTGCCAATTCCACAAGAACTGTCTCAGCGAAAGGGTTCTTGAGGGGAAAGCTGTAACTCTGTGAGACGATTTCACAGAACACAAAGAAGTTTCTCAGAAAGCTTCTTTCTCTTTGTTATCGGAGAATATTTCCTTTGGCCCTATAGTCTTCCAAGGGATCCGAAATATCAGTTCTCAGATTCCACAGAAATAAGGCTAGCAAAGACATCCACGAAATACACATGTAACTCTGTGAGATGAATTAACAGAACACTAAGCAGTTTCTCAGAAAGCTTCTTTCCAGATTTCATCTGAGGATATTTCCTTTTTCACCATAGCCCTCTATGGGTTTCCAAATATCACTTTGCCAATTTCACAAGATCTGTCTTAGCGAAAGGCTTCTTGAGGGGAAAGCTGTAACTCTGTCAGATGATTTCACAGAACACAAAGAAGTTTCTCAGAAAGCTTCTTTCTCTTTGTTTTCGGAGGATATTTCCTTTGGCCCTATAGTCTTCCAAGGGATCCGAAATATCTGTTCTCAGATTCCACAGAAATAAGGCTAGCAAAGAGGTCCACGAAATACAGATGTAACTCTGTGAGATGAATTAACAGAACACTAAGCAGTTTCTCAGAAAGCTTCTTTCCAGATTTCATCTGAGGATATTTCCTTTTTCACCATAGCCCTCTAATGGCTTCCAAATATCACTTTGCCAATTCCACAAGAAGTGTCTTAGCGAAAGGCTTCTTGAGGGGAAAGCTGTAACTCTGTGAGATGATTTCAAAGAACACAAAGAAGTTTCTCAGAAAGCTTCTTTCTCTTTGTTATCGGATTATATTTCCTTTGGCCCTATAGTCTTCCAAGGGATCCGAAATATCTGTTCTCAGATTCCACAGAAATAAGGCTAGCAAAGAGATCCACGAAATACAGATGTAACTCTGTGAGATGAATTAACAGAACACTAAGCAGTTTCTCAGAAAGCTTCTTTCCAGATTTCATCTGTGAATATTTCCTTTTTCACCATAGCCCTCTAAAGGCTTCCAAATATCACTTTGCCAATTCCACAAGAACTGTCCTGGCGAAAGGCTTCTTGAGTGGAAAGCTGTACCTCTGTGAGATGATTTCACAGAACACAAAGAAGTTTCTCAGAAAGCTTCTTTCTCTTTGTTATCGGAGGATATTTCCTTTGGCCCTATAGTCTTCCAAGGGATCCGAAATATCTGTTCTCAGATTCCACAGAAATAAGGCTAGCAAAGAGATCCACGAAATACAGATGTAACTCTGTGAGGTAAATTAACAGAACACTAAGCAGTTTCTCAGAAAGCTTCTTTCCAGATTTCATCGGAGGATATTTCCTTTTTCACCATAGCCCTCTATGGGCTTCCAAATATCACTTTGCCAATTGCACAATAACTGTCTTAGCGAAACGCTTCTTGAGGGGAAAGCTGTAACTCTGTGAGATGATTTCACAGAACACAAAGAAGGTTCTCAGAAAGCTTCTTTCTCTTTGTTATCGGAGGATATTTCCTTTGGCCCTATAGTCTTCCAAGGGATCCGAAATATCTGTTCTCAGATTCCACAGAAATAAGGCTAGCAAAGAGATCGACGAAATACAGATGTAACTCTGTGAGATGAATTAACAGAACACTAAGCAGTTTCTCAGAAAGCTTCTTTCCAGATTTCATCGGAGGATATTTCCTTTTTCACCCTAGCCCTGTATGGGCTTCCAAATATCACTTTGCCAATTCCACAAGAACTGTCTTGGCGAAAGGCTTCTTGAGGGGAAAGCTGTAACTCTGTGAGATGATTTCACAGAACACAAAGAAGTTTCTCAGAAAACTTCTTTCTCTTTGTTATCGGAGAATATTTCCTTTGGCCCTATAGTCTTCCAAGGGATCCGAAATATCTGTTCTCAGATTCCACAGAAATAAGGCTAGCAAAGAGATCGACGAAATACAGATGTAACTCTGTGAGATGAATTAACAGAACACTGAGCAGTTTCTCAGAAAGCTTCTTTCCAGATTTCATCTGAGGATATTTCCTTTTTCACCATAGCCCACTATGGGCTTCCATATATCACTTTGCCAATTCCACAAGAACTGTCTCAGCGAAAGGGTTCTTGAGGGGAAAGCTGTAACTCTGTGAGATGATTTCAAAGAACACAAAGAAGTTTCTCAGAAAGCTTCTTTCTCTTTGTTATCGGAGGATATTTCCTTTGGCCCTATAGCCTTCCAAGGGATCCGAAATATCTGTTCTCAGATTCCACAGAAATAAGGCTAGCAAAGAGATCGACGAAATACAGATGTAACTCTGTGAGATGAATTAACAGAACACTAAGCAGTTTCTGAGAAAGCTTCTTTCCAGATTTCATCTGAGGATATTTCCTTTTTCACCATAGCCCTCTATGGGCTTCCAAATATCACTTTGCCAATTCCACAAGAACTGTCTTAGCGAAAGGCTTCTTGAGTGGAAAGCTGTACCTCTGTGAGATGATTTCACAGAAAACAAAGAAGTTTCTCAGAAAGCTTCTTCCTCTTTGTTATCGGAGGATATTTCCTTTGGCCCTCTATTCTTCCAAGGGATCCGAAATATCTGTGCTCAGATTCCACAGAAATAAGGCTAGCAAAGAGATCGACGAAATACAGATGTAACTCTGTGAGATGAATTAACAGAACACTAAGCAGTTTCTCAGAAAGCTTCTTTCCAGATTTCATCTGAGGATATTTCCTTTTTCACCATAGCCCTCTAAGGGCTTCCAAATATCACTTTGCCAATTCCACAAGAACTGTCTTAGCGAAAGGCTTCTTGAGGGGAAAGCTGTAACTCTGTGAGATGATTTCACAGAACACAAAGAAGTTTCTCAGAAAGCTTCTTTCTCTTTGTTATCGGAGGATATTTCCTTTGGCCCTATAGTCTTCCAAGGGATCCGAAATATCTGTTCGCAGATTCCACAGAAATAAGGCTAGCAAAGAGATCGACGAAATACAGATGTAACTCTGTGAGATGAATTAACAGAACACTAAGCAGTTTCTCAGAAAGCTTCTTTCCAGATTTCATCTGAGGATATTTCCTTTTTCACCATAGCCCTCTATGGGCTTCCAAATATCACTTTGCCAATTCCACAAGAACTGTCTTGGCGAAAGGCTTCTTGAGGGGAAAGCTGTAACTCTGTGAGATGATTTCACAGAACACAAAGAAGTTTCTCAGAAAACTTCTTTCTCTTTGTTATCGGAGAATATTTCCTTTGGCCTTATAGTCCTCCAAGGGATCCGAAATATCTGTTCTCAGATTCCACAGAAATAAGGCTAGCAAAGAGATCGACGAAATACAGATGTAACTCTGTGAGATGAATTAACAGAACACTAAGCAGTTTCTCAGAAAGCTTCTTTCCAGATTTCATCGGAGGATATTTCCTTTTTCACCATAGCCCCCTATGGGCTTCGATATATCACTTTGCCAATTCCACAAGAACTGTCTCAGCGAAAGGGTTCTTGAGGGGAAAGCTGTAACTCTGTGAGACGATTTCACAGAACACAAAGAAGTTTCTCAGAAAGCTTCTTTCTCTTTGTTATCGGAGAATATTTCCTTTGGCCCTATAGTCTTCCAAGGGATCCGAAATATCAGTTCTCAGATTCCACAGAAATAAGGCTAGCAAAGACATCCACGAAATACACATGTAACTCTGTGAGATGAATTAACAGAACACTAAGCAGTTTCTCAGAAAGCTTCTTTCCAGATTTCATCTGAGGATATTTCCTTTTTCACCATAGCCCTCTATGGGTTTCCAAATATCACTTTGCCAATTTCACAAGATCTGTCTTAGCGAAAGGCTTCTTGAGGGGAAAGCTGTAACTCTGTCAGATGATTTCACAGAACACAAAGAAGTTTCTCAGAAAGCTTCTTTCTCTTTGTTATCGGAGGATATTTCCTTTGGCCCTATAGTCTTCCAAGGGATCCGAAATATCTGTTCTCAGATTCCACAGAAATAAGGCTAGCAAAGAGGTCCACGAAATACAGATGTAACTCTGTGAGATGAATTAACAGAACACTAAGCAGTTTCTCAGAAAGCTTCTTTCCAGATTTCATCTGAGGATATTTCCTTTTTCACCATAGCCCTCTATGGGCTTCCAAATATCACTTTGCCAATTCCACAAGAACTGTCTTAGCGAAAGGCTTCTTGAGTGGAAAGCTGTACCTCTGTGAGATGATTTCACAGAACACAAAGAAGTTTCTCAGAAAGCTTCTTCCTCTTTGTTATCGGAGGATATTTCCTTTGGCCCTCTATTCTTCCAAGGGATCCGAAATATCTGTTCTCAGATTCCACAGAAATAAGGCTAGCAAAGAGATCCACGAAATACAGATGTAACTCTGTGAGATGAATTAACAGAACACTAAGCAGTTTCTCAGAAAGCTTCTTTCCAGATTTCATCTGAGGATATTTCCTTTTTCACCATAGCCCTCTAAGGGCTTCCAAATATCACTTTGCCAATTCCACAAGAACTGTCTTAGCGAAAGGCTTCTTGAGGGGAAAGCTGTAACTCTGTGAGATGATTTCACAGAACACAAAGAAGTTTCTCAGAAAGCTTCTTTCTCTTTGTTATCGGAGGATATTTCCTTTGGCCCTATAGTCTTCCAAGGGATCCGAAATATCTGTTCGCAGATTCCACAGAAATAAGGCTAGCAAAGAGATCGACGAAATACAGATGTAACTCTGTGAGATGAATTAACAGAACACTAAGCAGTTTCTCAGAAAGCTTCTTTCCAGATTTCATCTGAGGATATTTCCTTTTTCACCATAGCCCTCTATGGGCTTCCAAATATCACTTTGCCAATTCCACAAGAACTGTCTTGGCGAAAGGCTTCTTGAGGGGAAAGCTGTAACTCTGTGAGATGATTTCACAGAACACAAAGAAGTTTCTCAGAAAACTTCTTTCTCTTTGTTATCGGAGAATATTTCCTTTGGCCCTATAGTCCTCCAAGGGATCCGAAATATCTGTTCTCAGATTCCACAGAAATAAGGCTAGCAAAGAGATCGACGAAATACAGATGTAACTCTGTGAGATGAATTAACAGAACACTAAGCAGTTTCTCAGAAAGCTTCTTTCCAGATTTCATCTGAGGATATTTCCTTTTTCACCATAGCCCACTATGGGCTTCCATATATCACTTTGCCAATTCCACAAGAACTGTCTCAGCGAAAGGGTTCTTGAGGGGAAAGCTGTAACTCTGTGAGACGATTTCACAGAACACAAAGAAGTTTCTCAGAAAGCTTCTTTCTCTTTGTTATCGGAGAATATTTCCTTTGGCCCTATAGTCTTCCAAGGGATCCGAAATATCAGTTCTCAGATTCCACAGAAATAAGGCTAGCAAAGACATCCACGAAATACACATGTAACTCTGTGAGATGAATTAACAGAACACTAAGCAGTTTCTCAGAAAGCTTCTTTCCAGATTTCATCTGAGGATATTTCCTTTTTCACCATAGCCCTCTATGGGTTTCCAAATATCACTTTGCCAATTTCACAAGATCTGTCTTAGCGAAAGGCTTCTTGAGGGGAAAGCTGTAACTCTGTCAGATGATTTCACAGAACACAAAGAAGTTTCTCAGAAAGCTTCTTTCTCTTTGTTTTCGGAGGATATTTCCTTTGGCCCTATAGTCTTCCAAGGGATCCGAAATATCTGTTCTCAGATTCCACAGAAATAAGGCTAGCAAAGAGGTCCACGAAATACAGATGTAACTCTGTGAGATGAATTAACAGAACACTAAGCAGTTTCTCAGAAAGCTTCTTTCCAGATTTCATCTGAGTATATTTCCGTTTTCACCATAGCCCTCTATGGGCTTCCAAATATCACTTTGCCAATTCCACAAGAAGTGTCTTAGCGAAAGGCTTCTTGAGGGGAAAGCTGTAACTCTGTGAGATGATTTCAAAGAATACAAAGAAGTTTCTCAGAAAGCTTCTTTCTGTTTGTTATCGGAGGATATTTCCTTTGGCCCTATAGTCTTCCAAGGGATTCGAAATATCTGTTCTCAGATTCCACAGAAATAAGGCTAGCAAAGAGATCCACGAAATACAGATGTAACTCTGTGAGATGAATTAACAGAACACTAAGCAGTTTCTCAGAAAGCTTCTTTCCAGATTTCATCTGTGAATATTTCCTTTTTCACCATAGCCCTCTATGGGCTTCCAAATATCACTTTGCCAATTCCACAAGAACTGTCTTGGCGAAAGGCTTCTTGAGGGGAAAGCTGTAACTCTGTGAGATGATTTCACAGAACACAAAGAAGTTTCTCAGAAAGCTTCTTTCTCTTTGTTATCGGAGGATATTTCCTTTGGCTCTATAGTCTTCCAAGGGATCCGAAGTATCTGTTCTCAGATTCCACAGAAATAAGGCTAGCAAAGAGATCGACGAAATACAGATGTAACTCTGTGAGATGAATTAACAGAACACTAAGCAGTTTCTCAGAAAGCTTCTTTCCAGATTTCATCTGAGGATATTTCCTTTTTCACAGTAGCCCTCTATGGGCTTCCAAATATCACTTTGCCAATTCCACAAGAAGTGTCTTGGCGAAAGGCTTCTTGAGGGGAAAGCTGTAACTCTGTCAGATGATTTCACAGAACACAAAGAAGTTTCTCAGAAAGCTTCTTTCTCTTTGTTATCGGAGGATATTCCCTTTGGCCCTATAGTCTTCCAAAGGATCCGAAATATCTGTTCTCAGATTCCACAGTAATAAGGCTAGCAAAGAGATCCACGAAATACAGATGTAACTCTGTGAGATGAATTAACAGAACACTAAGCAGTTTCTCAGAAAGCTTCTTTCCAGATTTCATCTGAGGATATTTCCGTTTTCACCATAGCCCTCTATGGGCTTCCAAATATCACTTTGCCAATTCCACAAGAAGTGTCTTAGCGAAAGGCTTCTTGAGGGGAAAGCTGTAACTCTGTGAGATGATTTCAAAGAATACAAAGAAGTTTCTCAGAAAGCTTCTTTCTGTTTGTTATCGGAGGATATTTCCTTTGGCCCTATAGTCTTCCAAGGGATCCGAAATATCTGTTCTCAGATTCCACAGAAATAAGGCTAGCAAAGAGATCCACGAAATACAGATGTAACTCTGTGAGATGAATTAACAGAACACTAAGCAGTTTCTCAGAAAGCTTCTTTCCAGATTTCATCTGAGGATATTTCCTTTTTCACCATAGCCCTCTATGGGCTTCCAAATATCACTTTGCCAATTCCACAAGAACTGTCTTGGCGAAAGGCTTCTTGAGGGGAAAGCTGTAACTCTGTGAGATGATTTCACAGAACACAAAGAAGTTTCTCAGAAAACTTCTTTCTCTTTGTTATCGGAGAATATTTCCTTTGGCCCTATCGTCTTCCAAGGGATCCGAAATATCTGTTCTCAGATTCCACAGAAATAAGGCTAGCAAAGAGATCGACGAAATACAGATGTAACTCTGTGAGATGAATTAACAGAACACTAAGCAGTTTCTCAGAAAGCTTCTTTCCAGATTTCATCGGAGGATATTTCCTTTTTCACCATAGCCCTCTATGTGCTTCCAAATATCACTTTGCCAATTCCTCAAGAACTGTCTTGGCGAAAGGGTTCTTGAGGGGAAAGCTGTAATTCTGTGAGATGGTTTCACAGAACACAAAGAAGTTTCTCAGAAAGCTTCTTTCTCTTTGTTATCGGAGGATATTTCCTTTGGCCCTATAGTCTTCCAAGGGATCCGAAATATCTGTTCTCAGATTCCACAGAAATAAGGCTAGCAAAGAGATCGACGAAATACAGATGTAACTCTGTGAGATGAATTAACAGAACACTAAGCAGTTTCTCAGAAAGCTTCTTTCCAGATTTCATCTGTGAATATTTCCTTTTTCACCATGGCCCTCTACGGGCTTCCAAATATCACTTTGCCAATTCCACAAGAACTGTCTTGGCGAAAGCCTTCTTGAGGGGAAAGCTGTAACTCTGTGAGATGATTTCACAGAAAACAAAGAAGTTTCTCAGAAAGCTTCTTTCTCTTTGTTATCGGCGGATATTTCCTTTGGCCCTATAGTCTTCCAAGGGATCCGAAATATCTGTTCTCAGATTCCACAGAAATATGGCTAGCAAAGAGATCGACGAAATACAGATGTAACTCTGTGAGATGAATTAACAGAACACTAAGCAGTTTCTCAGAAAGCTTCTTTCCGGATTTCATCGGAGGATATTTCCTTTTTCACCATAGCCCTCTATGGGCTTCCAAATATCACTTTGCCAATTCCACAAGAACTGTCTTGGCGAAAGGCTTCTTGAGGGGAAAGCTGTAACTCTGTCAGATGATTTCACAGAACACAAAGAAGTTTCTCAGAAAGCTTCTTTCTCTTTGTTATCGGAGAATATTTCCTTTGGCCCTATAGTCTTCCAAGGGATCCGAAATATCTGTTCTCAGATTCCACAGAAATAAGGCTAGCAAAGTGATCCACAAAATACACATGTAACTCTGTGAGATGAATTAACAGAACACTAAGCAGTTTCTCAGAAAGCTTCTTTCCAGATTTCATCTGAGGATATTTCCTTTTTCACCATAGCCCACTATGGGCTTCCAAATATCACTTTGCCAATTTCACAAGATCTGTCTTAGCGAAAGGCTTCTTGAGGGGAAAGCTGTAACTCTGTCAGATGATTTCACAGAACACAAAGAAGTTTCTCAGAAAGCTTCTTTCTCGTTGTTATCGGAGGATATTTCCTTTGGCCCTATAGTTTTCCAAGGGATCCGAAATATCTGTTCTCAGATTCCACAGAAATAAGGCTAGCAAAGAGATCCACGAAATACACATGTAACTCTGTGAGATGAATTAACAGAACACTAAGCAGTTTCTGAGAAAGCTTCTTTCCAGATTTCATCTGAGGATATTTCCTTTTTCAC
Source organism: Macaca fascicularis (assembly GCF_037993035.2). Lineage (NCBI taxonomy): Eukaryota > Metazoa > Chordata > Mammalia > Primates > Cercopithecidae > Macaca > Macaca fascicularis. The sequence goes on along the minus strand of NC_088376.1, from coordinate 69,299,622 downwards.
CATAGCCCTCTCTGGGCTTCCATATATCACTTTGCCAATTCCACAAGAACTGTCTCAGCGAAAGGGTTCTTGAGGGGAAAGCTGTAACTCTGTGAGACGATTTCACAGAACACAAAGAAGTTTCTCAGAAAGCTTCTTTCTCTTTGTTATCGGAGAATATTTCCTTTGGCCCTATAGTCTTCCAAGGGATCCGAAATATCAGTTCTCAGATTCCACAGAAATAAGGCTAGCAAAGACATCCACGAAATACACATGTAACTCTGTGAGATGAATTAACAGAACACTAAGCAGTTTCTCAGAAAGCTTCTTTCCAGATTTCATCTGAGGATATTTCCTTTTTCACCATAGCCCTCTATGGGTTTCCAAATATCACTTTGCCAATTTCACAAGATCTGTCTTAGCGAAAGGCTTCTTGAGGGGAAAGCTGTAACTCTGTCAGATGATTTCACAGAACACAAAGAAGTTTCTCAGAAAGCTTCTTTCTCTTTGTTATCGGAGGATATTTCCTTTGGCCCTATAGTCTTCCAAGGGATCCGAAATATCTGTTCTCAGATTCCACAGAAATAAGGCTAGCAAAGAGGTCCACGAAATACAGATGTAACTCTGTGAGATGAATTAACAGAACACTAAGCAGTTTCTCAGAAAGCTTCTTTCCAGATTTCATCTGAGGATATTTCCTTTTTCACCATAGCCCTCTATGGGCTTCCAAATATCACTTTGCCAATTCCACAAGAACTGTCTTAGCGAAAGGCTTCTTGAGTGGAAAGCTGTACCTCTGTGAGATGATTTCACAGAACACAAAGAAGTTTCTCAGAAAGCTTCTTCCTCTTTGTTATCGGAGGATATTTCCTTTGGCCCTTTATTCTTCCAAGGGATCCGAAATATCTGTTCTCAGATTCCACAGAAATAAGGCTAGCAAAGAGATCCACGAAATACAGATGTAACTCTGTGAGATGAATTAACAGAACACTAAGCAGTTTCTCAGAAAGCTTCTTTCCAGATTTCATCTGAGGATATTTCCTTTTTCACCATAGCCCTCTAAGGGCTTCCAAATATCACTTTGCCAATTCCACAAGAACTGTCTTAGCGAAAGGCTTCTTGAGGGGAAAGCTGTAACTCTGTGAGATGATTTCACAGAACACAAAGAAGTTTCTCAGAAAGCTTCTTTCTCTTTGTTATCGGAGGATATTTCCTTTGGCCCTATAGTCTTCCAAGGGATCCGAAATATCTGTTCGCAGATTCCACAGAAATAAGGCTAGCAAAGAGATCGACGAAATACAGATGTAACTCTGTGAGATGAATTAACAGAACACTAAGCAGTTTCTCAGAAAGCTTCTTTCCAGATTTCATCTGAGGATATTTCCTTTTTCACCATAGCCCTCTATGGGCTTCCAAATATCACTTTGCCAATTCCACAAGAACTGTCTTGGCGAAAGGCTTCTTGAGGGGAAAGCTGTAACTCTGTGAGATGATTTCACAGAACACAAAGAAGTTTCTCAGAAAACTTCTTTCTCTTTGTTATCGGAGAATATTTCCTTTGGCCCTATAGTCCTCCAAGGGATCCGAAATATCTGTTCTCAGATTCCACAGAAATAAGGCTAGCAAAGAGATCGACGAAATACAGATGTAACTCTGTGAGATGAATTAACAGAACACTAAGCAGTTTCTCAGAAAGCTTCTTTCCAGATTTCATCTGAGGATATTTCCTTTTTCACCATAGCCCACTATGGGCTTCCATATATCACTTTGCCAATTCCACAAGAACTGTCTCAGCGAAAGGGTTCTTGAGGGGAAAGCTGTAACTCTGTGAGACGATTTCACAGAACACAAAGAAGTTTCTCAGAAAGCTTCTTTCTCTTTGTTATCGGAGAATATTTCCTTTGGCCCTATAGTCTTCCAAGGGATCCGAAATATCAGTTCTCAGATTCCACAGAAATAAGGCTAGCAAAGACATCCATGAAATACACATGTAACTCTGTGAGATGAATTAACAGAACACTAAGCAGTTTCTCAGAAAGCTTCTTTCCAGATTTCATCTGAGGATATTTCCTTTTTCACCATAGCCCTCTATGGGTTTCCAAATATCACTTTGCCAATTTCACAAGATCTGTCTTAGCGAAAGGCTTCTTGAGGGGAAAGCTGTAACTCTGTCAGATGATTTCACAGAACACAAAGAAGTTTCTCAGAAAGCTTCTTTCTCTTTGTTTTCGGAGGATATTTCCTTTGGCCCTATAGTCTTCCAAGGGATCCGAAATATCTGTTCTCAGATTCCACAGAAATAAGGCTAGCAAAGAGGTCCACGAAATACAGATGTAACTCTGTGAGATGAATTAACAGAACACTAAGCAGTTTCTCAGAAAGCTTCTTTCCAGATTTCATCTGAGTATATTTCCGTTTTCACCATAGCCCTCTATGGGCTTCCAAATATCACTTTGCCAATTCCACAAGAAGTGTCTTAGCGAAAGGCTTCTTGAGGGGAAAGCTGTAACTCTGTGAGATGATTTCAAAGAATACAAAGAAGTTTCTCAGAAAGCTTCTTTCTGTTTGTTATCGGAGGATATTTCCTTTGGCCCTATAGTCTTCCAAGGGATTCGAAATATCTGTTCTCAGATTCCACAGAAATAAGGCTAGCAAAGAGATCCACGAAATACAGATGTAACTCTGTGAGATGAATTAACAGAACACTAAGCAGTTTCTCAGAAAGCTTCTTTCCAGATTTCATCTGTGAATATTTCCTTTTTCACCATAGCCCTCTATGGGCTTCCAAATATCACTTTGCCAATTCCACAAGAACTGTCTTGGCGAAAGGCTTCTTGAGGGGAAAGCTGTAACTCTGTGAGATGATTTCACAGAACACAAAGAAGTTTCTCAGAAAGCTTCTTTCTCTTTGTTATCGGAGGATATTTCCTTTGGCTCTATAGTCTTCCAAGGGATCCGAAGTATCTGTTCTCAGATTCCACAGAAATAAGGCTAGCAAAGAGATCGACGAAATACAGATGTAACTCTGTGAGATGAATTAACAGAACACTAAGCAGTTTCTCAGAAAGCTTCTTTCCAGATTTCATCTGAGGATATTTCCTTTTTCACAGTAGCCCTCTATGGGCTTCCAAATATCACTTTGCCAATTCCACAAGAAGTGTCTTGGCGAAAGGCTTCTTGAGGGGAAAGCTGTAACTCTGTCAGATGATTTCACAGAACACAAAGAAGTTTCTCAGAAAGCTTCTTTCTCTTTGTTATCGGAGGATATTCCCTTTGGCCCTATAGTCTTCCAAAGGATCCGAAATATCTGTTCTCAGATTCCACAGTAATAAGTCTAGCAAAGAGATCCACGAAATACAGATGTAACTCTGTGAGATGAATTAACAGAACACTAAGCAGTTTCTCAGAAAGCTTCTTTCCAGATTTCATCTGAGGATATTTCCGTTTTCACCATAGCCCTCTATGGGCTTCCAAATATCACTTTGCCAATTCCACAAGAAGTGTCTTAGCGAAAGGCTTCTTGAGGGGAAAGCTGTAACTCTGTGAGATGATTTCAAAGAATACAAAGAAGTTTCTCAGAAAGCTTCTTTCTGTTTGTTATCGGAGGATATTTCCTTTGGCCCTATAGTCTTCCAAGGGATCCGAAATATCTGTTCTCAGATTCCACAGAAATAAGGCTAGCAAAGAGATCCACGAAATACAGATGTAACTCTGTGAGATGAATTAACAGAACACTAAGCAGTTTCTCAGAAAGCTTCTTTCCAGATTTCATCTGAGGATATTTCCTTTTTCACCATAGCCCTCTATGGGCTTCCAAATATCACTTTGCCAATTCCACAAGAACTGTCTTGGCGAAAGGCTTCTTGAGGGGAAAGCTGTAACTCTGTGAGATGATTTCACAGAACACAAAGAAGTTTCTCAGAAAACTTCTTTCTCTTTGTTATCGGAGAATATTTCCTTTGGCCCTATCGTCTTCCAAGGGATCCGAAATATCTGTTCTCAGATTCCACAGAAATAAGGCTAGCAAAGAGATCGACGAAATACAGATGTAACTCTGTGAGATGAATTAACAGAACACTAAGCAGTTTCTCAGAAAGCTTCTTTCCAGATTTCATCGGAGGATATTTCCTTTTTCACCATAGCCCTCTATGTGCTTCCAAATATCACTTTGCCAATTCCTCAAGAACTGTCTTGGCGAAAGGGTTCTTGAGGGGAAAGCTGTAATTCTGTGAGATGGTTTCACAGAACACAAAGAAGTTTCTCAGAAAGCTTCTTTCTCTTTGTTATCGGAGGATATTTCCTTTGGCCCTATAGTCTTCCAAGGGATCCGAAATATCTGTTCTCAGATTCCACAGAAATAAGGCTAGCAAAGAGATCGACGAAATACAGATGTAACTCTGTGAGATGAATTAACAGAACACTAAGCAGTTTCTCAGAAAGCTTCTTTCCAGATTTCATCTGTGAATATTTCCTTTTTCACCATGGCCCTCTATGGGCTTCCAAATATCACTTTGCCAATTCCACAAGAACTGTCTTGGCGAAAGCCTTCTTGAGGGGAAAGCTGTAACTCTGTGAGATGATTTCACAGAAAACAAAGAAGTTTCTCAGAAAGCTTCTTTCTCTTTGTTATCGGCGGATATTTCCTTTGGCCCTATAGTCTTCCAAGGGATCCGAAATATCTGTTCTCAGATTCCACAGAAATATGGCTAGAAAAGAGATCGACGAAATACAGATGTAACTCTGTGAGATGAATTAACAGAACACTAAGCAGTTTCTCAGAAAGCTTCTTTCCGGATTTCATCGGAGGATATTTCCTTTTTCACCATAGCCCTCTATGGGCTTCCAAATATCACTTTGCCAATTCCACAAGAACTGTCTTGGCGAAAGGCTTCTTGAGGGGAAAGCTGTAACTCTGTGAGATGATTTCACAGAACACAAAGAAGTTTCTCAGAAAGCTTCTTTCTCTTTGTTATCGGAGAATATTTCCTTTGGCCCTATAGTCTTCCAAGGGATCCGAAATATCTGTTCTCAGATTCCACAGAAATAAGGCTAGCAAAGTGATCCACAAAATACACATGTAACTCTGTGAGATGAATTAACAGAACACTAAGCAGTTTCTCAGAAAGCTTCTTTCCAGATTTCATCTGAGGATATTTCCTTTTTCACCATAGCCCACTATGGGCTTCCAAATATCACTTTGCCAATTTCACAAGATCTGTCTTAGCGAAAGGCTTCTTGAGGGGAAAGCTGTAACTCTGTCAGATGATTTCACAGAACACAAAGAAGTTTCTCAGAAAGCTTCTTTCTCGTTGTTATCGGAGGATATTTCCTTTGGCCCTATAGTTTTCCAAGGGATCCGAAATATCTGTTCTCAGATTCCACAGAAATAAGGCTAGCAAAGAGATCCACGAAATACACATGTAACTCTGTGAGATGAATTAACAGAACACTAAGCAGTTTCTGAGAAAGCTTCTTTCCAGATTTCATCTGAGGATATTTCCTTTTTCACCATAGCCCTCTCTGGGCTTCCATATATCACTTTGCCAATTCCACAAGAACTGTCTGGGCGAAAGGGTTCTTGAGGGGAAAGCTGTAATTCTGTGAGATGATTTCACAGAACACAAAGAAGTTTCTCAGAAAGCTTCTTTCTCTTTGTTATCGGAGAATATTTCCTTTGGCCCTATAGTCTTCCAAGGGATCCGAAATATCTGTTCTCAGATTCCACAGAAATAAGGCTAGCAAAGAGATCCACGAAATACACATGTAACTCTGTGAGATGAATTAACAGAACACTAAGCAGTTTCTCAGAACGCTTCTTTCCAGATTTCATCTGAGGATATTTCCTTTTTCACCATAGCCCTCTATGGGCTTCCAAATATCACTTTGCCAATTCCACAAGAACTGTCTCAGCGAAAGGGTTCTTGAGGGCAAAGCTGTAACTCTGTGAGACGATTTCAAAGAACACAAAGAAGTTTCTCAGAAAGCTTCTTTCTCTTTGTTATCGAAGGATACTTCCTTTGGCCCTATAGTCTTCCAAGGGATCCGAAATATCTGTTCTCAGATTCCACAGAAATAAGGCTAGCAAAGAGATCCACGAAATACACATGTAACTCTGTGAGATGAATTAACAGAACACTAAGCAGTTTCTGAGAAAGCTTCTTTCCAGATTTCATCTGAGGATATTTCCTTTTTCACCATAGGCCTCTATGGGCTTCCAAATATCACTTTGCCAATTCCACAAGAACTGTCTTGGCGAAAGGGTTCTTGAGGGGAAAGCTGTAATTCTGTGAGATGATTTCACAGAACACAAAGAAGTTTCTCAGAAAGCTTCTTTCTCTTTGTTATCGGAGGATATTTCCTTTGGCCCTATAGTCTTCCAAGGGATCCGAAATATCTGTTCTCAGATTTCACAGAAATAAGGCTAGCAAAGAGATCCACGAAATACAGATGTAACTCTGTGAGATGAATTAACAGAACACTAAGCAGTTTCTCAGAAAGCTTCTTTCCAGATTTCATCTGTGAATATTTCCTTTTTCAACATAGCCCTCTATTGGCTTCCAATTATCACTTTGCCAATTCCAGAAGAACTGTCTTGGCGAAAGCCTTCTTGAGGGGAAAGCTGTAACTCTGTGAGATGATTTCACAGAAAACAAAGAAGTTTCTCAGAAAGCTTCTTTCTCTTTTTTATCGGCGGATATTTCCTTTGGCCCTATAGCCTTCCAAGGGATCCGAAATATCTGTTCTCAGATTCCACAGAAATAAGGCTAGCAAAGAGATCGACGAAATACAGATGTAATTCTGTGAGATGAATTAACGGAACACTAAGCAGTTTCTCAGAAAGCTTCTTTCCGGATTTCATCGGAGGATATTTCCTTTTTCACCATAGCCCTCTATGGGCTTCCAAATATCACTTTGCCAATTCCACAAGAACTGTCTTAGCGAAAGGCTTCTTGAGGGGAAAGCTGTAACTCTCTGAGATGATTTCAAAGAACACAAAGAAGTTTCTCAGAAAGCTTCTTTCTCTTTGTTATCGAAGGATACTTCCTTTGGCCCTATAGTCTTCCAAGGGATCCGAAATATCTGTTCTCAGATTCCACAGAAATAAGGCTAGCAAAGAGATCCACGAAATACACATGAAACTCTGTGAGATGAATTAACAGAACACTAAGCAGTTTCTGAGAAAGCTTCTTTCCAGATTTCATCTGAGGATATTTCCTTTTTCACCATAGGCCTCTATGGGCTTCCAAATATCACTTTGCCAATTCCACAAGAACTGTCTTGGCGAAAGGGTTCTTGAGGGGAAAGCTGTAATTCTGTGAGATGATTTCACAGAACACAAAGAAGTTTCTCAGAAAGCTTCTTTCTCTTTGTTATCGGAGGATATTTCCTTTGGCCCTATAGTCTTCCAAGGGATCCGAAATATCTGTTCTCAGATTTCACAGAAATAAGGCTAGCAAAGAGATCCACGAAATACAGATGTAACTCTGTGAGATGAATTAACAGAACACTAAGCAGTTTCTCAGAAAGCTTCTTTCCAGATTTCATCTGTGAATATTTCCTTTTTCAACATAGCCCTCTATGGGCTTCCAATTATCACTTTGCCAATTCCAGAAGAACTGTCTTGGCGAAAGCCTTCTTGAGGGGAAAGCTGTAACTCTGTGAGATGATTTCACAGAAAACAAAGAAGTTTCTCAGAAAGCTTCTTTCTCTTTTTTATCGGCGGATATTTCCTTTGGCCCTATAGCCTTCCAAGGGATCCGAAATATCTGTTCTCAGATTCCACAGAAATAAGGCTAGCAAAGAGATCGACGAAATACAGATGTAATTCTGTGAGATGAATTAACGGAACACTAAGCAGTTTCTCAGAAAGCTTCTTTCCGGATTTCATCGGAGGATATTTCCTTTTTCACCATAGCCCTCTATGGGCTTCCAAATATCACTTTGCCAATTCCACAAGAACTGTCTTAGCGAAAGGCTTCTTGAGGGGAAAGCTGTAACTCTCTGAGATGATTTCAAAGAACACAAAGAAGTTTCTCAGAAAGCTTCTTTCTCTTTGTTATCGGAGGATATTTCCTTTGGCCCTATAGTCTTCCAAGGGATCCGAAATATCTGTTCTCAGATTCCACAAAAATAAGGCTAGCAAAGAGATCCACGAAATACAGATGTAATTCTGTGAGATGAATTAACGGAACACTAAGCAGTTTCTCAGAAAGCTTCTTTCCGGATTTCATCGGAGGATATTTCCTTTTTCACCATAGCCCTCTATGGGCTTCCAAATATCACTTTGCCAATTCCACAAGAACTGTCTTAGCGAAAGGCTTCTTGAGGGGAAAGCTGTAACTCTCTGAGATGATTTCAAAGAACACAAAGAAGTTTCTCAGAAAGCTTCTTTCTCTTTGTTATCGGAGGATATTTCCTTTGGCCCTATAGTCTTCCAAGGGATCCGAAATATCTGTTCTCAGATTCCACAGAAATAAGGCTAGCAAAGTGATCCACAAAATACACATGTAACTCTGTGAGATGAATTAACAGAACACTAAGCAGTTTCTCAGAAAGCTTCTTTCCAGATTTCATCTGAGGATATTTCCTTTTTCACCATAGCCCACTATGGGCTTCCAAATATCACTTTGCCAATTTCACAAGATCTGTCTTAGCGAAAGGCTTCTTGAGGGGAAAGCTGTAACTCTGTGAGATGATTTCACAGAACACAAAGAAGTTTCTCAGAAAGCTTCTTTCTCTTTGTTATCGGAGGATACTTCCTTTGGCCCTATCGTCTTCCAAGGGATCCGAAGTATCTGTTCTCAGATTCCACAGAAATAAGGCTAGGAAAGAGATCCACGAAATACAGATGTAACTCTGTGAGATGAATTAACAAAACACTAAGCAGTTTCTCAGAAAGCTTCTTTCCAGATTTCATCTGAGGATATTTCCTTTTTCACCATAGCGCTCTATGGGCTTCCAAATATCACTTTGCCAATTCCACAAGAACTGTCTGGGCGAAAGGGTTCTTGAGGGGAAAGCTGTAATTCTGTGAGATGATTTCACAGAACACAAAGAAGTTTCTCAGAAAGCTTCTTTCTCTTTGTTATCGGAGGATATTTCCTTTGGCCCTATAGTCTTCCAAGGGATCCGAAATATCTGTTCTCAGATTCCACAGAAATAAGGCTAGCAAAGAGATCCACGAAATACAGATGTAACTCTGTGAGATGAATTAACAGAACACTAAGCAGTTTCTCAGAAAGCTTCTTTCCAGATTTCATCTGTGAATATTTCCTTTTTCAACATAGCCCTCTATGGGCTTCCAATTATCACTTTGCCAATTCCAGAAGAACTGTCTTGGCGAAAGCCTTCTTGAGGGGAAAGCTGTAACTCTGTGAGATGATTTCACAGAAAACAAAGAAGTTTCTCAGAAAGCTTCTTTCTCTTTTTTATCGGCGGATATTTCCTTTGGCCCTATAGCCTTCCAAGGGATACGAAATATCTGTTCTCAGATTCCACAGAAATAAGGCTAGCAAAGAGATCGACGAAATACAGATGTAACTCTGTGAGATGAATTAACAGAACACTAAGCAGTTTCTCAGAAATCTTCTTTCCGGATTTCATCGGAGGATATTTCCTTTTTCACCATAGCCCTCTATGGGCTTCCAAATATCACTTTGCCAATTCCACAAGAACTGTCTTAGCGAAAGGCTTCTTGAGGGGAAAGCTGTAACTCTCTGAGATGATTTCAAAGAACACAAAGAAGTTTCTCAGAAAGCTTCTTTCTCTTTGTTATCGGAGGATATTTCCTTTGGCCCTATAGACTTCCAAGGGATCCGAAGTATCTGTTCTCAGATTCCACAGAAATAAGGCTAGCAAAGAGATCCACGAAATACAGATGTAACTCTGTGAGATGAATTAACAGAACACTAAGCAGTTTCTCAGAAAGCTTCTTTCCAGATTTCATCTGAGGATATTTCCTTTTTCACCATAGCCCTCTATGGGCTTCCAAATATCACTTTGCCAATTCCACAGGAACTGGCTTGGCGAAAGGCTTCTTGAGGGGAAACCTGTAACTCTTTGAGATGATTTCACAGAACACAAAGAAGTTTCTCAGAAAACTTCTTTCTCTTTGTTATCGGAGAATATTTCCTTTGGCCCTATAGTCTTCCAAGGGATCCGAAATATCTGTTCTAAGATTCCACAGAAATAAGGCTAGCAAAGAGATTCACGAAATACACATGTAACTCTGTGAGATGAATTAACAGAACACTAAGCAGTTTCTCAGAAAGCTTCTTTCCAGATTTCATCTGAGGATATTTCCTTTTTCACCCTAGCCCTCTATGGGCTTCCAAATATCACTTTGCCAATTCCACAAAAACTGTCTTAGCGAAAGGCTTCTTGAGAGGAAAGCTGTAACTCTGTGAGATGATTTCACAGAACACAAAGAAGTTTCTCAGAAAGCTTCTTTCTCTTTGTTATCGGAGGATATTTCCTTTGGCTCTATAGTCTTCCAAGGGATCCGAAGTATCTGTTCTCAGATTCCACAAAAATAAGGCTAGCAAAGAGATCGACGAAATACAGATGTAACTCTGTGAGATGAATTAACAGAACACTAAGCAGTTTCTCAGAAAGCTTCTTTCCAGATTTCATCTGAGGATATTTCCTTTTTCACAGTAGCCCTCTATGGGCTTCCAAATATCACTTTGCCAATTCCACAAGAAGTGTCTTGGCGAAAGGCTTCTTGAGGGGAAAGCTGTAACTCTGTCAGATGATTTCACAGAACACAAAGAAGTTTCTCAGAAAGCTTCTTTCTCTTTGTTATCGGAGGATATTCCCTTTGGCCCTATAGTCTTCCAAAGGATCCGAAATATCTGTTCTCAGATTCCACATTAATAAGGCTAGCAAAGAGATCCACGAAATACAGATGTAACTCTGTGAGATGAATTAACAGAACACTAAGCAGTTTCTCAGAAAGCTTCTTTCCAGATTTCATCTGAGGATATTTCCGTTTTCACCATAGCCCTCTATGGGCTTCCAAATATCACTTTGCCAATTCCACAAGAAGTGTCTTAGCGAAAGGCTTCTTGAGGGGAAAGCTGTAACTCTGTGAGATGATTTCAAAGAATACAAAGAAGTTTCTCAGAAAGCTTCTTTCTGTTTGTTATCGGAGGATATTTCCTTTGGCCCTATAGTCTTCCAAGGGATCCGAAATATCTGTTCTCAGATTCCACAGAAATAAGGCTAGCAAAGAGATCCACGAAATACAGATGTAACTCTGTGAGATGAATTAACAGAACACTAAGCAGTTTCTCAGAAAGCTTCTTTCCAGATTTCATCTGTGAATATTTCCTTTTTCACCATAGCCCTCTATGGGCTTCAAATATCACTTTCCCAATTCCACAAGAACTGTCTTGGCGAAAGGCTTCTTGAGGTGAAAGCTGTAACTCTGTGAGATGATTTCACAGAACACAAAGAAGTTTCTCAGAAAACTTCTTTCTCTTTGTTATCGGAGAATATTTCCTTTGGCCCTATAGTCTTCCAAGGGATCCGAAATATCTGTTCTCAGATTCCACAGAAATAAGGCTAGCAAAGAGATCCACGAAATACAGATGTAACTCTGTGAGATGAATTAACAGAACACTAAGCAGTTTCTCAGAAAGCTTCTTTCCAGATTTCATCTGAGGATATTTCCTTTTTCACCATAGCCCTCTATGGGCTTCCAAATATCACTTTGCCAATTCCACAAGAACTGTCTTGGCGAAAGGCTTCTTGAGGGGAAAGCTGTAATTCTGTGAGATGATTTCACAGAACACAAAGAAGTTTCTCAGAAAACTTCTTTCTCTTTGTTATCCGAGAATATTTCCTTTGGCCCTATCGTCTTCCAAGGGATCCGAAATATCTGTTCTCAGATTCCACAGAAATAAGGCTAGCAAAGAGATTCACGAAATACAGATGTAACCTGTGAGACGAATTAACAGAACACTAAGCAGTTTCTCAGAAAGCTTCTTTCCAGATTTCATCTGAGGATATTTCCTTTTTCACCCTAGCCCTCTATGGGCTTCCAAATATCCCTTTGCCAATTCCACAAGAACTGTCTTAGCGAAAGGCTTCTTGAGGGGAAAGCTGTAACTCTGTGAGATGATTTCACAGAACACAAAGAAGTTTCTCAGAAAGCTTCTTCCTCTTTGTTATCGGAGGATATTTCCTTTGGCCCTATATTCTTCCAAGGGATCCGAAATATCTGTTCTCAGATTCCACAGAAATAAGGCTAGCAAAGAGATCGACGAAATACAGATGTAACTCTGTGAGATGAATTAACAGAACACTAAGCAGTTTCTGAGAAAGCTTCTTTCCAGATTTCATCTGAGGATATTTCCTTTTTCACAGTAGCCCTCTATGGGCTTCCAAATATCACTTTGCCAATTCCACAAGAAGTGTCTTGGCGAAAGGCTTCTTGAGGGGAAAGCTGTAACTCTGTCAGATGATTTCACAGAACACAAAGAAGTTTCTCAGAAAGCTTCTTTCTCTTTGTTATCGGAGGATATTCCCTTTGGCCCTATAGTCTTCCAAAGGATCCGAAATATCTGTTCTCAGATTCCACAGTAATAAGGCTAGCAAAGAGATCCACGAAATACAGATGTAACTCTGTGAGATGAATTAACAGAACACTAAGCAGTTTCTCAGAAAGCTTCTTTCCAGATTTCATCTGAGGATATTTCCGTTTTCACCATAGCCCTCTATGGGCTTCCAAATATCACTTTGCCAATTCCACAAGAAGTGTCTTAGCGAAGGGCTTCTTGAGGGGAAAGCTGTAACTCTGTGAGATGATTTCAAAGAATACAAAGAAGTTTCTCAGAAAGCTTCTTTCTGTTTGTTATCGGAGGATATTTCCTTTGGCCCTATAGTCTTCCAAGGGATCCGAAATATCTGTTCTCAGATTCCACAGAAATAAGGCTAGCAAAGAGATCCACGAAATACAGATGTAACTCTGTGAGATGAATTAACAGAACACTAAGCAGTTTCTCAGAAAGCTTCTTTCCAGATTTCATCTGTGAATATTTCCTTTTTCACCATAGCCCTCTATGGGCTTCAAATATCACTTTCCCAATTCCACAAGAACTGTCTTGGCGAAAGGCTTCTTGAGGTGAAAGCTGTAACTCTGTGAGATGATTTCACAGAACACAAAGAAGTTTCTCAGAAAACTTCTTTCTCTTTGTTATCGGAGAATATTTCCTTTGGCCCTATAGTCTTCCAAGGGATCCGAAATATCTGTTCTCAGATTCCACAGAAATAAGGCTAGCAAAGAGATCCACGAAATACAGATGTAACTCTGTGAGATGAATTAACAGAACACTAAGCAGTTTCTCAGAAAGCTTCTTTCCAGATTTCATCTGAGGATATTTCCTTTTTCACCATAGCCCTCTATGGGCTTCCAAATATCACTTTGCCAATTCCACAAGAACTGTCTTGGCGAAAGGCTTCGTGAGGGGAAAGCTGTAACTCTGTGAGATGATTTCACAGAACACAAAGAAGTTTCTCAGAAAACTGCTTTCTCTTTGTTATCGGAGAATATTTCCTTTGGCCCTATCGTCTTCCAAGGGATCCGAAATATCTGTTCTCAGATTCCACAGAAATAAGGCTAGCAAAGAGATTCACGAAATACAGATGTAACCTGTGAGATGAATTAACAGAACACTAAGCAGTTTCTCAGAAAGCTTCTTTCCAGATTTCATCTGAGGATATTTCCTTTTTCACCCTAGCCCTCTATGGGCTTCCAAATATCCCTTTGCCAATTCCACAAGAACTGTCTTGGCGAAAGCCTTCTTGAGGGGAAAGCTGTAACTCTGTGAGATGATTTCACAGAAAACAAAGAAGTTTCTCAGAAAGCTTCTTTCTCTTTGTTATCGGCGGATATTTCCTTTGGCCCTATAGTCTTCCAAGGGATCCGAAATATCTGTTCTCAGATTCCACAGAAATATGGCTAGCAAAGAGATCGACGAAATACAGATGTAACTCTGTGAGATGAATTAACAGAACACTAAGCAGTTTCTCAGAAAGCTTCTTTCCGGATTTCATCGGAGGATATTTCCTTTTTCACCATAGCCCTCTATGGGCTTCCAAATATCACTGTGCCAATTCCACAAGAACTGTCTTGGCGAAAGGCTTCTTGAGGGGAAAGCTGTAACTCTGTGAGATGATTTCACAGAACACAAAGAAGTTTCTCAGAAAGCTTCTTTCTCTTTGTTATCGGAGAATATTTCCTTTGGCCCTATAGTCTTCCATGGGATTCGAAATATCTGTTCTCAGATTCCACAGAAATAAGGCTAGCAAAGTGATCCACAAAATACACATGTAACTCTGTGAGATGAATTAACAGAACACTAAGCAATTTCTCAGAAAGCTTCTTTCCAGATTTCATCTGAGGATATTTCCTTTTTCACCATAGCCCACTATGGGCTTCCAAATATCACTTTGCCAATTTCACAAGATCTGTCTTAGCGAAAGGCTTCTTGAGGGGAAAGCTGTAACTCTGTCAGATGATTTCACAGAACACAAAGAAGTTTCTCAGAAAGCTTCTTTCTCTTTTTTATCGGCGGATATTTCCTTTGGCCCTATAGCCTTCCAAGGGATCCGAAATATCTGTTCTCAGATTCCACAGAAATAAGGCTAGCAAAGAGATCGACGAAATACAGATGTAATTCTGTGAGATGAATTAACAGAACACTAAGCAGTTTCTCAGAAAGCTTCTTTCCGGATTTCATCGGAGGATATTTCCTTTTTCACCATAGCCCTCTATGGGCTTCCAAATATCACTTTGCCAATTCCACAAGAACTGTCTTAGCGAAAGGCTTCTTGAGGGGAAAGCTGTAACTCTCTGAGATGATTTCAAAGAACACAAAGAAGTTTCTCAGAAAGCTTCTTTCTCTTTGTTATCGGAGGATATTTCCTTTGGCCCTATAGTCTTCCAAGGGATCCGAAATATCTGTTCTCAGATTCCACAGAAATAAGGCTAGCAAAGAGATCCACGAAATACAGATGTAACTCTGTGAGATGAATTAACAGAACACTAAGCAGTTTCTCAGAAAGCTTCTTTCCAGATTTCATCTGAGGATATTTCCTTTTTCACCATAGCCCTCTATGGGCTTCCAAATATCACTTTGCCAATTCCACAAGAACTGTCTGGGCGAAAGGGTTCTTGAGGGGAAAGCTGTAATTCTGTGAGATGATTTCACAGAACACAAAGAAGTTTCTCAGAAAGCTTCTTTCTCTTTGTTATCGGAGGATATTTCCTTTGGCCCTATAGTCTTCCAAGGGATCCGAAATATCTGTTCTCAGATTCCACAGAAATAAGGCTAGCAAAGAGATCCACGAAATACAGATGTAACTCTGTGAGATGAATTAACAGAACACTAAGCAGTTTCTCAGAAAGTTCTTTCCAGATTTCATCTGTGAATATTTCCTTTTTCACCATAGCCCTCTATGGGCTTCCAATTATCATTTTGCAAATTCCAGAAGAACTGTCTTGGCGAAAGCCTTCTTGAGGGGAAAGCTGTAACTCTGTGAGATGATTTCACAGAAAACAAAGAAGTTTCTCAGAAAGCTTCTTTCTCTTTTTTATCGGCGGATATTTCCTTTGGCCCTATAGCCTTCCAAGGGATACGAAATATCTGTTCTCAGATTCCACAGAAATAAGGCTAGCAAAGAGATCGACGAAATACAGATGTAACTCTGTGAGATGAATTAACAGAACACTAAGCAGTTTCTCAGAAATCTTCTTTCCGGATTTCATCGGAGGATATTTCCTTTTTCACCATAGCCCTCTATGGGCTTCCAAATATCACTTTGCCAATTCCACAAGAACTGTCTTAGCGAAAGGCTTCTTGAGGGGAAAGCTGTAACTCTCTGAGATGATTTCAAAGAACACAAAGAAGTTTCTCAGAAAGCTTCTTTCTCTTTGTTATCGGAGGATATTTCCTTTGGCCCTATAGTCTTCCAAGAGATCCGAAGTATCTGTTCTCAGATTCCACAGAAATAAGGCTAGCAAAGAGATCCACGAAATACAGATGTAACTCTGTGAGATGAATTAACAGAACACTAAGCAGTTTCTCAGAAAGCTTCTTTCCAGATTTCATCTGAGGATATTTCCTTTTTCACCATAGCCCTCTATGGGCTTCCAAATATCACTTTGCCATTTCCACAAGAACTGTCTTGGCGAAAGGCTTCTTGAGGGGAAAGCTGTAACTCTGTGAGATGATTTCACAGAACACAAAGAAGTTTCTCAGAAAGCTTCTTTCTCTTTGTTATCGGAGAATATTTCCTTTGGCCCTATAGTCTTCCAAGGGATCCGAAATATCTGTTCTCAGATTCCACAGAAATAAGGCTAGCAAAGAGATCCACGAAATACACATGTAACTCTGTGAGATGAATTAACAGAACACTAAGCAGTTTCTCAGAGCTTCTTTCCAGATTTCATCTGTGAATATTTCCTTTTTCACCATAGCCCTCTATGGGCTTCCAAATATCACTTTGCCAATTCCACAAGAACTGTCTTGGCGAAAGGCTTCTTGAGGGGAAAGCTGTAACTCTGTGAGATGATTTCACAGAACACAAAGAAGTTTCTCAGAAAGCTTCTTTCTCTTTGTTATCGGAGAATATTTCCTTTGACCGTATAGTCTTCCAAGGGATCCGAAATATCTGTTCTCAGATTCCACAGAAATAAGGCTAGCAAAGTGATCCACGAAATACACATGTAACCCTGTGAGATGAATTAACAGAACACTAAGCAGTTTCTCAGAAAGCTTCTTTCCAGATTTCATCTGAGGATATTTCCTTTTTCACCATAGCCCTCTATGGGCTTCCAAATATCACTTTGCCAATTTCACAAGATCTGTCTTAGCGAAAGGCTTCTTGAGGGGAAAGCTGTAACTCTGTCAGATGATTTCACAGAACACAAAGAAGTTTCTCAGAAAGCTTCTTTCTCTTTGTTTTCGGAGGATATTTCCTTTGGCCCTATAGTCTTCCAAGGGATCCGAAATATCTCTTCTCAGATTCCACAGAAATAAGGCTAGCAAAGAGATCCACGAAATACAGATGTAACTCTGTGAGATGAATTAACAGAACACTAAGCAGTTTCTCAGAAAGTTTCTTTCCAGATTTCATCTGAGGATATTTCCTTTTTCACCATAGCCCTCTATGGGCTTCCAAATATCACTTTGCCAATTCCACAAGAACTGTCTTGGCGAAAGGGTTCTTGAGGGGAAAGCTGTAACTCTGTGAGACGATATGAAAGAACACAAAGAAGTTTCTAAGAAAGCCTCTTTCTCTTTGTTATCGGAGGATACTTCCTTTGGCCCTATAGTCTTCCAAGGGTTCCGAAATATCTGTTCTCAGATTCAACAGAAATAAGGCTAGCAAAGAGATCCACGAAATACAGAAGTAACTCTGTGAGATGAATTAACAGAACACTAAGCAGTTTCTGAGAAAGCTTCTTTTCAGATTTCATCTGAGGATATTTCCTTTTTCACCATAGCCCTCTATGGGCTTCCAAATATCACTTTGCCAATTCCACAAGAACTGTCTTGGCGAAAGGCTTCTTGAGGGGAAAGCTGTAACTCTGTGAGATGATTTCACAGAACACAAAGAAGTTTCTCAGAAAGCTTCTTTCTCTTTGTTATCGGAGAATATTTCCTTTGGCCCTATAGTCTTCCAAGCGATCCGAAATATCTGTTCTCAGATTCCACAGAAATAAGGCTAGCAAAGTGATCCAAGAAATACACATATAACTCTGCGAGATGAATTAACAGAACACTAAGCAGTTTCTCAGAAAGCTTCGTTCCAGATTTCATGGGAGAATATTTCCTTTTTCACCATATCCCTCTATGGGCTTCCAAATATAACTTTGCCATTTCCACAAGAACTGTCTTAACGAAAGGCTTCTTGAGGGGAAAGCTGTGACTCTGTGAGATGATTTCAAAGAACACAAAGATGGTTTCTCAGAAAGTTTCTTTCTCTTTGTTATCGGAGGATATTTCCTTTGGCCCTATAGTCTTCCAAGGGATCCGAAATATCTGTTCTCAGATTCCACAGAAATAAGGCTAGCAAAGAGATCGACGAAATACAGATGTAACTCTGTGAGATGAATTAACAGAACACTAAGCAGTCTCAGAAAGCTTGTTTCCAGATTTCATCGAAGGATATTTCCTTTTTCACCATAGCCCTCTATGGGCTTCCAAATATCACTTTGCCAATTCCACAAGAACTGTCTTAGCGAAAGGCTTCTTGACGGGAAAGCTGTAACTCTGTGAGATGATTTCAAAGAACACAAAGAAGTTTCTCAGAAAGCTTCTTTCTCTTTGTTATCAGAGGATATTTCC